>NC_060154.1:3413021-3495666 GCF_021292245.1 Micropterus dolomieu
TTTGATTGCAGTGATTGCCTCTAAAGGTTGTGCAACAAAATATTAGGTTAGCGGTCCCATCATTTTTGTCCATGCCATTTTCATTTGTTTTATTATTTACAATATTATGTTGAATAAACAATCAAAAGAAAAGTCTGATTTCTATTAAATGTGGAATAAACAATGGTGGATGCCAATTACTTTTGTCAGTTTCAAGTTATTTCAGTGAAAATTGTGCATTCTTCGTTTTTTGTGGAGGGGTACCAACAAATTTGGGCACGTCTGTATAAATATGCGGACGATACAACTATTATAGGACTCATTATCAACAACCAAGAAACTGCATACCGTGTACAGACCATGATCTTTTACTTAACACATCAAAAACAAAAGAATTTATTGTCGATCTGAGATGTCAGCCATCCTCCAAAACACCTGTGCTCATTGATGGGGAACCCATCTCCATCACTGATACATTCAAATTTCTTGGGATACACATCAGTAACAATCTTAAATGGAAAATCAACACAGATAATATCTACAAAAAAGCTCAGCAAAGACTTTTTTATCTTCGACAGCTTAAGAAGTTTAGAGTAAGGTCTCATCTCCTGCTCCGCTTCTATGGCCATCGTCGAAAGCATCCTCATCTCATCCATCACAGTCTGGTTTGGCAGTCTTGACTCATTTTCCCGGAAGAAATTACAGCGTATCATTAACAGAGCATCTAAAGTTATCGGTTCACCTTTATCATCCCTTGAATTACTCTATCATAAACGGACACTATGCAGAGCCCACAAGATAATTTCTGATACTTCCCATCCTGCACACTTCGCCTTCAAACTACTGCCCTCTAGGAGGCGTTACAGGACAATAGCCTGCAGAACAACTCGCTTTAAAAACAGTTTTATTCCAAAAGAGATACACATTCTGAACTCATGACCCCTCATGTATTATGTATTATATATAGTAATGTGGTATGTTAATGTCTAAATATCTATTGTCTAAATGTTGGAACCTGTATCAAAAAGCTGTACTGGAAACAAATTCCACCAGCCTGGCTGTGAGGTCATTAAATTACATTAAATTAAATGTGCAAACTCCACACAGAAAGGCCTGGGCGGACCGAGGTCTGAACCTAGTACCTTCTTGCTATGAGGCCCCAGTGTTGTCCACTGGGCCACCATGCTGCCCAGTTTAAGAGGAAAGAAAGAGGGTTTGTGGGGGAAGGATGTGAGAACTGAGACAAACAGGAGCAAGAGGAGTTATAGGCTAAATATATGCAGTTGATTTGATTAGGAAGGCACGGGCGGAGGATTTGAATGAGGCACAGGTGGTTGAGAGAGAGATGCGATCCTGTTCTTGAACTTTAGTTATATAACGCCATTTCTCAGAAAAACTCCTGGTAAAATGAAATCCCAATCTGAGATCTAAGAAACAGAGTGTCATTGTTTGATCAATGTGCACAGTGATGCTATCTGCTGCCCTTGGGCAGTCATGTATTATTTTACACTGATGTACCATATTCTCCTTACAGTGTATGAATTCATCTATCCGCTCTCAGTATTCAAGTTGTATAGAGGCTTCTCTTACAATTCCCTGGAATGGCTTTGTATTCAGTCCCAGGAAGAGTCCTAGTTCAGTTGTATTTTAGGAGAGTAACTGGACCGTTACGAGTTGAAGTCAGATTTCCTATGACATCTTGTATAATGCTCTTCTTTAGATGCTGTTAGTGTTATGTCATATATAAAAAATGTGAACATGATAAAATAAAACGATTTTACATGGTGCAGTGCCGAGGTTGAATTTAGGAGTCTCACAGCCTGGGGGAAGAAGCTGCTCTGTAGTCTGGTGGTATCTCTTGCTAGACTTTAGCTATAGTGAGTACTGTCCTTTAGTCTTCTTTTGGCTCTGCACAGGCACCTCACTTCAACGATATCATTGATGCTCAATAGATGGGTACCAATGATCTTCTGAGCAATTTTAATCACCCGCTGCAGAGTCCTCCTGTACTGGGCCGTGCACATCCTCTGCCAGTTTGTGATGCTTCCAGTCAGGATGCTTTCTATTGCTCCTCTGTGAAAATTAATAAGAACTTGGCACAGGAATTTTGACTTCTTAAGTTTCCTGAAGAAATAAAGCTATCACGAACCCCCGGTCGTGACCCTGGCCTTCTTGCTGGTATGCGTGTGAATGTAGTTTTTCTGTTCTTTTCCCCTTTTTTTGGGTGTGTCTGCTGTGTGCTTGGTGTGTTTTGGATTGCGTCTCTCTCTGTGTTTCTGCTCTCTCCCCCATACTCTGAGGCTGCTGGTGGGCGTGGTCACCAGTGCTCGGGTCTACTCACTGAGGCGCATCCCGTCAATCAAGCACACCTGTTCCAGATCCTGCAATCTACTCACCTTTAAAAACACCGGAGTGTGTCTTTATCTCATTTTTCCTAAAATCAATGATCAGCTTCATTAAATGTTTTTGTCCAAAGCGTGTGCGCAACCTTCAAAGGAAAAATAATTAACCTATTAGTCTGTTTGAAAGTGATGCACTTACAGTTTTTGACAACATCTAAGAAGGTGTTGAGTGCTTAAATTGTTTTCTATGTATTTAACCTACTCATTTAAAATTGCTTGACCGCCATATTTAGCAACATTTATTGAATGAGGTCATGTCCTGAGGAGGCTCCTGGAATCTTCCTTCACAACAACACACTCTGGATGAACAGATGAAGCAGCCTCGTAAAGCCCTCAGTCAAGACTTGATTCAAACATGTAACGGTCTTTGGTTTCAGAAATGTTGAAGGTTTAAAAACCATCACTAAATAAACTAATATCTTTGTGTTAAAAACACAGACAGAAAGACCAACACCCAAATGTATCTCTGGTTGCAGTTCTGTGGCTGACTTTTTGGGCTTTCTTCTATTGTTGATGTACTATTTTTAAGAAACTCCTCGAACAACAGATTGCTCTGAATTTCAAAATGGTCCCCATATGAGAATACTGGAAAAACACAATTTATTACAAGTTAGAATTTTGAATAGCAGCAAAGAAAAACACCACCAGGCAATCCAGATAAACCAGAAGTGACATTTACCTGTATGACTGAGTTTCAAATGAAAGGTCGCATCTCACTCTTTGCTTGCTTTATCATCTCTGGGACAGAATCGAGGCTGAGGCCAGTTTAGGACACTTGCATCTCAGGGCCTTACTTTACCTCAGCCCACAATTCTGTTCATATTATTTGCTCTCAGACTAAGCCGTTTTACCTCATGCCACCTGAAATTGGAAGACCTTTTTATCTCAGCCTGTCCATTTCGAGCCTGGTGAAGACTTTTCAGTTTCATATAGACACAGCTGTGACGGAGAAAGAACTCATCCTCAGCTCAGCGTGCTCCTTTTACAGTTCACCTCCATCTGGATTCTGTTGCGGAGATGAGAAAACAGGATTTGGATCATCCTCTCTTTAAGGGATACTGTTATGCCACCCTCCATGAAGTATTGTTGCCAAAGAGAAAATGACAAAACATCAGATGAGGTCCCTGATATCTCTCTTTCAACCCATTGTTGGTAACAGAGCAGCCCCAAAACAAAAAGACCACCAACAGGCAATTGATAGTAAGTTATTTGATGGTAAATCACGCATTGATGGAAATCTGGGCTAGCCATCTCTTCTTCTGAGGTTAAGAGCTTCACATTAGCATAGAAAGTAGGCCAAGGAAATGATGATCTCTATCAAATGATTAGCACAGCAGTTTTGGAGCCAGAATTAGAATCTAACCCCATCAGTACTATACCGGTTTCAGATGGGAAACAGGTTTAGACAAAATAAATGCTCTATTATCTTCTTAAAGACAACCTCCACATTATTTATTTTGCACTGTACACACAAACACATATGGCATTATGTTAATGCAGGTGATTTTTCAAGCAATACACATATTGCATGTAAAACTGTGTTCGCTTCTCAGAACTAACTTGCATGGATCTCCATGAGGTTAAAAGGTCAGTTAAGCCAAACTCTGGGGGCATTCTGGCACACAAGTGGATTGCAATGCAATAGTGGTTAGAGAAGTTTCTAGTTTGGATTCTTTAAAATTGGGTCAAGGTTGGAAGCCTTTATAGTTCACAAACCTGTCAAAGACACCATTCAATCCTATAGGCAGTGACCAGAAAATTGGTTTAAAAATTACCTTAAAGTTGAATCAACATCTCTTTCAAGTATTTCTAAAAAAATAAGCTGAACATTATAACCTGAATTTTGAAGTAACCTGAAGCTGGGCATGTTAACATGTTGTTATTGTGTTGTCGCGTTATCATCATTTTATAATGGCATTATTATCACGTTAACACATTAGTTAGTTAACATTGACAATTATTTGATCCCACGTTAACTCAGTTATTATTATTATTTTGAAAGTCTGTTGCTCACTGGCTCTGAATACACAATACAGTCAAACCATGGGTCACAGAGGGGCGAGATGTTTATAAGCCTGCAAATCACCCACCCAAACAAGCAGTGGAGGGAGGCTTCGGCAGGCTACGCTGGATGCAGCATGTGGGAGAAGTAGATAAACAAAAGCAAGACAAGCGAACAAATGCCATAGCAAAGTGGATAGCTACACATTGAATGCTGATTAGTATTGGGGAAGATGTCGTTCTTAGGAATGTTCTTAAAACCACAACGTAGTTGTTTGGCCCCGCAGAGATGCTCTGCGCCCCAGTGAACAGACAAGTGTTCCGTGAGTAAACGCCAGGCGCTCTATGGATAGTAACCAAGGCAACGGCTTCCGTGTGCTAAACAGCTGTAGCCTATTTAAGTTAAAATGATAGGCTACATCACTTTACTTGATAGGCCTATGTCTAGTTTTGCGGGGATGCTCTGCCGTGTGAATTCCCTCCTGTTGATGTCCTATTTAGTAAACAGAATTGGATTCTGGAAAGTCACAAACCGCAAGGATCAGTCTCTCTTCCAATGATTTGTGCTACGCGTCGTGTACAAAAAGATATTTGGTTTTACATTCGATTTGATTAAATGATAGCTAGATAGATAAAACAATTATGCTCTGGAGGACACTTCAGCTCTCCACATGCTCCAACAAGGAAGCTGCATTCCTTTGTTTCCACATGAAGCATTAACCATCTGTTAAATTTGCTTTGCTCTGTGATGGCGATCGTAAATCACTTCAACAATTCAGAATGTACAGATTAGGCTGCAGAACACACTGAGCAGCTGTTTTGATGACACACTCAAAGTTGTGAAAGTGTGAACTTTCATTGTACTTCCAGGCTACTGATGCATGTGTGCACCATCACTGTGCAGTCAATAAAACTAAATGGAGACAAATATGGTCAGGCTTCCCTGCAGACTTGGTGGACTGAGGTGAGCTGAAGCGATGAAAACACAGCAGAAGCAATCGTTTTCAAGTGTTTGTGGCTTGTTTGTGTTCATGGCCTGAATGTGTTGAGAAGGAAGATGAAATAGAAAAAAACAACCATCCTAGTCTCAGGTCAAAGCCACAGGAAGTGTCTGTAATGTTTCCTGGCATTAACTCGGCTTGTTTGTTTTTTTTCTTCCTGAAGGTCCCTCAGAGTGGTGACTCAGCAGCTATCGGAAGGGGACAGTTGAAAGCCTGTTTAAGTGAATAAGTGAATGGAAACATTCAAACACACTGCTGGGAAATTCTTGCCAATGAGTCTGCACAATATAAGAAACTGAAATCCAAACAAAATGAATGGATGGAAATTTTGGTTATGATATTTGTGCAGCATAATTTGCTTTTGAGTATTAAATGATCTAATGCTGGGTATTTCTCCTATCACAAAAAAAGCTAAACCAAAATACAGAATGGTTATCCATGATTTAATAAAAGGTTTGTTCACTGACTATTGTTGGTATATAAAAGTGTTTATGACGATCATCATTAATCAAATCAGTATATCAGTCTAGAATAGTTTTTAACATTTCAAACCTCTCAAAGTTGAGTATCTTTATTTGTAAGACTGTCAACACTACGAGGAGTTTACAGAAGTTTACAGATGATTACATAATTTGATAAATGTTTCATGGTAGTTTGGTACTAGAGTATGAAGTTTGTGTGTGTGTGTGTGTGTGTGTGTGTGTGTGTGTGTGTGTGTGTGTGTGTATATAAAGTATGTGCTTGTAAACTAGTGTTGCAGGGGTAAAAAACTTAAACAGATTAAGTAAACAAGATAACGTGTTAATTAGTGTGCTGTAAAGGTGCTGGATGGAGGATTTTGTTTTAGACAGGATTTTTGTTTTTTTTCCTGCCAGAGTTTCGATAAGTCCTAACCTTCTACGCTCTGATTGGCTCACTTGCAAGCATCGTCAGTTGCCGATATTGATATAAAAAACTGGGTTCATAAAGTTGTAGTCTGGCTATGTGAGGGTTTATGATCTGGACACTTTTTAACACATAAAATGCTCTGGGTCTTAGCCTCTTAATGCTCTTCTGGAATAATGATCAAGTTTAACAAAATCCTTTGGGTTAAAATATCAAAACTGATATAGAAAGATACATGACAGTTTAGGTTGGGCTGCTTAATATTGGATTTTAGAAACGTGATCCATCCTGATAGAACCTTACATTCACAATTTGAACCAAAAGTACAAGAATTTGTGCTTTCCCAGGACTCTCAACATTTGTGAAGGGGTCCTGTTTGGTCTCTGTGGGAGTGTGCCTGGCAGTGTGCATGCAGGAGCCTCAGGTTGCTCATCTGTCTGATCGTCCTCTAGGGAGGAGAGGAGCAGCCTGCCGCAAGAACAGCCAGATGCTCACTGTGGCCGTTAAACAATAACCACTCGAGTGTGCTCCCCCTTCAGCAACATTATGATCCGTAACTACTCCCAGGGTGCTGTTTAGACAGAGGTCAGCCGAGCCTGCAATATGCAAACTGTCCTGAGATTTAAAGTGATAATCTGTGAAATTATTTCTCTGTCTGTCTTTTCTGTTGTTCATTACTATGGTGTTTATGCCCTACTTAATATCAGAAATTACTTTATATTCAAACATTATCTGGAGCTCTGTTCGTTTTTGCTTACATTTTCTGTTCAAGTTGCACTCCATTCTTTCTCTGTTTTTAGTTATAAGATCTGCATTGCCACATCACCTGCTTTACTTTGTAACTACAAGGCATCTGAATTCTGAAGTTAAAGAACTCTGAATAAAAATAGTGTAGTGTGCACCACGAGTTTGGTGTGCAATTATCCTGTACATCAGGCAGTATAGTTGAAGTCACAAAAGCATTAGTCAGCCGGAGACTGCACTTACAGTACCAGGTGGTAGTTTCTTTTTTTATAACAAGACTAACACTTCGGCTACATTGAATATGCAGACCATTAGGGGAGCTGATGTGCAGCAGAGTGTATGTTTTTACTGGCTACATCTGCAGCACACGTACGCTGTAGAGTTGTATGAGTCACTGGCAAAGCAAGAGAGTGATCTTGTGTCTTCAGGTTTTTTTAACCCAGGGCAGCGCTATTAAACTTAAGCTTTTCCACAGTTTGTGTAATATGGGTAAGTTAACAGACTAAATAGACTAGTAGTAGACTATGTAAGTGTAAGGGGTGTATAAATGTTATTTATTATTATTACTATTATTATTACAATTCCAGAGTGACTTGCCCATCATTATTGTCGACAGACGTACAAAACTATATTCTCCATTGCCAAACAAACAAATAGTTCTATCAATGCAACTCGGTGGTAGAAAACATGTTAGTGCCCTGTTGCCTCTTAGCAATATCCTACTGTCTCATTTGCTGGCTGTCCATGAGCTGGTTCTTGACCATCACCACCTTTAACATTATGACATCATCATTTCCTGTGTATTCATGTACATATTTACAGTACATCCATCAGAGTATCTGATGGAGCCTACCACCAACACTAACATGGTAACTAGGAGCATTTTTTAAATGCCTGGGGACAAAAGTATTAGACATTGTAAACTTTTATATGATTATCTCAAGAATTGAAATATGTAGACTTCAAAGTCTGTCCACAGCAGGCCCACGTGCCCCCTCTATGAATGCTGAATGCTTGTCAAGTGTTTTGGTTATGTCATTAGAGGAAGCACAAGTTATTATTTGTGCCTCGCTACATAGCAGAAGGAGGAATGTTTTTGAGAGCAAAACCTGTCACACTAAACTGGAAATCACTTGTGTTCCGTGTGTATGTGCTCTCACATTTGCACTAGTAACAAAACCTTTTGAAAGTCTGTGTTGTGAAGGGTGTATTTGTGGATTGTAATGGGAGAGGAGCAGGGTTATCTGGATTACCTAAAACATTTCACAGCCATGAATAAAATATAACCGTGATGCTCTCCAACAAAAGCACCTCCAGCTGATAAATGACTTAAGCGACTTGGAGGTGGTCCTTTACCAGTAGAGCTCGCCCCGGAGAAATCACTGATAATGATTAACTTGATGGTGAATGGCTTTGTTTTTTTTGCTGTGCCAAGTGGTGAGGTTGCGAAACGTTAGACAACAACAGGACTGATATTTGACTCTTGTCAACATCACATACACACAGTATGAATGTACCTGCTGCCTTGGAGATCATAACAAACAATCAGTAATGTCAATACCTGGGAGCAGCAGGTATTGTTATTTCCAGGGACTGTTGCTTGTGACTAAAAATAAGAGGTAACACAAAAATGGATAATCCTGTTTGAAGTGAAACAGCTTAAAGTAATACTGAATCCCTGAAGCAATACTGCAAATCCTAATTTTTATATTTTGTGTCAGATTACCACCTCCACCTAAACAATGTAGAATGATAAATAATAGGCGATTGTGTAATTAACAACATTTTTGCTACTGCAAGTACAGAAGAACTGCACTGCTTTTAATTTGCACACATTGTCCAGTATATTTGTTGTTCTTCATACAGTTTATTTTTGCACCAAATCAAGAAAGATTTCTCAAAAAGGGTATAGGGTGATGATTTTATTTAATGGATCTTTAGTTAGTAAGCATCGGTGAAGCTTTATATGTTCTTTTTTCAGCCGTTCTGCCAGGCCTGTTTTATTTATTTATTTATTTTTTTACTGATTTCTATAGCAATTTTGGATAAACATATTTAAGCTATTGCACATTAATTGATTTAACTGATGGGTGCAGAGCTGACATTTAGAATCTTAATTGTCTCAGTTAATGTCACCAATCAATTGCTTGTTGATACATCCAGCAAACACAGAAACATGAGCATTCATTTAAATAATTTTGACATCTGACAATGTTTGCTTTTTTTTTTAGCTCTAGTTTGGTCTCCACCAACTAATGAGAAAATATTTTAATCTTTAGCTGCACCACTTTGAGAGGTAGTCAATGTTAGCTAGTTGCTAATTTTGTCTACAGTTTGCTGCTGTGCAAGGAGTGTACAGAGGATTTATCAGAGCTTGTTAGCTAAAAACATCTGCCCGCTTCAGCAGGAGACAGTTTTGATGAGAGGGCTGAGACTAAACCATACAATTTGTCGCAAAAGCAAAACAATGAACCGTGCTAAAATGCTCAAGACATTGTTGAACATCTTTTGTTGGTTTTTCACTGTAAGTAAGCTCTTGTACATTACAGTTATTTAATTCAGTGTTGAAAACATAGAGAAATTGAACAGTAAATTTACATCTTACAGTATCATAGTCATGTTAGAATGGCACAGCATATGATAAAATACACTTGTTTTTTTCCATTATTGTTATTTTTGTAACATGGGTAGTTAATGTTTCCCCACACTCCTTCTGTTGTTTGTGTCAGAGACAAACAGGAGGAGCTATCAACTGTCCTTCTCATCCTCCCCATGATCCATAGTCATGGCAGAACTGCACCATGGGTATTGTGTTTACTATTGATAAAGAGACCAGAGAGATAGAGAGAGAAGAGAGATGCTGCAGAGCAGAAGGAGATGGAGAGAAACAAAGGGATAGATTGATAAAGAGATGGAACAATAAAGGAGTGTTTACCACATTTTCCTACATAGTTGCTGTCTATTGAAAATCTATTTTTTTTTTTTTGCTCAAAGTCAGTTGAAGGAAGAGGGTTGAGCCTTCGAAGCGCTATGGCAAAACTCAACATCTCTATTGTAGTCATGGCTAAAATGAGGCCTTCTTACTTTTAAAATAATTTGCACAGAAAAGCAGACAGAATCACTGGCCATGTTCTTGTTTATTTAGTACTGCATGTGTTTGCCTTTCTGCTGCATTAACCCATTATGTGAAAGACCGTGCAACTGCAGAGCAGTAAGAGAGCAGGGGGTGGGGTGGGAGACCCTATACTAGGACATATGGATATGCAATAGATGTCATGTGTCATGGTATGAACAATTATGATGACACGATGTAGATTGTAAGACATAGGTGAAGACGATGATTCCAGGAGGACATGCGAGCAGCTTCAGGTATCGCCCACCACAGAGAGCTGGAAAGCTGGACCCCCTCCAGTTCGCCTACCAGCCCCGACTGGGAGTTGAGGATGCCATCATCTTCCTGCTCAACCGCATCTGTGCCCACCTGGACAAGCCGGCGAGCACGTTGAGGGTCATGTTTTTTGACTTGTCCAGTGCTTTCAACACCATCCAGCCGGCCCTGCTGGGTGAGAAGCTGACAGCGATGCAGGTGGATGTCCCCCTTGTGTCCTGGATTGTAGACTACCTGACAGGCAGACCACAGTATGTGCGCCTGCAACACTGTGTGTCAGACAGCATGGTCAGCAACAGCGGGGCCCCGCAGGGGACGGTCATCTCTCCCTTCCTCTTCACCATCTACACCACAGACTTCAACTACCACACAGAGTCCAGTTACCTTCAGCAAGGGTGACAAGGCTGAGTACAGAGCTGTGGTGGGGGACTTGTTGTGAGCAGAACCATCTACAGCTCAACATGACAAAGACTAAGGAGCTGGTTTGTGGATCCAAGTAGAGCCAAGGCACCAGTGAGCCCTGTTTCCATCCAGGGGGTCCCTGTGGACATTGTGGAGGATTATAAATACCTAGGAGTGCACTTGGACAATAAACTGGACTGGAACACTCAAGCCCTCTACAGGAAGGGCCAAAGCGTCTCTATTTTTTCCTCAACGTGCGTCATGACCCTCAACGTGCTCGCCGGCTTTTTCTAGTTTTCATGCTTTTATCTTGTATTGTTTTTGTATTATTGTCTCTTGGGTATTATTGTCTTTACACTTGTTAAAGCACTTTGTAACTTGTTTTTGAAAAGTGCTCTACAAATAAAGATTATTATTATTGTTATTATTTTCTGATGAGGCCGAGGTCCTTCAACATCTGCAGGACAATGCTGAGGATGTTTTATGAATCTGTGGTGGCCAGTGCTATCCTGTTTGCTGTTGCATGCTGGGGCAGCAGGCTGAGGCTTACTTTCAAGTGCTGTTAACATCTATTATTTTTAAAGTTGTTGTGATTGTACTGTCTCCTGCCCTGAAGCCAGATTGAAAATTGTTAAGAATACTGTTTGTTAAACTGAAAGATTTGAAATAGGTCTGTAGTTTGTTCATGTCTGTGGGATCACCTGATTTAAGTAAGGGAATGACATATACTTCTCTATATACCACTATCTTTATTATATTCCTTTGCCCTTGTGCAATGTGTGCAACTGTAACACAGAATTTCCCTTAATTGAAAGATGAGTCTTCAGCTTAGATTTAAAGGTCTCAACTGGGTCAGACTGTCTGATGTCAGCAGGTACATTATCCCAGACAAAAGGGACTGGTTTCAGTTAGATCCTAGCTGCTGCATTTGAAACAAGATTTTTAGTAGTATTGCATGGTATTCCAGACAACAAAACGTTATAGTAATTTAATCTAGAAGAAACAAAGCCATAAATTACAATCTCTGCATCAGACATGCACAGATAATACCTAACTGCAGGTGTGTGGCATAAGTTATCAAGACATCAGTATGATAACTTTTTTTAAAAAGCAACAGAACCTACACATGGTTTACTCACTCTCTGACGCCCATAATCTATCCTTTCATAACCACAAATACATTATACCCATCATCATTACATGCTGAATTGATGCTTGGCTTGTAATCATTTCCATAGTGATGTGTGTGTGTGTGTGTGTGTGTGTGTTGGCTGTGTTTGCAGTTTACTGGCCCAGATAGGCTTGTGCTGTGTCTACTGAGCAGGGTGCTGTCCCACATTCACCCTGCTCTTCATTCCCTGAGTGACTAACAGCAGAAAAGTTAATGGATGTGTAATGCCACAGTGGGCGACTCCATCCCACCAGTGGCCCAGATACTGGAAAAAGGCACTTTTTTCTCTTAAGCTGCTGCTAAGTAGAAATAGTGCCAATGAATGTTTGATGATTGTTCTGTTTTTAGTTTTTCGTCATTCTATACTTTGCATGACTCATCGGCTGCAACATCTGAACTGGGATGTGATGAAATGTAAAGTTTTAGATGTTGAGCAAAGTCATCTGCCATTTGTAAAGCAATTAACTGGATTTGTTCACCAGTCAGTTATTTTAATTTTTATTACATCTACAGCATGCTAGTTATTCCAGTAGAACGGTAAATAGAAATCAGACATTACAATCCTAGACTGCTTCTCCAAATATTAATTTTGAGAGAGTGATGAATCATCCCAGATTGACATTTCATTTAAGATTTTTTTTGTCTGGTTTCATGTCATTATAAAATGGCATTGGAATAAAGGTCAATCTTTCTGTCTGATCAGTGGATGAATGCATTTTTATAGCTCTAATATCCTTTTGGTATTATGAGAATGAAGTCACGCAGTGCAGAAAATATAGATGCAGATTCATATTTATTTTCAAAATATAAGGGGAGGTTGCATTCATGTGGGACACAGTAACAGTATAGGGCGATATGTTGTTCAGCCAGTTTTGCTGTAGCAGTTTGGCCTATATAGTACACATGCTCTAAAATATTTGTCTTCCCTGAAAACTCAGGAAATCTTTTCAATCAGCTTATTTAAAAGGAGTGCAGATGCCAAGGGAGCACATTTCAAAACACAATTTTCATGTTCTAGAATTAAGTTGTATTTTGTTGCATGTCATTTTCATAACATATTATACAAGTCAGAGAATACTTAAATACTTAAATCTAAATACTGAACATTGGATCATGCTAAAAATAATTTAGGAAATTTGTACAACACATTTCCTAACGCAGAACAGATTCAATGGGGGTTGGGTTGTTGCTTTCAGTTCATTTCTATCAGGAATGGGAGACCAATGTTTAAAATTCAGGTTAAAGAAACACTGACTGCAGATTACTGTTTATTTTAGCAAATTCTTTGTCTTTTTTTTAACTCTGGCCAGCTGTTTCAAACACTTTCAAACAAAGAGTAATTTTTAAAATGTTTTTAAAGCCAATGTTCTTATAGTCCAAAGAAACTAATGAAAGTCATGTTATTGAACTAAAGTACCATCATTAATGATAATTAATACAGAATCATGGACAGCCATAAATGATTGGTCAAATAGGATGCACTATATATACCATATACAAGTGATCAACAGTGATTATAGCACATTCCACTTCCTGAATTGAGTGAATTGAAAGCAAAAATTAATCCAACCTTTCTCCACACTTAATGTCACACATACCTGCAAGAGTTTACAATACACAGGACTATGTAGCTATACAATATCTAAGTGCAATCTATTTTGGCACAGTTTCAGATAAGTGTTCACTCACTTTATTGTTCGTTGTAAACACACAAAGTACCACAACAAGTCTAGTCACCTGCATACGAGTGTCTACTTCACAAAGAACTGAAGATAAGCAGAGGTAGTGCTGGGCGATATGAGATGATATTTATCCCAGTCATTGATGGAATAAAATCAAATTGTCAAATGCTAAAGATGGTGAAATTGTTGACAAAATATCGGAACATGGTGTTATTTTGTTTTACTTTATGCCTGAATGAAAAGAAAGGATATCTATGAATGTACTGGTCATGTCCCGGCAAAAACCGCAAGCCATGTAGGTAATGTTCACCATTTAACTGATATTAGCTCGAAAAGAGAGCTGAGCCATAAAGCTCTCGATCTACCAGTCAATTTTCGTTCCTACCCTCACCTATGGTCATGACCGAAAGAACAAGATTGCGGGTACAAGCGGCCGAAATGGGTTTCCTCAGGCGGGTGCCTGGTGTCTCCCTTAGAGATAGGGTGAGAAGCTTGGCCATCCGCGAGGAGCTCAGAGTAGAGCCACTGCTCCTTTGCGTTGAAAGGAGCCAGTTGAGGTGGTTTGGGCATCTGGTAAGGATGCCTCCTGGACGCCTCCCTAGGGAGGTGTTCCAGGCACGTCCAGCTGGGAGGAGGCCTGGGGGAAGACCCAGGACTAGGTGGAGAGATTATATCTCCAAACTGGCCTGGGAATGCCTCGGGGATCCCCCAGTCAGAGCTGGTTAATGTGGTTCGAGAAAGAAGTTTGGGGTCCCCTGCTGGAGCTGCTGCCCCCGCAACCTGACCCCAGATAAGCAGATGAAGATGCATGGATGGAAGATCAATAATTGGCTTTGGCATTTCATGTCGTTTCTTGCTGTCTTTAATTTTTGCTCTAGTTAGCTTAGTGCGAATAGCGTCTATTGTGATAAATATCATTATAGCATGATATTGTAATTTTTTTTAAGATAATATTTTTAGACATATTGCCCAGCACTAAGTAGAGGTTAAACAATTACCTTATCCAATCCCCTCATTTCTGTACAGTCTACTAAGACACGTCTTTGCTAAAGGGATTGCATGCATGGAGCTGGTGTAGACAAAGGAAACAGTCGCGCTTGTTGCCCCATCCTTGCAGATTCACAGTATTCAGAGATGATGTCAAAAGGGTTATGATTTATATTTAAGTCCAGTTCCATGTTCTCTGTGGTCTATCAGATTCAGTCAAACAGACCTCCGTTGGCCTTGTGCATGCGTCCTGTTGACTATATCCTGATACATCTTTGACCTGAGGAATCGTGGGTAGGAGTCTTTCTCCATGAGGCTGTAGACTTTAGCTTGGACATCATTGAGGCTGGTTGGGGACGGATCCTCCAGACTCTGCTTGGTCTTTTCTCTGGTGCGGTAGTCAATGTTTACCTGCCAGGATAAGGAGAGCAAATCATTTTTTAAAAATAGCAACATTGACCCCATATAAATTTGTAGTGTCTTGTATCCAGATAAAATCCAGATGACCTTTACAATACTTTAATTTAGAGTTATAGGTGTGACTCTACTGTGATAACTGTTGGCCAGATCACAAATAGGATTGCAATCTGTCTTGGTTTTCCCAGGCTACATACAAATCAGAGTCAGCCCTCCTCAAGCTCAGGTAGTAGTAGTAGTAGTAGTAGTAGTACACCTGAAACTGTTTGGCAACTTCTGCACTGCAGCAGTTTAGTTACAGTAGTAACAGTATAGATAGTGCCAACTATCCAACACAAACACATGACTGAATCGTATGTATGTACGTACTATGAGTAAGACAGAAGGTTATATTGTCTATTCAGCTGTTGAACTGCTCTATTAGATTTTAATAGAGCAAAAATATCCAAACTTAATAAGTTTGTCACATACAGTGGGGAGAACAAGTATTTGATACACTGCTGATTTTGCAGGTTTTCCTATTTACAAAGCATGTAGAGATCTGTAATTTTTATCATAGGTACACTTCAACTGTGAGAGACGGAATCTAAAACAAAAATCCAGAATATCATGATAATTAATTTGCATTGTATTGCATGACATAAGTATTTGATCACCTACCGACCTGTTAGTTCTTCTTTAAGAAGCCCTCCTGTTCTCCACTCATTACCTGTATTAACTGAACCTGTTTGAACTCGTTACCAGTATAAAAGACACCTGTCCACACACTCAGTCAAACAGACTCCAACCTCTCCACAATGGCCAAGACCAGAGAGCTGTGTAAGGACATCAGGGATAAAATTGTAGACCTGCACAAGTCTGGGATGGGCTACAGGACAAAAGGCAAGCAGCTTGCTGAGAAGGCAACAACTGTTGGCGCAATTATTAGAAAATGGAAGAAGTTCAAGATGACGGTCAATCTCCCTCAGTCTGAGGGCATCAATGATCATGAGGAAGGTGAGGGATCAGCCCAGAACTACACGGCAGGACCTGGTCAATGACCTGAAGAGAGCTGGGACCACAGTCTCAAAGAAAACAATTAGTAACACACTACGTCGTCATGGATTAAAATCCTTCAGCGCACGCAAGGCCCCCCTGCTCAAGTCAGCGCATGTCAAGGCCCGTCTGAAGTTTGCCAATGACCATCTGGATGATCCAGAGGAGGAAGATCATGTGGTCTGATGAGTAAAAAATAGAGCTTTATGGTCTAAACTCCACTCGCCATGTTTGGAGGAAGAAGAAGGATGAGTGCAACCCCCAAGAACACCATCCCAACCGTGAAGCATGGAGGTGGAAACATCATTCTTTGGGGATGCTTTTGTGCAAAGAGGACAGGACGACTGCACCGTATTGAGGGGAGGATGGATGGGGCCATGTATCGCGAGATCTTGGCCAACAACCTCCTTCCCTCAGTAAGAGCATTGAAGATGGGTCGTGACTGGGTCTTCCAGCATGACAACGACCCGAAACACACAGCCAGGGCAACTAAGGAGTGGCTCCCTAAGAAGCATCTCAAGGTCCTGGAGTGGCCTAGCCAGTCTCCAGACCTGAACCCAATAGAAAATCTCTGGAGGGAGCTGAAAGTCCGTATTGCCCAGCGACAGAACCGAAACCTGAAGGATCTGGAGAAGGTCTGTATGGAGGAGTGGGCCAAAATCCCTGCTGCAGTGTGTGCAAACCTGGTCAAGAACTACAGGAAACGTATGGTCTGTTACTGCAAACAAAGGTTTCTGTACGAAATATTAAGTTCTGCTTTTCTGATGTATCAACTACTTATGTCATGCAAATTATTTAAAAATCATACAATGTGATTTTCTGGATTTGTTTTAGATTCCGTCTCTCACAGTTGAAGAAAAATTACAGACCTCTACATGCTTTGTAAGTAGGAAAACCTGCAAAATCAGCAGTGTATCAAATACTTGTTCTCCCCACTGTAAAAGTTTGGTAAACCCTGTCACTTGTTTGGAGAGAAAGTGTGGAAGCAGTGAAAGGTTGATACAGAGTCTCTCACACGAAAAGGAACAAGAAACAACTTTGTATTTGTGAAAAGAAAACAGTAGTGTTCATATGAAATATTTTAAACCTTGGTCTGACCTTTATTTTCATCATGGTCAGTTTATAAATATACTAAGATATCACAATTATATTCATTTAAAAAAAAAAGGCTTTTCCCAAGGCTCATTAAGTAAAGGGAAGCACAAAACAAACAGACACACACCTCTCTTGGTGCCTGAATATCAATGAACTCCTTAAAGATCTTGTTTGCTTTCGAAACGAGCTTGGTTGAGCTCTTGATTTTTTTGTACTCCTCGCAGGCCATCCAAAACTCAATATTCTCGTCACTGAATTCCGTCTTGAGAAATGTCCGGAAGGCAGCAAGGCCATCTGGAAAGAACAAATGAATCAGACGGTTAGGGAGGAGGTAAAAAAAATAAAAACAACAAAAACACTTCAAAAGCATGATTGATATTGCAGCGTAGAACCTATTTCTGTACAGCAGCTGAGAACTCCCTCTTCTGTGGATGTTTTTTTCCCCCTTCAGCAGAGTAGTTTGATCATGTGATAATACCTTTCATCCTATGTTGACATTTTTCCAGTGCGTACACACTCTTGTTCCCAGAAGCGGGAAACGGCTCTCATGATTAGAACACAAAACAAATCAGAACAAAATACTCCCACAAAGAGGTATTTTTTTATGTCTTCATCAGTCAAGATAAGTGATCAATTAATGTGTTCCCCATTGATGATAACACAGAGGAGGGCATGTTTTTCTATGGGCCTGTGTCACATTGACATGGTATTTCCACTCTCCTCATTTCTGCTGTTTACCTAATAATAATGCAGAGCAGAGGGGATTGTCCACATGTGCATATGCAACATCATTACTCACTCAGAAACACACATTCTAATGACACATACACAACATGCATGTTTACATGGGCACTGGGCTACACACACACCTAGCTGCTGTTTGCAGATGTCCCCAAATAACTGTGGCATTAGGGAATGTTACGACTTTAACAGTGTTCCCTTTTCTCTCCTTGAGATTTCTGGAAAAGCATATGAATGGATTTCTCTCGAACTCTCTCTCTCTCGATCTCTCGATCTCTCGATCTCTCTCTCTTTGCAGCACATTTTTCAAATGCTAAGATGCTGTGTCCAAAACTGTTAAAACACACTGGCAAATGAAGTTTGAAAACATAGATCAAAGAAGACAGGTTGGTGGGGAAAGAAGAGTGACACAGTTGGATTAGACATTCCAGAAGATCCTACAAGCTTTCCAAGATGCATCGCCAGAGAAGACAAAATATGGAGTTCAGCCAGGAAGACTGTTCTTACACGTCACTCATTCACAACTCTCTCCCTCTCATTCACCTTCTACCTAACAGCTGATTATGGGCGTCCTCGCTTAGTTTTCCAATCTGGTTTCACCACGATCAGCTCAGCCAATCATGAAGTCACACCTTAAATGTGTTCGGTCATCTGCTGACAGAGCGCAACAGACCCAGGCACAGTTCAGTTCAAGCCTTCCCCTCTTCTCATCCACTTTTCCAGCACCTTCTTCCTTTCTTCAACTCACTACCAGTGTCTAGGCTCCATAGAGGGTTTTCTATGCATCTGCAGCTCCACCCTCTTTTGAAATTACCTCATCATCACGACAAGAGTCTAATCGCAAATGACTTTCCACATTGTCATTAAATATAACCCTAAAGTACTGTACAGTATGAGTGATTATAATATACATGTTGTTGATTATTGCCGCTCTGGAATTTCAGGAATTTGTTTTGTTTCAACTTTTTGTTTCAACAATTTTTCACAATTACTATATGCAAACATATAGAACAAATAAATGACAGTGAAGCAAATTGCTGCCTTTCTGATTCATTCTTGTTACATATACTTAAATACAGTCAAAGTTAATTCAATTCTATAACAAATACTGATTTGTGAAAAAAATTCACTCAGATAAGTTGTAATTTATACATACAAGGTAGTTTATCATAACACAGCACAAGGTTTTAGAATGAAAAGAAAGTTTATAGTCCCTTAACAGATAATTCTTTAAAATATGGGAACATAATATACTAGTTATGTTTATACATTGCTTGAAAAATTGGAACACTTACTGTGAATTCAGACCAAACCCAAATTTAATCTTAGTGTCACTTTTCTTGCATGAGTTTGATTGATAGACCAATCACTGAGGGTTCACATACAATGTGATAATGCGAATAAACACAACCCGCGATTACTACAGCGGTATGAACCCAAAATAAACATTTTGCTGTGATTTGATGCCGAAATAACTACAAAATGAAGCGGATTTTTTAAACATGTGAATTCATGCTTTGTCAAGGCAATCAGCAAGAAAACAACTTTTAAAATGCTTGTTTTCTGAATGCAGTTCGGACTGATCAGGTCTATGCTATGCTAACTTGTTCATAGTAAAGTACGACGATCGCTTAAATTCAGAATCACATTTTCTGAGCTTACCGGGTAGTTCAGCTTCCTCGCTTACTTTTCTCCAAGCAATGTCCAGTTTTGTCCAAATATGAATTAGTATTACAAAGCTCTGGGTGCCCACAGATGCTTTCGTGGAACAGTGGAAGTGGGAAACACACAGTGGCTCGCTCCTGAAGATAAAAACCTTTATTCCCAAAAATTACAATTTAATAACAAAAGTTAATAAAAGCAATAAACTCTAATCCAGTTTGACTGCGAGTGTAAACTTGTTCAAAAGCTTCTCTCTGCGAAATCGCTTCTCTTTCTGCATCTTTGCATTTACTTTGTATGTAATTGCGCCGCGCCTTACACTCACCTCACGTTGGTCTCAAAGTACCATTAATCATGCAGTATAACATTATGTCAATCAAACTTAAGGCATAGCAATCTGTCCAGTTAGGAAGCATAAGCGATTGTGTCACCGGTTTTGGTGCAAATCAAAATGAAAACAGGTGCACTGGAGCAGTAACCGCAAGACAGGCAGTGGCCACAGACATTTGATCTTGTCATCCTTCCTGACTGATATCTACACTGCACGCACAATTATTAGCCAAATTGTATTCCTCAGGATTCATCTTATTGATGAATGAATGCGCACACACTCAATGACCTATATAGTCAGTCTTCTTTTCAATAACTGCCATCCTTTCATCCATGGAGTCAGTTTCTTGATCTATTCACGATCAACTTTCGCTGAAGCAGCAACAGCGAACAGCCTCCCAAATGCTGTTCAAAGTGGTGCATTGTATTCCCTGACTGTAAATCAAGTCAGGTGAGGAACCTGAAAAAGTCCAACTATGTATTAATGAGAGCAGCCCATTGTCCGTCAAGATTCACTGTCACATCATTTATCCATAAAACCTTTGAAAAGTCTGTCATACGGTATTTCTTTGCTCAGGTTTGATGCTTCAACTTGTGAATCTTATTCACTGTTGGTCTTGTTTCAGCCTTCCTGACATTGGCCATATCTTTGCGCACTTGGCACCTTGTACTTCTGGAAACTCCAGGTAGGTTGCAGTTCTGGAATAGATAGATAGATAGATATTCATCCCCACAGGGAAATTCAAATGTCCATCAGCCTATAATGTGTGTTGTCTACCAACAAGTCCTACAAGCTCCTATCATTAATAGTACATAAATCGTGCACTTCAAACAGATCCATTATGCAGTCCTTACGGCACAAATGACCTCCTGAACCTCTCAGTCCTGCAGCTCATAGAGAGGAATCGGTCACTGCGGCTGCTTCGCTGAGCAACCACAGTGTCGTGCAGTGGGTGGCTCCTCTTGCTAAAGATGGATTTCATCATGCTCCTCATCCTTTCCTCCACCAAATCTCCCACAGAGTCCACCCTCCTCCCCAACACTGACCCACACTTCCTAACCAGTTTGTCAAGTCGGTTCCCCTCCCTGGCTGTCATACAGCTGCCCCAGCACACTACAGCAAAGAACATAGCACTGGCCACCACCGACTGTTAAAAAAAAAAATAAAAAAATGTACAGCATCTCATTACATACTTGGAAGGATTTTAGCTTCCTAAGAAAAAACGTCTGCTCTGACTTTTCCTATAAGATGCATTTACATGTATTGACCAGTCCAGTTTATGGTCCAGGTGGACTCCCAAATATTTGCGCGTCTGGACCACCTCAATGCCCTCCCCCTCAATTACCACAGACAGATGATTTAACTTACGCCTCCCAAAGTCCATTATCATCTTCTTGGTTTTGGAAGTATTGAGGATGAGACCATTGCACCTGCTCCAGACCACAAACTCCGAGATGACGCTCCTGTATTCCTCCTCGTCTCCTCCTTCAGTGTCAGTTAAATCTCTTTTTTGGCACATTTTACCTGAGGTAATAATGCTGCCTAATAAATCATGCACACCTTGTAATCAGGTGTGATCCACTTTCGCCACAACCTCCATCATAAATATCACTTGAAAATTATTAACTCCAAGGAGCATTCAAGTTTATATGGTTTGGAGTTGGAAATTGTGCATAGAAATAATCAGTCAGAATACTTACTTGCCTAGCAATTGTGCTGTACACAAACAATGAGCTACAGTACACTACAAAGGGAACTGCAGATTCAGATGATAATTCTTTGTAGGTTCGTCACTACGAGTTTCCTATTTCACACTATCACATTTTCTTCTTATTGTCATTTGATACTTTGGTGTAAACTCTCATGTTACAGTCACTTTAAAGCTTTACAAGTGTGTTTAGTGCATTTCCTTCCAAAATAGTGTGAAACCAACCACAGGAGTTGAATTGCGCTGCCCATATGCTCATGCCACAAATCAAAAACAAAAAGGAGACCCACTCAAAAACATAAAAATAACCTCTTCCCCATAGCGCTAGGGTTTTGAAGAACTCCACTGTGTATTCTATTTGGTTTATAAATGCTTTCAAACAAACATTAAGCATTATTTGACAGGATTTACCAAAACATGGTTAAGTAGTTCTATTATAGTTCATTTGGAAAGGACAGGGTCTAAGGGTCTGTAGCTTGGAAGGCATGTGAAGGGGTTAGACAGTTTAGAAGTGTTGGCTGAAAGTAAGATTGACTGAGCAAGACAGGAGAAGGCATACAAAGAGGCAGGCGCACTGAAGAAGTCCAGATTAGGGCTGAGTTGCAGCTGGAGCAGAACAATATGAATTCAGCAGGAAAGCTAGCTGAGAATGTCCTAAATCAGTGCACTAAGGGAACTTACTGTAATGAACTGACAGGAGAGTGTCCAGAGACTGAAGCTTAAATACATCAGAGCAATTAGGAGCAGCTGGGAGTAATGAAGATGATGCACAGCAGCTGGGGCTAAAACAATCACTAGAGAATCAGGAAAGACAACGCGGATTATGTATTAAAAAATACACTGCTGCTAAGCTTAACACGTGGCTGCTATGCTTGAAATTAAATGAAACGGACTTTTTTTGCATGCCACTCTTGATAAAACATCAGCTAAAATACAAACTGTATCCCCGATACAATATGTTTAAAAGCACAGCAGTGCTGCTTGTCAACCTCACAGTGTGTTCTTGCATTAACAAGACATGTAACAGCTGACACAGGTCAGGCCTCCAGCACACATACAATCAGTTATACACACTGAGGAATGACACTAAAATGCTGTGTAACACACTAGCTGTCCTTTTAAATGAAATTAAGCCTAGGTATATGTAATATCCTATCAAGGGAACATTCAGTACTGTGTTCCTATTACTCTGACATTACTTATGTAACGTGTGTGTGTGTGTGTGTGTGTGTGTTTCATGGACATGCTTAGGTTCTCAATTGAAACAGGATACGCAGGTGTATCGCGCACTCTCTGCCTGGGGAAGGCCCTATTCTTGGCTCTGTAACTTTGTTTTCTGGGGATGACATTAGCTTTCTAATGGCTGTGTGTCAAACCAAGGTGTTATGTCATAACCTCGATCTGAACAAAACAGATAATGTTAATACAAGTGCAGGATGTTTACAGCTCAGTCAAGGCTGACTGTCTCTAAGCCCTTTGTTAGCACAGTGTTTGATATGATGGAGTTAATCATGGTTCAAATTAAGACTTTTTTACACCTCAAAAAGAGTCAAACAGCACTTCAGAGGACTCTTTCTTACCCGTTATTTTAAATACTACAATATATTTCCTATATTCATTCCTCAAGAATTTTGAAATATGATTTGAGATACCCCTAATACCATACCATCTCTTGATGTTAGTTGAACATCTTGCCTGCCTGCATCACTCCCAGTGGCTCATTAATGTCCTTCATCACACAATAAGCTAATGGAGATACTGTAGGTTAATGTAAGTAGTTAGTTATCAAGCTTGTTTAATACACTTAACTTTCCTACCTTCAGAGTTTTTTAATTAGATTGTGTCAAGTGTCTATGGATGAATGCTAAAGTTAGCTAGTTTCTAACTTTTGCCTTAAGGTACAATTTAGCTAACTATTGTTAGCTTGCAGTGCTAACATTAAAGTTAAAGTGAACTATGTTGTTACCTTGATAGCCTTTTCCTATCATTTCCAATGCTGGCTTGGCATTTCATTAACATTATAAAATGTAATAATTTATCTAATTGTTAGCTAATACTGGACTTATGCAGGATCAGTGAAATTCAAATTAGTTATTGTGGAGATACATTTTGATAATAAGCATGGAATTTCGCGAGTTTTACCTTGCTAGATAACTACAAAAATATGAAAATCCAGGTGTTCAAATATATGACTACTACCCATACATTTGAAACCCAGTACCCCGCAGGCACGCGCTTCAGTGAACTAAAGTCTTACAATGCTTACAATATCCTTGCTTGTTTATTTAATGTTTGCAGTCAGTAGATGATGATAAGTCAAACTGATTACACCAGTTCATGGGTGCCACATACCACACAACAACCTTTGTAGTCAGGGGTCACTAAGTATTCTAGAGCAAAACTGCCAGCAAGTAAGACCCCACCTGGTCTTGGTCCCGTCCTGCTCGTTACCCGATGTTTAAATGTTGGCTTGTTCTGTTCAGTCTTTGTGACGTCCTTGTCTATATTTAGTGTTTTGCCCAGTGTGTTGGCTTTCCCTACATCTTTGGATTACCTTGTGTTTTTGGATTTTACCTTTTGTTTGGACTATTTATTTCATATTTATTTCACACACACACATCATCATTTTTAAGGACAAATTACAATGGTAACAGGAAGGTTATTGTGTGATATTGTGCGTATTGTGTCACGTAAGCCTGTTTTGGTTGTTCTTAATAAACCCTTTGAACTACCTTGTGTATTGTTTGCATTTGGGTCCACACCTCTGCTACCTGCCATTGCACTCATTGACAAAGGGACCATCAATTGGTATAAAAAGGCAAAGAAAAATGGTAGACACACCCGGGAGGCAAAGATTTTGCTGTGAAGACTGATTGATTCACATCCACATGTAAAAATGAGATTTGCTTAAGATTATTTTAATGGAAAAGACTGGCAGTGACTAGATCAGTGGGCAAACTAATAAAGTCCTTTTGATTAATCTATTGAAAGACAAGTAAAGCAACTATTTTCATAATCCATTTATCATTGCGTGCCACTCAAATGTATTTTTCCTATGTTAATGTCCCATAAAATGTCAGACCTTGACTTAACTGACTTGTATCTGTGCAAAGTTTGTCACTAGAGCGGTGTTTTCCCATACCTTTTACTGAAGCTTGTAAAGTTTAAACGTCAGAATCACTGTCGGGACGATTGAAAAACCTGTTTCAGTCTCACAGTCTCTGCTCTGAATCTACTTGTGTTTTCTATGATCTGTCTGTTTAGTGAGTTTGATGTAAGTATTGTGACGTCCATATAGCTTTTAGCAGTTTGAAAATAAACACATGACCTGTTTGTGCAAATGCATTTGTGCAAGTGAGTCTATGGTAGGAAGGTCACAGGCAAGTATGTGACTCATTATGCTGTAAGGAGTCTTCAAAACACATAAATGAGGCCCTTACATAAGATGGTCTTGGTGGAGGAGAACTGGACTAGAGTGAAAAATAGAAACTATTAAAGAAGGAAGAGGAAATTTTACGACTACATTAAGGTGGTTTTAATGCTCTTGAATCTGGCTGTACGTGACTTCTGCAGTAGCGACTGTTCCCTCTGAAAAATAGAAAATGTCCACTTACATTTGTGAGAGAGAAGATGATCAAACGATTCTGACCATCGAACAACCTCATCCGTTGATAATCTGATGGAGAGAGAGCCAAAGGAAACTGCCTGAGTAAGATGCCGGCCAACCACTGTGTTTTCATGCATTTATAACACAAGAAGGTACTGTATGTATTATTGAAGGGCATCCAAGTTTAATATATGATTAATCCTCAGCTCACAGTTGTTCTTCCGGTCAAGGCTGCAAAGTAATTGTAATACCTGGTCACATTTACCGAATGATGACTGGTGGAAGGAGAAGAGACAGAAGGAAAAACAATAGCTGTTTTATGAAGTGGAGGAAACATGTTGAGATAACATCCATCTTAGAGACTATTAAAGAGATAAATGAGTTACTGTACTACTCCACCTCGGTAGATGGTATATGGAACCTTGGGCTAATTGTGTTACACATTTTTCAATAACAGTGTACAATGTTAATCTCAAACCACAAGTTTCCCCTAAAGTTTTTATGACATGATTATGCGTTCAAGCACCTTGCTGGGTTACCCTAAATAGGACTGGTTCCACTGAAATGGAGGGAAAAACGTTTTCTTAGGAGTATTTTAAACATCATGAGACTTTAATGTACCACCCACATTTTATGCATAGTATGACTTCTAATATTTGCATATGAAGCCATTAATAAGCCTAATGACTGAGCTATTTTGCACAAATGGTTGTGTTTAATATATCACGTTGTTTGTGGCAGTACATTGGCATACATTTGCAATAAAAACACAAAAAAACTGAAATGTCTTTTCTGTCAAAAGTTTTAAATAAATTCCATAACATGAAAAAGAAATCAATATCAATTCAAGTGTTTACGCTATATTTGGAATATTTTCAGCCCTTGCCTTCTGATCTCAAACACCCAGCACAGTGACACAGTCTCGCACAATCGCTACACTCCACATCCTCATTTTCAGTTATAATCATAATCCAGGCCAATCATAAGAAATCCAACATTTGAAGATGGAAGTTTGACAGGTGAACACATTTTTCTATGATATCCCAGGGTGCTGGATATCACTGACGCGATCATTTTTGCAAGATGTGAAGTAATAAGTATGATTACTGTAAACATAAATACTGTGTGACACTTGTGCGTAATGCTGCATGATGGATGCAGAAGACAACACGAATGGATACCCACTCTGGCAACCGGCTGTTACCAGCGGGAACTGCAGAAGACAACACGAATGGATACCCACTCTGGCAACCGGCTGTTACCAGCGGGAATAAACCGACAGGAGTGTGCCTTTGATTTTTTGGGGAGTTTTGTGCGCACTCTTAGTATGTAGTACTTTATTAAGTTTGATTTCAGTCCGATCCTGCAACAGCTGGAACAGACCCAAACAGATGACCCAGTTGCGCTTATGCATAGGAATATATAAGCTCTACGGCTGAGAAAACCAACATCTACTGCAGGTAATACACTGACTACAGAAAAGTACCTCATACAGCCCCACTTAATAAAAAAATAACTATCCCTTTAACACAACAGAAACTTTTGTGTTTTAATTGGTTACAAATTTGAAGTCTCACAGAAAAAGACAGGATTTTTTTACTCACTTCAGACACCTGGCAGTGGTTTCGTGAGCAGGAGGCAGGAACTCTGAGAAGTCACTGTAGGAGTCAGATTTATTGGACAGGCAGCCAAGTCTGGTCTTCATGGTGCTGATCCTGCTGAAAAAACACACAATACTTGATGTTTTCTTCTGATGGCATATCTCAGCATTCAGCTAAAACCTTGTGACAAAGAAAAGATACCTTACATTTCTGCAGTGTATCCAGATGGTTACTTACGTGTGGGTGCATGGATATGTTTACTTTAAACACAGAAACAAAATAATTCATTTTTCCATTCCACTGAGGCAGAAGGTGGTTTATATATCTGGAGCTGGGTCTTGGTTTTTAGACTTGGAAAGTGCAACTCAAACAGAGCTGGGAACATCAGCAACATGCTGTTGTTTTGTGTAGAGCTGCATAAATGTGATCCCAACGCATAACAGGAAAATCACAACTATGTTCATTTAATTTTCCTGGATAATTGAAGATTAAAGTGCTTGTATTCGTTAGTGTTTTCAGTTAATGCAATTACATAACCAACAAAGCTTAAAAATGCATTTTAACTGTATGCTCGGGACTCTCTAGAAAACTGCTGTCATATTTTAGCAGTTGCTAAGGTGGCTAATGGTAATGTTTTAACTTCATGTAGTTGGGCTGCCCCCTTAGATGTTTAGACTATGACTAAATTCTTAAATGTTGTTGGGAGACCTGCTGAATAAACAGACTGTAAGAGGCAAGATGCAGAGATAAGGCTAACTGACTGTAGAGGACTGGACTGGATGTAGACAACAGGTGCAACTCCATATACAAAAAGTAGATTCATTATGGCTCTGCCTCATTCAGTTTCAAACATCCCTGATACCCAAATTAACGTCCTGATAAGGTTTCCTGTTGTAGAAAACCTATGTAACAATTCATATCTACAACTGAGTTTTACAGAGGCTGAGATACGGAGGCAGCACTCTCTGTAAATCTGTTTTTTTTCTATATTGTACATGTAGTAGATGCTCAAACTGATCATCGTGCTAGGACACGGCTGGCAACATCTAGAATGTGTAAATATAAATATAATATTTCAATAAATATATGCTAGGTTTATTTATTTGTTGGCTATGGAAAATTGCCAACTAAATGTGCCATTTTTATACTGGCCTTAAATTGTGATTACAATTTATTTTTTTATTTTTTTTAATCAAAAGGAGATTTGAACATACTAATATGACCCATATCCCCATCTCTCATCATAAGCTGCCCCATCATCATAAGCTGCCCCATCTTATTTGGACACTACTGCTGTCATGAACTATTTGTCAGTGTTCCGCCTCTGGGACATATGCGTCAATCCAGATGGGACATGGTCGTAAATATGCCACATTAAAGGCCATTTCTGTAAAAGTTTGGACTATTTCTCAGGAAAAAGATTTGAAAACATTGGATTGATAGACAGGTACATTCAGGTGAAATTGTTCACACTTTACTCCATGCCATGACAGAAGAAACTCAGGTGTAAAATGAATGAATGAACTCTGCTTCTGATTTCCCTTTTTGATGTCATTAAGCATAGATATCTTATCCTTTTACAATAAACCAGAAATTGTCTTATTGTCTTGTGATTTCTTAGTGAAATGTAAGTGCTTTATTAGTAAATAATAAAAAAAAAAAAATGTTGTCCCCTTCCATTCCCAAGATTACATTCATAGTTTGACATTTTGGGAAATGCACTTTTTCTTCTCTGGCAAAGATTTAGATGAGAACATTGTGTTAAATATAAGGCTATAGCCAGCAGCTGGTTAGCTTAGCTTAGCTTAGCTTAGCACAAAACTGGAAATAGGTGGACATGGCTACCCTGGCTCTGTCACAAGGTAACAGCGCCACTAAAGTTCACACGTTATATGTTGTTTGTTGAATGACAGTGCCAGGCTAACTGTTACCCCCCATTACCAGACTTTGTGCTAAGCTAAGCATACCGCTGCTGGCTGCAGGTACAAGTTTACCAGAGAGGCGTGAGATTTTTCCCAAATATGTATTCAAAAAGTGCTCCTTTTAATAGATCATTGAGTTCATTTGTTAATAAAACCTCAACCAAGGTACCTCAAAAAGAGGATTGATGTGTTTTATACCTTAATGACAGAAACCTACATTGCTAAATTTACAAGATGCTGCATGGGCTTTATACAGTATATAATCTTTATTTAATCAGGTAATCTCATTGAGATCAAGCTCTCTTTTGCAAGAGAGACCCGAGTACAGCAGAGGAAAAGAAAAACAAACATAGATAGCCAAAACAAAATGACAAATACATACAATAGCCGAACAATCAAAAGCATATAACATAAAAAGAACATAGCCAGACATAACAACAGCACATACAGCATCAGACAATCACAGACGATCCTAAAGAGATCTAAAGTTAGAAGTTTAAAATTGACCAGTTTTATTCATTCTATTGTTTTGGATGCACTGGAGATATGATGCTTTTCCCAGAACCACCCATGTTGTGCATAAAATAGATGCACTGGACTGGAACAGTAGTTTGTGTGTCATCTATGTGAGTCATAATCTCAAGGTGCAGTTCATTTGTTAATGATTAGTTATTTTCAGAGGGGTATGCCAAAATAACGGGCAGAGATGTTTTTGGTGTTTAGTATTTAGGATAGATAGGAAAGTGAGTGAGTATCAAGTTTTACGTCAGATTTCTCCATAGACTTGTGGAAGGTTATGAAAGAGTGTTGTGAGCACATTGCTGTTCTTAAAGCCCTAGGTGGCTAAAATGTAAAGTTAAGGATGAAGTGCACGTAAAATGTCATAAAAAAATGGTGTATGCTTACTGTTAGAGAAAAGGTCAGGGGATCGTTAAAATTAAGTGGATACCTCCTCTGGGGAACACGATTGTTCTCAGTGACATTTAGTGGCTGTTCTGGAGCTTTCTCATTTTAAGCTTAAAATACTTAACCTTTATTATTCCATGGCAACTGTGTAACTCCATCTGCCTTGTTGCTGAAAGGTGCAGTACAAATAAATGTGGCATGTCTTGCCTTGTTGACATCTTCATCTTAGTCAAATTCCACCACTGAGTTATGCTTTTTGAAGGATCTTCCTTCAAATGGTGCCATTGTGTAGGCATCCCCATTCATGGATTGCATATTTAGATAATAAAAGATAGCGATGAGCAAAAACTAGAGGTTATTTCACACAGATTGTATATGCGTAACTTAATACTGGGAGAGGAAATCACCCGTCAGCACTGTATTGTGGTTGAATTTGTGTGTCACGTGGCTTTTTCAGCAGACAAGGTCATCAAGTGAAGATGAGGGGAGACATGGATATATTGATAGGCCTGTTTGGTGTGTGCCAAACTGTCAATAATATAATAATAGACCTCCCTCTCCTCCTTCTCTCCTTGCTTCTTCTCCACTGTTTTGACAATATTGTATCTCTCTGGCTGTTGTGAGCTGCATTGTTCGTCTGCAGTATGGTGCAGACACGTGCTGCCTCTGAGCTATTTATAAAATTCCCTGACAAATCTATGTAGTCAGAATCAAGCAGTGCGTGTTCTATTCAGCCATGCAGCAAGGCCGGCTCCTGGAGGAAAGAGGCTAAAAAAAGCAACAGCACTCTAATGTCTGAGATACACACAAGTATGCCTCATGAATCTATAAGTACAGGCAACATCCGTTAGACCTCCAGTATCTGAGATGCTAATTTGGGTTGGTGGATTAGGAAGTAAAAATCTAGATCATGGAAGTGTCTGTGTGTATAAAAATCTTCTTTGATGTTACCTAACTTGGTGCAATGCAGGTTTTCAGATCCCCCTCCATGTCCTAATTTCTGGACGCTGACAGAAGAAACCCTGCAGTTGTATGTGTTGTATTAGCTGCCTTGCTGCAAAGTGATTATGAACTGTGGGTTTGCATAATAATGAATAGATCAGAATGATCTGCACAGAGCAAATTCAAATTTTTTATATATATATATACTATGCTCTGCAATATCTTCGCTTAAAAGTTGTGGTCTTAAGTTTAATTTAGTAGTTTCAGTATTTTTCCACATACAAATTCAACCACTTTAAGTAAGTTATGCACATTGTGGTAGAACCCAAATTATCTTGGTGCCGATAGGTGGAATAGAAAAGGAATAGATATATACTACTATAAATGCATGCATGGGTGCTCAGGTGCGCATATCTGTTCTGACGTTAGAAGCAAAAAGACGGAGACCATATGTGTACGTGACGTCATTTCAAGTTAAAAGAAATACATCACAGGTCGCATCTCTGCTCTCGTTCCTGTTGAGTGCAAGTAAAAATAGCAGCTTGTCAAGTTACATTTTTGGACATTTAGAGTCACGTCCAATTATAGCAGATCACGTTTTGGTCCTAAATCTAGGACAATCTCCCACCGTCATATTTTTTTTTTATATAGCACTACATGGTGTTCATATAGAAAGAAATAGTTCAGGCTAAATATGCTTCACTTTTTTTCCAAGGCTGATATCATAAGATTGATGCAACTCTCATATCTGTTTAATATGTTGCTGGAGCCAGGAGATAGTTAGCTATAACCTAGCATAAAGATTGTACACCTTTGGCATTGTTTTGTCCAAAGGTAAAAAAAAAAATCACCTGCCAGCAAATCTATGGCTTGATAATCAACATGTCATTTGTTGAATCCGTACAAAAAAACAAGGTTTAAGCTTATTAGTTTATACTAAGCTAACTGTCTCCTGGCTTCAGCTTCATAATCACAGTACAGACATGAGTGGTATTATGTTCTCACCTAACTCTTGGCAAGACAGAAAATAAGCTTTTTTAATGTTAAACATTCATTGTAAAACAGTTCACAAATGTTCTGTCTAATATGTCTATCTATCTAATAATCTACTCCATAATCACTGGACCTGTCCCTACATTACTACTACTACCCATTCATTAATTTTAATTCATGAACTTGTAAATTAGTTCACTCACTGTCAGCCTCTCTGCCCTCTCCACCTTCTCTCACACACTAAAAGAGGGTAATTTGCTTGTCTTGAACCACTGAGCTGTGTCCAGTGCTTTGCTTGTATGACACTGTGCTGATTCTTTTTTAGAGAATACTGGGTCAGAACACTACGAAGGAATCAAGTTCCTCAGGGGAAAATGCACAAATTGTATTTCTTCCAGTAATCTTGAGTAGGTCAGTGCAACAGTAAATAAAAGAAACACTTTCATGTTATAGGTTGGATTTATTTTGTGCTACATGTATAAGAGATATAGTAAAAGAAACAAAAGACAAGCATTTGCTCAAAAAAATGCCAGCTGAAGAAAATTGTCAAGCAACAAACAGGGATGTTTAAAGCCTAAAGTACTGGACATTTCTCAAATTTAGATGCAAACAGGGACAATGTGTAATTAAATTCACAAACTTTCACTCTGTTCATTCCAAGACACATTTTTTAGCTGTTTTCAGGCTAATTACGATGATCTGAGAATCACATGACAACTTATCCAGGGTGACTGAACAGCAATTTAGCTTTGGCAAATCCAGACATGTCCTTTTCCTCTCTACAGCCAAGTTGTCAGATTTGGGACATGAGTCACAAGAGCACAACTGTGGTCTTGCACTTGTGTGTTTGCATGTGTGTATTTGTGTGTACCCTACCCCGAGAGCGGAAGCCAGACTGCCTACAGAAGTGTGTGTCAGACCATCTGATGTGTTGTCACCATTAGGAACAACAGAAGGAGGCTGATTTGGGGTTTATTTCTGTCCTGGCAGATGTCTGCTGTGCTCGGCTGGCTCAGGTAGGATTCAGGACAGGACAATCCACAACACACTCTGCCCAGAGGAGCCGCTAACCGCCACTCTGATCCGGAAACGCCTACCGCTCCAAACACCATTGCTTCTCACAGACTTGTCTCCTTGTGCCCATGTGTTGTTGTTGTCTTGCAAGACAATTCAGTACAAAGGCAAAAAGCGATGGTGAGTGTTGGTAAAAGTGAAAATGATGAGCCTTTTCTGATCATCAACAGATCTTTTAAAAGGGAGTGGATTGGTTTTAAAGTGATTTTATATTCCTACATGTATTTTCCCTGTGCCAGAGGACACTGATGTTTACAGTAAACAGAGTAATGTTGTGTCAAGGCCAGCTCAGAAAATGCTTCAGGGAATATACAGTGTAGAGATGCAAAATACTTGGGGTCAGATGTATAAAAATATAATAGAGGATTAAAAAAAACAAAGTGCAGTTCTAATTACTGTATGGTAAATGTTTTACGATTTTTAAATTTTAGAGGCATCATTTTATGTCAGTATGTGATGTTTTCATTTTATCCTCTATTGTGAAGCAGTTTGTAAAGTCTGTTTCAATAACAGTTCTATAAACTGAATCATTAAATATCTTTTTCACAATTTATAATAATGCTTGAGATATCACCACAGACAATGCCATACAGGTACTTGTGATGAATAAACAGGCGCTATGTATAGCCACCGCTGTGACTAATAGTGGCACTTACAGCTGTTCTGACATTTTTGAAGAACCTCACCCACGTGGCACAATCTGTAAAATTCCAGTGGCAGAGCAGGAAGAAGTCTTGATATACAAACAGTTGATTAAGAGCCTATCTGCATCCATTTAAAAACCAAAACAAAATGAATGAGCTCATGTTATGGACAAGAATGCATAGCTTCAAGGTGTTTCTAACATTATGTCCTCCTCCAGTTAAATAATGTCCGAAATGAAATATTATAAAAACAAATCAGTATGAGATATAAACTTAAAACCTTTGACTAGTGAATCATGTTGCTTACTATACACCATGTACCATAACTTTGCAGTTCCTCACTTCTCTGAGGCCTCTTGTCATGATACCTGACTACATTGCTCATTTCAACAGTCTGATAGGTCAGTCTGGGATAAAGCTGCTTAGGGGCTTTTCAGCACACGCTGGTACTATTTTCATCTACTTTCTACTCAGAAAGGTACACTCTAACTGTCCTGTTAGATTAATGCCACTCCCCTGCCGTGCAGGTCCTCCTCTAGCTATTTATTTTGTATCAACTTAATCTGTGTCCAGTCCACAAGCTTCAGCAGCTTATAATTTAATCTCCAAAAGAAAATAAATGCTCTCGGGAAGCTTTTCCAGGTTCATGGTACATTATCTATCTCTGCAGCTTGTTTAGCAACCTGAGAAACACTGTAATTTTATCCTCTTTCCACGAAATAAACTGTTCATTTGGATTAATGTTCCTGTCTTGCCTACAGGTGTTCTGCTATTGCCACTTTTTTGTATCAGAAGTGCACTGACAAATATGTAAAAGCTTGTAAAGCTTTTAATAACTGTTTCAAGAATTGTAAATTCACTAATGAAATATTATGAGACATGTACATCAGTTTATTTTCCATTTTGACAAGTGTAGACAATAAAATGTGCTCATTAAATTAGTGTAGCTTGGACCAGGCAAAAAGAGTGAAGTATGTGGGATGTGAGATGTTTTTGATTTTGTCCATCCATGCACCTATACTTAAATTTTCTTTATGCTTATTCACGGGGTGCTAGAGAGTGTCCCAGCATCAGGTGAAAGACATGATATACCCTGTCGCCAGTCTACTATTTTACAGGCAAATTTTTATCTTCACACAGATGTAAAATCAAAGCAACACCTGACATACAACATATGTGATGATCAAGGTATCAAACAAGGTATCAAGGTAGTATCATTATACACGAAATATTAACGTTTGTAGTCCCTTCAAGCTACACATGAATATGGTAACATAAAAGAATATATACAGTTATTTATATACATACATACATCCAGGAAATGATTCTGCAGTGCATTTTTTGAATTTGCAAATAGGTAAACAGTTGCAACAAGATAGGGCCTGGTGATGGTTTTAATCTTCCCATAAAAAGTCTGACATTTGGGAAACAGTGTCCATCCACATTGACTGTGTTTGAGCACCAGGCATCACCAATGAGTCCACCTCCTCTCATCTTGGTGGATTCTTGCGCTCTGTCTGCTTGGAACACGGTCCACCCAGTAAGTGCTTAATGATGGAGCAGGTCTCTGTAATGATATGGAGACAACAGTCTCTGATTTCCCGTTGCTTGGCCAGCCTGGCTCCTATCCCGGCTCCTCTCTTTCCTCTCCTCTGGGGCAATCACAGCACCAGCCATGGTGTCTGGTCTGGTTATCCACTGTCTCAAGGTCCGCTGCTTTTTAATCCAAACCCCAGCGTCCTTATCTGAAGACTGTTTTTCTGTGATATGCAGTGTTGGGCAAGCTACTTGGAAAATGTAGTGAGCTAAGCTACTAGCTACTCTACATTAAATGAAGCTTCACTACACAGAAGCCACCCCCCATTGAAATATAGCAAGCTAAGCTACAGCAACGTAGCTTAGTTACATCTAAGCTACTTTTAATTGTATTATATTTTATAGTTAGGTCATATATAGCAGCCATAGTAGCAATAGAAGAAAGACTTAAAAACCTGCTCCAAACAGTGTGTGTGTGCGTGAGAGAGAGCTGAATCAGACACACAGAAACTTTCCTTCTTGGTGCCATATCATTGCAGCTAAATGTATTTCCTCATGCAACAAACAGAGAACCATTGTTATTTGTATAACGTTACTTAATTATCACATTATTAATTACTTATATATTTTTTTATTGTTTATATGCGCATTTGTACTCTGGCAACCTTGCAACCTAAACAACCTAAACATTCATGGCAATGGGGGAGGGAGAGAGAGAGGGAGAGAGAGGGAGGGAGGGAGACAGGGAGAGAGGGCGAGAGATCTCAACATCTCATGGAAACAAGTTTCTGCCACTACAGATCAAAGTTTCCTCCAGTGAGGAGGAGAGCTGTCCGGGCTGGACCCTGATCCTTCTCACAAGAGGTGTTACAATAACTATCACAATAGAAAGTAAACTCAATCACGTGTGTCTTTAGTCCCCTCCAGCAAAGTCGGAAGCTATCGCGCTACTCCGTCAGTAAAAGAGCTTCGTTACTGAAAAGCTATTTGATTCAGAAAATAGCGATGCTACCACCAAGCTACTGAGAATTGTAGTTAAACTAGTAACTGCGCTACTTGTAGCGACGCTACTGCCCAACACTGGTCATATATAATACGTTTATTGGCAATAAAGCCGGAACAAAAATGTCGAGTTTAAAGGAGCTATAGGTCGCGGCAACTGTATGGGCAGCACATATGGCTGTAGTCCATAGTCAGCATCTCCTGAGCTGAAATCTGCACATCTACACATGCTGCCATTGCAAAAAATATAAAGATGAATGATGATAATGATGAAGGATGATATCACTGTAAAGAATGGATGTGGCTGGCCAAATTAAATTAATATATAATATAATATATAATCTTGTATGTGTAATGCATGCTTGTTTTATCATTACTATATACAGTACACCTGATAAAGAGTAGTATTTCGGGTTTTGGACACTCATGTAAGCATCTGGTTTGGGAATAGACTATTAACTGTTGTCAGATGCATATGGTAGTCTGCGGTCTAGAGGGGAAATAATTGGGAAACTTGGGACACATTATTGATGATTCAATCTTGATAAAGAAATTACTGGTTTCTGCTAATGAAGATTAAATGAGGGTTTGCTCATTAATAACTGTCATCACTCTAGTATGCATGAATGTGATAAGCCAAGCAATGGCATCATGTTGTCACGGCCCTCCTGCTGTGACTCCTATTGAGTGACATTTGGTATGTGAATGAATGTGTTTTGATTTATTTTTGCATTTTGGGATGTCTGCTGTGTGCTTAGTGTGTTTTGGTTTGTGTCGGTCTCTCTGTGTCCTGTTTCCTCTCACATGCTCTGGAGGGAGTTGGTAGTTTCTGTGCTCCCCTGTGTGCATCTTCTCACACCTGGCTCAACTTGCCACCCTACACACCTGAGGCCTGGACTATGAAGGGGATTTGACCTACTTAGATTTGACTTGGGATTATCAAGGAAAGTCAGGGTTGACAAACCGAATGCCTACAATGGTGTTAAACAGTTCTGCGATGGTGACTAATTTGATAGTTAGTTGATTTGGTGTCAACCTAAATGGAGTTTGTGCACCTTGCATAAAAGGGACATGTTCGGCTCCGTATTTTACCCAGAAGAATGCACAATGATAATGTCAGTTGGCTGCTCATTGACTAAATTCATAAGTAACTTTACAGTGCTCTTGTTGTAATTCTCTATTTTGTCTTGTTTAAAAGAATACAAATCCATGGGAGAGGGGTAGGCTAATAATCAGATAAAAATAAAGTGAAAAAAATCAAATCTACAAATAAAGAATTCTCTAAAAAAGTTTTTTTTGTCAAGGAACTGTTGTGTAAAAAATTCAAGACTTAGGCCATCGCTTCACTTTGTAAGGCTGCAACATCACACCACAGATGCCCCTGCCATGTATTATGCCAGCAGTGGAATGTCAAATGGATTTAGCAATGAGAAAGTACTCGTGATTTTAGCCCACAGTCACCATATTATTATATGCTCAGGGAATGTCCGAGTTTTGTTCTTGTAAATATATCACTTTCACCTCGGATTATTACCCCTCTCTCCTGGCTCCATATTTTTTGGACACGTAAAATAGTCAATCTAAATAGTCCAATGTGAAAACATTAAGGATAATTCAATTACACATGGGCTACATCTCAGAAATTGACCCGTTAATGAATTAATCTCCTCCATAAGTCACAGAGGCTGCAGGGCTACCTGTACGAATGTAATGCTGTATGAATGTGTTAAGAATAATCTCATTCTAACAAACATTTCAGCTGCAACCCTAGTGGAAAGCACACATTGCAACAAGTCAAGGTGAAATCTAAAAATTGTATATCAAGTAGTGTGTACTAGTTTTTATCATTAGCACAAAAGTGGTGTGTAGCCCACACCGCTCTTCATGTGTATGGGGGTAACCTCGACATAACCACGAAGATTTAGAGATGCAGGTTAATTGCCTTGACAGCATACCTCGGGTAAATCTTATCAACCTTTCCCAGTGTGTATGGAGGACGGATTCTGACATAAAGGGAAATAAATACAAAAATAAACAAATGCTCAATAAATAAATAAGCATCCGATTAAATGCTCAAAAAATACATTAAATAAATAAATGTAGGCAGTAATTAAATTATACAATGGGAAATAAATGTGTTTATCTCTTTAAATTAGCTTCTTTATTTATTCACCTTTGTAATAATTACCTTATATATTTATTGTCCGTTATAATCTTCAACTGTATTTATTTTACTTAGGTATTTATTTATGTGTGTGTGTGTGTGTGTGTGTGTGTGTGTGTGTGTGTGTTTTAATATTTTGAGCGTTCCTTTGCATTTCTACCCTATTTCCACAACAGTTATTTATTTCTGCCTGCTCTTTTTACATTTCTCCATGCATTTCTGCCTCATTATGCAAATGAGGAGGGGCTGTGTCTCAAGGGGTAAACTTCTCGCTTATTGGTGGATCAGTCAGACGACGGAGGTTGACGCTAAACTCACACATCAACAAGCCTTGCTCCCCACACAGTCACAAAAGATGGTTTCCTTCAGTGAACTGAAGTGATTAGCAACTGTATCTGAGAACAATACTACCAGCCATGTCTTCCTTCCTTTTCATGTAGACGCTGTGACAGACAGTTTGCAGCATGCACGGACACAGAACTACAGTAAAGTTAGCCGTTGTTTGTGAGAAGCACACGGTAATCTAGTAGCAGAACTCACCAGCCGTTAGCCCAGACTCACTACTTTTTGAGTTTGAGTACTGCTCACAAGCCTGACACATGCGGTTTTTGTACCATAATTTTTTCGAAAACATTTTATGTACAAGTCAGTTTCTGGATAACGTACACAATATATTTAACCTTAGCTATATTGGAGCTATGCATCCCAATTAACCATCCCAAATTAACAAATTCAACCACAGTCAATGGCAAAACCTAATCAGCGTTTCATAGCTACTGTCACAATATGTTAGGCCTCTTAAATCTTTATATTCTGTATTAAAGACCTGTTATGCATCTTTTCTTTTACCTCGTACAAAATACAAAACTGACTGTGCTTGAAGCAAAGGCCAAGTATTTGACTCACAGCTAGAGCTATGTCAGAGTACAGTCAAGTAAATCTGCCTGTCATTGGCTGGACAGAACTATTAAAAGCACATGCATGCCAGGGGTGTTCAGGAAGATAAGGGCACACCATTGACTTGCATCAGCTTCTGGAAAACATTTTGCTTGGTGATAAAATTAGAGCTTGTCATCTACTGTAGGCTATACACAAACATGATGGGATGTGACTGGACAGAATGGGCTTTTGTATGGTCCTGAATTTCTTGTTTTGGGTAGTGTTAGGATAAGGAGAGTAACAATGAACTGCTGATTTTTTTTTTTTATGAGTTTGGGCTGTTGTTGAGTTTTGCCACAGATTTTTAATCCTGGATCAAAGTTTACACAAGATTGAGAAAGATGGAGTTCTATTCATGTACAGGAAGTCAGGAAGGAATTGATCAATTCTGTGGCTGACTATCCACTATTTGCTGACTATCCACTATTTGCGTGGATTAGCACATCCAACCAGTCACCCTAAACAACATGCCTAGTAGTTTTGAAATATGGACCTGTGCGTTGCTCCTTCCAGCTTTAACTGCTCATTGCTACAGACTGAGTGCATCTTTCCTTTCAATTCATCCTGCCTTTAGCCATTTATGTAATCAGTTTGTTCCAGGGATTTATTTTGCATTGCAGAAAGCGGCTCCATTCCTAGGCATGTCGCTCTGTCTACTAAAGGCATTGCTCTTGAGTAGGATTTGTAAATTGTGTTGTCATATGCATGTAGCAAGACCACAATGCAATGCAAGTGCACAACTGTAGCTCAACACGCAAGTGAGCACTTGCTTACTTGCTTGAATCACCACATGTGGTGCACAGTATGACACTCAACCCAGAATCAATTAGCTCTGCATGCTCCTGTCTAAGCTACTGTATGTGCCTTGTTTGTCAAAGTTCAGAACTGATTTAATTAATTAGCCCGAGTGATATCTAACCATGCAGACAGAGTTTTGGTTTTATTTAACTAGATTTTTAAATATCTACATCTGAGATTTCTGCCCTGAATAAAATGGCCGTGGATGTAATTTGGAAACAAAAGATCCTATTGAAAACAGAATGCAGCTTGTACTATAAATTAAAAAAATTTCATCATCAATCATTGTATTGCATGCGGCTCAAATCTCAAATCCCAGGCCAACCTGGTCTGAATAATAACCACTGTGCATTAGCAAATAAAATATGTGGGGAATGTATAATGCCGGATTATGCTTTATTACATTATTTTTGGGTATTCTGCCTGACAGTTAACCGCAGGGACAGGCAGAAAAGATGGGGGGAGAGCAGGGGGATGACATATACAAAAGGTCCCTGGCTGGGCCAATGCTGTAGAGATTGTAAAGGCCTTTGAGGCAAATTTGTGGTAATGGGCTACATGAAAGTTTTAATAAAATTGACTTGACTTATATTAAGTGTCTGCAAACTACTCCCAACCAACACAAAATGGTCATATTGTGCATAAAAATGTTCACTGTCAGTATATTTATATTTGCTTTCCAACGATATGTTACTGGTAACTTGTGCACAATTAAAAGATCAATACCATTCTTATATGTACGGTACATAAGAAGCTAATAGCTGCTTTTCAAGAGTTTAATACAGATATTGAAAGCAGGGGGAATCAAATAGCCTTGCCTTGTCAAACAATAACAAAATCCTCCAGTACCTAATGCTCACTAATTATCGCTTTACGAGATATGACAAGCATCATTGTCACCGACGTATAGAGATAGGGGAGTAGAAGGGTTTAAAACTGAAACACCTGAGTGTTATTGAAGGGTCTGGGTGTACCTTAGCCTGAGGTGGCACTTCAAAGCCCTACTCTATCTTTGATAGCTCTGGAGAGTGACATTTACTGGACTTAAAAGTCTTCAGAGCTTTCAGCATCAAGGAAAGGAAGGTGGGAGGGTGTGAACTGATTTTCGATAGTTGTCACAGGAAATGTTACTGAAAGCATGCTTGAAAATCTCTTTGGTAGAAATTTAGACATGCAGCCACACAGAGTGTACACAAACATCCATAGATATTAGCTAGGTGATGAGAGAACAATCTTGTATTCACTGTTTCCAATATCAACCACACAGACGTCAAATCACTTAATCATCTGTGTTTTCCCTGATTTAACAGTAAGCCTCGATTCAAAGCGGCAGATAATAATCAGCCCCATGAACCATTAAGAATGACAAATTCCACGTAATGCCAAGATCTCCCTGGCCGCAGCAGAATTACATAACACTGCCATCCAATAAATAAATATGGATCATTTACCTTGAGTACGGTGTGTGCGAGAGCTGCTGGACTCTTTCTCCCCTTCTTTTTTATCACTGCCTATCCCCAACGTGAGTTTTGGCAAAACGCAGCCTTCGTCTAGCCAATGCTGGTGTGTATTTGTATGAATCTGCACAGCTCGGAAGATATCTAGTGTTTCTGATGCCAGCGAGTAGGAGCTACACGCGGCATGCTCAATGGTGTGAAATCGTGGGGGGGGGGAGAGCAGCTGAGATGGATAGAGGGAGAGGCAGAGGGGGTGGAATCAGAGAGCGACAGAGAGTGAGAGGGCTTTGTTTGCACGGGGAACTCTCCAAGGACAACCCAAGCACATCTGTGAAGTGGAGATGTGCTGTTCAGTAAAATTGTGGTAGAAGAGATAGAAACATAAATGTGTAGCGCAGGGGTGTTGGGGTAGAATGTAGACGTTTGCAATAAAGCTACTGAAGGCTGGAAACTGAAGTGATATAATTAACACATCTGCTTTTATTCAGTGCTGAAAGAACTAAGTGATTAATCAAGTGACATTCGTGTTTGACAATTTTTGAAATGAAAAGTAATCTATCAAGCAAAATGTACATTTACTGGTTCCAGCTCCCCAAATGTAATAATTTTCAGCTTTTTGTCTCATTGTAAATTTAATATTTTGGGGGTCTCAACTCTTAAGTGGACGAAGCAAGCTACCTGAAGATGTTAACTTGGCTCTCAGAACACTGTCACGTTTTTAAAAACTAAAGTATTAACTGTAAATTGAATTGTATAAATAGTCATTAGTACATGTGACAGAAAAAGGGAAGAATCTCAAGGGGATAAAAACTACAAAATGGACTTAATTATTGAGCAAAACTAAGCATTTCACTGATTATGATAAACAGTATACTGCTATTTAAAGAAGCACAGACCCCAACACATTCTCTACATTCAGACACTTCTGCATGACCAATGTAAACATCCATGCTAGTGTAACGGGGTAGACCTGTATCAGCCTATTTTGAGTGCAGTGGTAGTGTGATGGGTGAGCACCTAGAGTGAGTGTGCATTTGGTGGGTGTGGTTTTTTCACATGGGTTAATTGCATGGGGGGGGATGGGCGATGGCAGACAGGTGTGCTTGGGCAAGCTATTTAACCAGGCTAAGGAGTCTTCTGCTTGTCTCCTGGGTGCAGGTACAGAGTTGTGATTTTGAATGTCTTCTTCCTTGGGTGTATATATAATTATGTGCGCTGGTGGCAGTTTCTGTCGTGTGGAATGTTTTATAAATTGCTGTTGTCTAAGAGTCTTCTGCTTGTCTCCTGGGTGCAGTGTGCTAAGGCTGCTGATATCTGAAATGGTGTGCCACACGGCTGGGTTGTAGTCTGGGGAGCCGGCAGTGCAGAGCCACTGCTACTTATAGAGTTACCAGGGGCCCCAAGCAGTGAGGAGGCCACAACCGGCCAACCTGTGACCAACAGCAGACCGTTCCTGTCATGTTTTGCTTCGCCCCATGCAGGAAAACGAAGCTGAGCACACCCAGCCACGGAGAGCCGCGTTCCTGTTTAACTGACCCTGAGTTTCCCCCATTTTGAACTGACCTTTTAACTTTCTTAGCTTCAGCCTTGTTTTAACCCTTTTTTATGCCTATTCTGTACAAATAAACTTGGAGGTTATATTTTGCACAGCTTGTAGTATTGTTGCCCACTTATTTTACTCACTGGCTGGTCAATTCTGAACCACCTTGGGGTGTCACACTAGTTTACAATTTTACACAAATGTTCAGTTTTGTAGCAAACTGCATACAGAAATAAAGAGAAATTCTGCAAAACAGTGTTTGTGTCATCAATGTAAAGGGAAAAACAAAAGTAAGCTTGTCTGTACCATGTCTGCATCTGTGCACAGACGGATGTCGCATAACATTTATAGTTTTCACATGCTGGTACTCAGAACGTAACATGAGAATAACATTTGTTATTTTTGGTAGTCAACAGCAAGCTAATAGTTTCTCTCACTCATCTTAATGTTATGTGATTTACTAAAATTGCACATGCACAAAGACAAAACATATATGGATTACACCTCTCAGTATTGGAGTGATTCAGTTCAGCGCATGCTCTGGTGCGACGACAGTCTGTACCGTTTGCCTCACTGTGTCCACTTGCTGTGTGTCTAGTTGTCTTGGGTTAAAAGGTATGTCTTGGTTTAGGAGTCAATTTGTGTATAAAATGTACAGCATGTTGTGTATATGTGAGGCAATGTATGTATAGATGGTGGAAACAAATTTCCTGGAAAGGACAATAAAGAATCTAATTTAAATTTTTGCATCCCAAAACATATTTAAGATGGTATGTGACAAGCATTAGAGGAGAATGAAGAGAGGAAGATATGATCTGCAAGGAGCTGAGAGTGAGGAGGAGGCGGCCTGGCAGAGGACAGATAATTCTTGTGTTACATAAAATCACACACACACAAACATACACAAACACACAAGCACTGCCTACACACACATGTTCTAAGTCTCCTTTTGGCTCTCTCTCCTTCTCAGTTTCACACATGCACGGATACAGTTTTACAGAGTTAAAGCTGCAGTAGGGAATTCTTTTAAAATAATTTGTGATATTTGCTAAAACTGTCACTATATCCTGACAGTAGAACATGAGACAGATAATCTGTAAAAAAGAAAAATCAGGGTTCTTCTTACAGCTTCTAATGACAATAACAAGAATTCACTGCTCCCTGAAGTAACCAACCAATCAGAGCCTAAAGCAGTGTCTAAGTGTCTCCAGTGTCAGTCACTGCTTGTGTACATGCTGCACAGCCAACAACAGTGTACAGTAGAAAACACGCATGACCACATCCCAGCTGCACACGAAGCTTTGTGCTCATTAAATTCAATGCCATGGTGCTCGTATCGAGTGACAAAGAGGCATGATGACAAACAGTGGAGAATAACTTCTGAAGGGGGACAGTGGTGTACTAGTCTCTCATCTGCCTGTTAGACGTTGTCTCTTGCAGGTTTTGTTATGACCACCAGCCACATGATCTCTCTCTCCCTCTTTGATGCAATAAATGCTTGATGTCTGGACATATGCAGATGAATGCCAGGGATGGATCAGGCAATCTAAATAGACTCTTTGTCCGATGGATTGCAAGAGAGAACACAAGGATGAAAACTTCTGGAGTATACTGCAGCATTTCTGTCACTGTAATGGAATCTTGGTTTAGGCTAAATCATTCCTTTTTTATTTATTCAGGGACGTTTCACTGAGAAGAAGCCTCTATTTGAATAAATAAATAAAAGACAATCTTACAATTGACAATAGCAAAACATATTGTAATTCTGCTTGTTGTTACTGATTTGTCATGGTCATTTTATAATGAGTGACAAATTGTTACCATGTGTTTTGATTGCATTAGTGTGAGCTGAATGTTGCATGTTGCAATGATTTAGAAATTGTAAAAAAGATGTAATAATGGCCTTTATCAATATCATAACATTACTGTATTTTGTACTTGTACCGACCCATTTAAGTTTGTCCATATGCCTGCACATGCAGGCACGGCCACTTCAGTTTACACTTTAATTGAAAGCTTATGTTACGGATAGTCTATAGTGTTGGAATGAAATATGACTATATATGTGAAATGCAACATGTGAAGTAGTTAATAGGAGTAACATGTAAGGACAGTCAGAGGTAGTTCTTTATTACTTGTAGTGATGTTCCCAGGCAGAATGTTAATTTCATTAGATGAAAATGTTTGTTTAAAGACTGTTTAAGGAATCCACAGAATTAATGAGTATTTGATATGCTGTGATACCTTAACATGGTCAAGAAGTTCATTAAGACTGCCTTGAGTATGGGTTTTCCATAGTTGTTCTTCATATTATAAAGATGTCAGAAGCTCTTACCCACTTTGACATAAAGTCTATTATATTGTAGGCTAATTTATTCCCATGCATGCTGCTCAAAGTAGTCTCAGCTCTTCTGGCAGCAGCACAGTGTCCTCTCGTGCCAGGAGTTACTATGGTCATGGGGACACTGAAACTTTGCAAACCCACCCTCCACCCAGTGACATGAAATATGAAAAATTGTTGGTGATTGTTTCTGGTCAGGAGTGACACAGCTGTAGGAAGGCATGGGTTCTCCATTAATCCTCATTTTCCAGTCTCATCTGCCAATTATGACAAATGTATCCACTGAATCACCCATTATGTAGTAAAATAGAAAAACAACGTACAAAAAGCAAATGTCAATGTCAACATTGTCAGCTCAGAAAGGAAATTGTGCTCACACGAGCTCTTTCAATTACAGTTTGCACAATTCTACTTTTTGCTGCCTGCTAATGTCATCCAGCAAACATTACAGTGAGCAGAACCTGAATCTATGCGTGATTCAAAATTCTTTTCAAACGTGAGGAAGCAGGCCACAAAGGGAGAGTGATGAAAAATTTTCGCCCACATAGTTGATCAGGGATGTGTGACCTTCATGACGCGGCAGCTGGAGGACTGCTTGTATTGTAGGTTTCTCAGTCAGACACCATCTTTGTCTCTCTCTGTCTCCCTGAATGACTAATCGGAAATCCTCTGGCGGAAGCAAAAATTTTGCACGTCCTTACTTCATCAAGTAATTTGTCTTTCACATAGTCTGGCATGCACAGTCTCCCAGCTCTGTTTGGCATTTAACACATTTCAAATACCACTTATTATCTGAAGACTAGACCTTTTAAGAAGGAAGATCATGAAGTAATGTCTTGCTTCCTGTTGATCAACGCCTTAAAAATTTAAACCAATCCATCCATCCATCCATCCATCCATCGTCAACCGCTTATCCTGCATACAGGGTCGCGGGGGGTGAGTGCTCATTGATGGCAAACCCATCTCCACCACTGATACATTCAAATTTCTTGGGATACACATCAGTAACAATCTTAAATGGAAAATCAACACAGATAATATCTACAAAAGACTTTTTTATCTTTGACAGCTTAAGAAGTTTAGAGTAAGGTCTCATCTCCTGCTCCGCTTCTACATGGCCATCGTCGAAAGCATCCTCAACTCATCCATCACAGTCTGGTTTGGCAGTCTTGACTCATTTTCCCGGAAGAAATTACAGCGTATCCTTAACAGACCATCTAAAGTTATCGGTTCACCTTTATCATCCCTTGAATCACTCTATCACAAACGGACACTATGCAGAGCCCACATGATAATTTCTGATACTTCCCATCCTGCACACTTCACCTTCAAACTACTGCCCTTTATATCAAACTACTACTTTATATGTTAATGTCTAAATATCTATTGTCTAAATGTTGGAACCTGTATCAAAAAGCTGTACTGGAAACAAATTCCACCAGCCTGGCTGTGTGGTCATTAAATTAAATTAATCATGTCTTTGGACATTGGGAGGTAGCTGGGGCACCCGGAGAGAACCCACGCGAACACGGGGAGAACATGCAAACTCCACACAGAAAGTCTGGGGTTTCAACCCACAACATTCTTGCTGTGAGGCGACAGTGCTGTACCACTGCGCTGCCCTAAACCAATTCATAATTTATTCAAAATGATTTTACATTCTTTTACAATTGTTTTTCCTGCAGTGGTGAATAGCGAATCCATGTCATTGTAAGCAGTTATTTTCACTGTTATTTCCAAACTGAAATCTCAACTGTTGGACTGACATTTATGGTTTCCAGAGGATGGACCCTAATGACTTTGGTGATCCATTGACTTTTCCTCTGGTACAACCATGAGACTGACATTTGTGGTTTTAAGTGAAATGTCAAAATCAACTTTTTACAATACTTTGGTTTATGAGCAAATACCTGCCAAACTACTGACATTATACAAAACCATCATTCCAAGAAAGAACATCATTCCATTAGGATTAACCTTTTCCAGTGTAAAGGTCCGGATTTTGATCTTAATAATGTATTTCTCACTATATAGCATATCAGAGATGGACCTCATCAACAGAAGAAATCTGACTTAAAATGGAGTCCATTTGTTAAAAATCTGAAAAAGAAACCAACTCTATTTTACTTACAAATTAATTAACATCAATGTGATGTAACTGTTTCATCTGCAATCCACAAGTAGATGTTATGTATTGCAACTGTCATGCTGGTGGTCTTAATGCTTATAATTTATAGACTTTTAAAAATAAAAACCTATTCAGTTAATTTAGCTTGTACCAGTAAAAAATGTTCTTAGTGAAAGTTTATTATATATTATGGCTTTTTTTCGACTATTAACTTTAATTTGACATCCACAGAGCACTGTCTGGCAGGTTTATTGGATGCTAATTTTGATGTCAAATCCCCTCCATCCATGTTCCTGTGTTTCCCCTTCAGTGTTTATGACCTTCATCTTCATTTGTTATGACTTACACATTGAAGAGTGTCATTATGGCCTACACAAGGAGGAGATTTAAAGAACTGCTGAAATGGGTTCCAGGATCTAATAATACCCCTGGTACACCTAATATAATCCAAAATTAGTGTCCCCAGGCCTAAATATATTCACCCTGTTAGTCACTGTTACGTCTGTCTCCATGATTATCTCAGGGTATTAGATTAAATTTTACGGCTTCTACATTAATCTTTCTCCCCATTCACATTATTTTTTGCACAGATGGCCATCATTTAAACCCCCAGAGTGTACCACATCACTTGTAATAATAGTCTGATCTCTCACTTAATGATACTTAAAAGTTCATAAAATGATTACAAATTTTGGGACACAGAAGATCATTAGTACATCAGAGCTAGCTTTAATTAATCTAATTGGTAAAGGAACAAGGCCTCAGTAGTGCATTTTTGCTAAGAGTTGCTTCATGTTGCCTACACTAGGAAATCTTCAATAGGAATTTCCAGGTTATCAACATACTGTCCACCATCATAAATATTTAGTAGGAATTTTTAAGGTTGAGGGCACCCCTATCTGTCAAGGTGGCAAGCAGGGCTGTGGCTGATTCAGAGTTTTCCAAATGGCTTCATAAAGGTTATTAAAAAACACTGATGTCATTGTGTTTACTGTAAGTTCACCAAACCCATTCCAGAGAGAACTGAGCCTCCAATGTCACAAAAACACGTGTTGACCGTGACAGTGCTATGACTTAGAGTGAAACAGAATATGTATGCAAGGGAGATTTTCCACCGTGCCCTGTCTGTTCTGCTGACTACTGACTTTGCTCTGTGTGTGTGTGTGTGTGTGTGTGTGTTTGAGCTCAGCCCAACACAGAAAGCAGGATTTTCTAATTTTAAATAGGGTTCTTGATAGTGAGTGTCAGGCCCACCACCAGTAGCAATGTGGCACGTTCATGAACAGACTTTATGAACTGTGTCAAACAGCTATAAGCGGTCTACTCCACTAAAACACAGATTTTTCAAATCTGAACGTTCCGACTTATTACTTATTACTTTGTGATGAAAAGTAGTGGGGACAGAGATGCTCAGATTAGGGGTGTGAAGAGACACTTAACACACGAGACATCACGATATACAATATTAGGTTCAAGAGAACTAGACAAAAAGATCCTTAAAAAGTGTTTTAAAGTTAGCCTCAATGCCGAGATAAATAAGCAGGGGGTCTGGGAGTACCTCCCCCAGGAAATTTTGATCATTACACACTTCATATCCTGCATTCTGGTGAATGTTTCTGCATCAACTTATGGTGGAAATGTTTTTATTTATGTAAAATGAAGCACAAAATTCTGGTGGCTGGTGACAAAATATATAAATATAACAGAATATCATGCAATGCAGCTCTCAGGCATTCTGTGTCGCATTCAGATCTTTTTCTCCTGTAGATCAGCTTTACTTATGTAATATCATCCCTGCTGAGGCATGGCGGCACGGTGGCCTCACAGCAAATAGGTCGCAGGTTCAAACTCCGGTCATCCCGGCCTTTCTGTGTGGAGTTTGCATGATCTCCCCGTGTCTGCGTGGCTTTCCTCCGGGTGCTGCGGTTTCCCCCACCATCAAAAACATGTTAGGTTCTCCAGTCAGTGCCGTTGACTAGACACTTATACATACATCTGGACAGTGGCTGCCCACTGCTCCCTTGAGGGATGGGTTAAATGCAGAGAATGAATTGTATGTGACAATAAAAGGTTTCTTCTTCTTCTTCTTCTTTCTAATGAGGGAGAGAACTGAAAACTTGACCAAAAAGAAACTGTGTCAAGAAGTTACTAAATGGTGCATACATGTTTTTGGGTCATTTTATAGTCAGTAGCTTGTTTCTTTAGCTTAAGTTCTTTTTTTTGGAAAATGCACAATTATTTCTTCTATAATTTAATTGCATTGCATGTTTTCTTAATGTGCAAATAAACCTTTCTAAAGGCATTTTCATTTGTTATTAAACTGCAAGCTACTACATTCAGAACATTTTTTAACAAATTATTATAGTACAAAATATTAATTATTTTAGTTATTCTATTTAAACAAAAGAGAAATTTTTGTTGAATATCTTTGTGTGACTAAAAAAAGTGAAGCTCAGATGAACTGTGATTTTACCCCCAGTTCACCTAATGTAAAGTTGTGATGACTCATTCAGAACTTTAACTTCTGACTTTGTGATCAGGATCTCCTTATTTTTTGAACTATATAGTTTTGCGGAAAACAGATCATTATAGTTTTTTTTGCAATGCTGTCGTATAGCAAAGTTGTAAACCCATGTATCAGCCAACATATTAAGATATTAAGATATTAATCGCATCTCTCATTAGGACTTTTGCCTCTTATTCAATAAATCCATCTCAAGTGAAGTGCTTGTCATGCGAGGGAATGATGACTATATGACTTTGGTTAACAGCAATAAGGTGTATAGCTGCTTTTCATTTGCTGAACAGCTGATAGTGTTGTATGAAGGGGATGCGGGTATAAACCTGCTTTCTTGTTTTATCTGACAACATTGTATATAGTCAGCATATTCCTTTGACAGACGGACTGATGACCACAATTGAATACACTGTACACACCCTTTCCAGCTATGAATGAGTGCGGGTTTATGTGGAAGCTTGAATTCACATGAATAAGCATCTATTCCTTGAAATGCTCCTCGAGGAAGCATCACCTGTTGAAAAGAATAACACCCTCTAGACTACAAATTCAAGACATCTCCATTCTTATCCTAATCCCTGTCTGACAGCAGATTAGTTTTAGGAAATTTAAGTTAGCGTGACCTCAAATCAATACCAGGAATTAATTCTCAAAAGAGACACATTATGCCAATAGGACCTTTTCACAGAAGACATTTTGACCTGTCACAGCAGGAAAAGCACAAGTGTGAATAATGAAATTAATGACTGCTGAATATCCGTTGGCTGCTTCAATTTCAGGGTTCTGGTACTGTGCATGCTGGTTCATTTTCACACTGACATGGTTTAGTGAGACACTTAAATAGAACGGAGCCATTCTTAATGTTATTAGTAACACTTTTCCTACTAAGAAAAGTCAATATGTCTGTTGTTTTCCTTGTTTAAAATTCCTTAAAGGACCACTTCACCCCAAGAAACACCAACAATATTATCATTTACAACTAGTGGTATGCAGCTCTCTTAAATGTATATAATGGAGGTAAATAAAATTTAATTTGTTGTGCTCATAGCATTAAAAATTTTCATTTTAAAATGTAACCTAAAGTGTGTCTGTCAAGAATACATGTAACATATATAGATAGCTACATCAAGGCAAGCCAAACTTTGTATAATCAAGCAAACATTACTGAGGTACTTCCAGATCTTTAATCTTGTAGTCGTTAATTGGATGTAACAAATTCAATACATGCCTTGATTTCAACTGTATGTGTGACTATACTGTGATTCTATTTTGTCTTCCCAATAGCCCATAATATGCAGACATTTAAACATTTAAATAAATCATGAGCAATGTCACAATGAAAGGGTGCGTGTAAAAATAGTAGTTTTAACAGCAATAAACTGGAATGGAAATGGAAAAAAGAAAACCCTTTTAGCTGAAGTACGATCAAACAAAACAAAAGTTGTGTTTGAAACTGCCTATTATACTAGCAGTATATACTGATTTGGCCAAAGTGTAGAATGTAGTATCCAATATGCAAACAAAAGGAAAATCTGCAGGATGACCAGTCTGCTTTGCGTATTGTGTCCCACAACACAAGCCTAGAGAGGCCACAACGAGTGTTTTTCTTTTAACAATCTGTATTTCACCAGGCAGTCTCAACAAGCGGTCATTGGTGAAAACAGCAAACAGCAGCATCCCTGCCTCAGTGGTGGATAAAAAGAATATAACTGCTCTGTCCCTGATAACACAAAATCTAACTCTACGTTAGATTTAAGCTATGTATGTTGTGTTGTTTTCTTATTAATAGCTCGCTTAGGTTAACATTGCTGTGTTTGTGATTTAAAAAATTAGCTTAGATGGCTTAGCTTAAGCATTATGGCTGTATTATGTGTAGTAGGACAAATGCAGCTAGCTAGAATGTGACATTTGTTACATTTGTTTCTCCTTAAAGATTAAATTAGAAAACAAACGTCTCAGCTTGGCCTAGCATACTGCAAAATTGATTTGTTTTATACTGCATACTACTATGAAAAGCAGTAGCCCATGTACTGCATATTGTGGTCGCTTGTAGCATGTAGTAGACGTTCTGAATACAACCAGAGTCTACAGCCATGCTAACATGCTCAAAGTCATAATCATAAACTGTATATAAGAAATGGACGTAGCCATCATGACGTCACCCGTTGGTTTGTGGATCGCTGTTTTGGCTGATAGGGCGCCAACATGTTGAGTTTTTGCAACCAGGAAGTGCCCATATTTGGACGAGACGGCTGAGCTAACGGCCGTGTGCGGTGCTAGCTAGCTTGCGTAGCTAGGTGCATCTGTAATACGTTATGTTAACTCAAAACGTCATTTTAACAGGGCTGACAACTTTGTCTAGCGAACAACAGGTTTAAAACTAAATGTACTTGCCAGAGAAAGTGAACAGCCAACTCCTAATAAACTTTTTCAACGGGGCTGGTTAAATTTACACAGTGCCGTGGGTATGAGTCCGCTTTATCCTGATTGACAGATCGCCATGGTAACGACTTGTTAATCATAGATCATCCTGCCCTGAAACATACTGCTTTATGGTCTATTTTAAAATAAATGGGACCATAATTTACTAAATAAACATCCTTTTGTATTGAAGTAGACATGAAACTAGCGATTAAGACCATAAACTCATCTTGAAAGTGTTTACTGAGGTAATTATTCAGCTGAGAAGTAGGGTCATTTTGCCATTATTTCTAATGGAGCCGGACTTCTTTTTGCAACCAGAAGAGTCGCCCCCTGCTGGCCGTTCAATAGAAGTCAGGTTTCAAGGACTTCCGCGTTCACATCAGATTACTGACCAGAAGCTTCCCGCTTGGTGACAGTGTTAACATGCTAATGTTGCTTTAACATTAGCATGTTAACACTATGTATCATTTCTATCTTACAATAACAGCCTCAATATAATTTTGTTACTGACTTCTAATCATGGTGAATGACATCGCTGTCTTTGCGGCTCGGGCCCATGGAAGCTTTGTCTGGCACTATGCAGTTCTAAAATCCCGGGGGGAGATTTCTATCAACAAAACTCTAAAGCAAGCAAACTATGAGAAGAAGCAAAAGGTGTGGAAGTTCTTTGGAAGAAACTAGCTTGGTATTATCTGTGTGGATATCATGGCAGAAACTCCAAAGAGACTAAAGATGTTTAAGGAAGCAAGGAAGAGAAAAAGAGACAGTGGCAAGCAAATTTCGGACTGTCTTTTACTTGTTGCCATGAGCCAAAATTGCTGCAGAACAGATGCAGAGCTCGTCTTCTTTCTGTTGGCTTGCTATGTCTTGTGGTGTTCTGCTTGCTTGATGTTTGGCTATGTTAGCAAAGGTGTCACAATCAGCCAGAGGGTTCATAAACAGAGGAGGCGCTAGCTATAAATCTTGAGTTGATGTTAGCAAACTTACTAGATAACACACTTGGACATGGGTAACATTACTGTAAGTGCTCTTGCAATTTGTTTGCTGTCTAGCTTTTTTGGCTAGCTTGCTAGTTTCAAGCAACATTATGCTGCTGCCAGTGTTGTACCTGAACCAGACGAGCTGGCAACATAAGCAGGCTCAGTAGCCTCTATGGATATAACATTAGTTAATTAATAGCACAGGCGAATAGACAGAAGAAAAGAAAACATAATGTTGTTTTAAGTAGGTTTATTTATCATGTTCACCATCTTAGTTTAGCCTGTTAGCATGCTAACATTTGCTAATTAGTACTAAAAACAAAGTAGGCTACAGGTAAGTAGGGAATACAAACCAAAGTATTTGAAACGTTTAAATTTTGACCTGATGGTAGCGACAGATAAGTGATCAACAAAGTGAAAACAATTTGTTCTGAGGGAAACATGAATGTCTGTCCAAACTGTCATGGAAATCCATCCAGTGGTTTTTGGGAGATTTCAGTGTGTTCCAAGGTGGTGGACTGGCTGACTGACAGACTGAAATTGCCATCCCGAGAGCCATGGCTAAAAATAAAAACACACAGCGTCAACTTTCCTACTACAGCTCAGTGACTAATAATTTACTTAGTCTTACCTGAACACGTAATCTCTCGTTTGCTCGGATAAGCACAGTGGTGAGTTAAACAGGCAATATCACTATTATTACGATTACTACTACTAAGAAAATAATACACATTAACAAACAAAACAATACTTGCATTGGCTACTGTACTTATAAATTACCAAAATGTTGCTATAGAAGCAAACAAGCACACACATGCATCAATTCTAGCACAATTTAATTTGCTTTAGAACAAATTTACCCTTCCTTTAACCCGATGCACACCTGTTTTCAGTATGAGCAGATGACCTGCAGGGAAAAACAACACTGTATTTGTTGAAGTTGACTGATATATAAACTGACTATTAGAAAAATGGCTGAAATTACTTATTTACTGGTAATGTTGGGTAAATTGCAATTAGATAAAATTTCCCTTCCTAATTTGGAGTTGCAAAGAAGCAGCCTCCTCACTATACATAAGCAATCGTCTTAATGACAACACCAGACACAAGCACCAGACATGTCATCATCAAGATATGATCAATTAGCATGTGCAGCACATACAATATGCCAGCTTATCCTGCTAATAGCTGCTCCTGTTATCCATCTTGGAATCTTAATTATCTTACTGTTATAATTATGAATTATAGGTCAGACGTGACTACACATGCATCATCTGACCACTTGTCGAGGATTATTTCCATTTTCTTCTCTTTGCCACACTGCTGTATGGTGTTTATGAATGAGGACAGAAATCGCTAATGTGCTAATTTCATAAACATGCATAATTAGAGCATCATGTTTACACATCACCTATTGAGAATCACTGCACTGAAATGATTTTAACCAGGTCACTTTTCCAAAGAGAAAGATACAGCACTTTTCTGTGGTGCCAACTTGTTACCTTTTGGCGAAAATCCCCATTTTGAATCCAAAAATGCTTATATAATGTTACTAACGTTGCCATTTTGCCAATGGTTACAACATAAGTTGAGCTCCTTAGCCAAAGTGACAACTAAACGTTAGCGCCTGATGGTTCATTTTCTTGATTCTAAGTTTAATGTTGCCTGAGAAGAGGGCAAATGCCAAGCTCACTGAAAACTAGAAAAGCTGAATTATCCTGTGACAGTCTTAATTTAAGTTGCAGTGTTTTTATAAATGTATACCCAAGGTTTTTTTTTTATTGACCACACAGCAGTTGCAATAGCTGTAAAGAGCAAAAACCACATTAATCTCTACTAGCCACACACAAACATTAGGAGCTAGACAGAATCATACCATTTTGAACAAGGCTCTAAGCATAAAAAAACAAATGGATCTGTTACCTGGCAACAATATTGCATCCAACAGTGCCCCTAACTCACCAAATGTATCCCTAGCTTATTGTTGACTGAGTATCAAAACATCAACAGCGAGCTTAGAGGCATTTAGGGAGTTTTTGGGTGCTGTAACAAAACCAGGAAGTATTTCTTTAACAGAGAAAGTGTTATTTTGATACTCACTGAATACAATGAGATCAGACTGTTTGCACTGGGGAGGGCAGCCTGATAAGTACCAGTGTAAAAATGATTGTGCCTTCAGTATTGATTGTATTTGTAGATTTTTTCAATCATTCAAAACACAAGCAGCATCCATAAGACCCATTGTGGATCAGGTATGTTTACACACAAGTGAACTCTTTTAAAATGCAAGTAGAGAAGGGAAAATAGTATTGATTTAAGAATTATAAATGATATCCTCAAAAGTGTCTATCTAACAAGTAGTTTTGTCTTCAGTATTTAGCGTGTTACTTATGCTTATGAGTTACTGCTACTACAATATTTATGGTGTCCTGATTTTAATTTACCTTATAAGCCTGTATGTTACCAAATGTTGATCATAAGGGACTTTGAACTTCTCAACCACGATACCTAATGAGAAGTGCTGATCAAAAATACCATTTATGAGCCTATTTGTCCATGTAACCACATAAGAAATGGTAGTTGATTGTGATTTTGACAAATCTAGTCATAAAACTGCTATTTAACTGTTAATTATGTACACACACAGTTACTGCATTGTTCAACATTTCAGAATCTTAACTGAAAATACTTGAATTGAATGTCCAAAATCTGTAATAGTTGACTAACTTTGATAAACTAGTTACATTTACTTAAAAAAATAAACAAATATACAGAATGATAGTCTACATGTTCAGAGTAATGCACCACAGAGTGGCCATGTGGTGTTGTTCTTATTTTATATTGTGCAGGTAGTGTCCTCTAGTGGCCACATATAGGGTTTGCCCTTTCACTAGTTGAGTCATAGCACGCCTGTAGTATCAATTAATTGAATCCGATGATGACAGACTGATAAATAATTCAACCACAGTCACTTTTTGATGGATTTAATATATTGATGTAAATGTACTGTGTCTCCAAGCATTTTTTCTTTTGCTGCTGATGTTGAAATTGATGACAGTTATGTTAAAAATCCTTGTTTTTTTGTGTCTCAGAGATTCTTCACAGATGTGAGGCCTCTGGCAGGGCGTTGGCTCTTTCTGGCTGGTGGCCCCCAATGGGACGTTTCATATGGAGCAAAGTATACACACCTCTGACTGTGAACAGCACAGAAATGGCAGCAAAGTACGAGGCGTAGATAAGAAACTGAAAAGAAATGTGAGGATTACTTGCAGTGTGGATGAATTGTAAATAAATATATAAATTTATCCAATTATTCCCTTTGTCCAATTGTGGTCCGTCTCTCTCTGTATGCTCATCGAACGCCCTTTAAACAGCATAATTTTGTTCTGAGGCTTTTATAGCAGTAGTCAAAATTGTCTTAATTTTATTTATTTATTCAAATGCAGTTTCTTTATTTCTTAATTCCTACTACTCAATCTTCTACTTGCAATGTATTAAACTCAAATATTAAAATAAACTCAAATCATCTCCTGAACTCAATGTTTGATTTGTGTGTACTGCATTACCTGCGAGGTGATGGTGAGCTGAAGAGACTTGGTGTTGATGACGATGGCGGTAAGGACACTCTGAAGGACTGTGCCCACAAAACTGTTCATCCCGAATACTAAAGCAAAGCGGCTCCTGTTCAGCATCTTGGCTATCTGAAAACTGGGATATACATACATTTTTTTCTTTATTTAACCTAATGATCTCATTGAGATTTAAACCCCCTTTTTCAAGAGAGACCAGGCCACAGCTATAGATACAGACACCAGACACACCCACAACAACCAAAGGACATTCAACTAAGACTCTTAAGTTACACAAATAAGTACAATTTATGCATTAGTTTAAAGAAGTATGTTATTTTAAAAGCAGTGACAACGATTAATGGCATATAGTTCCAAGTCTTTAATTCAGTGTTTAAATTCACCAAAGGAGATCAGATTTTTCGGCTGCAAGTCAGTATGCTATGTATTCCACGTAAAGGGAACAGAGGGACCCGAGTGCAAATTATAGGAACTGGTGTTGCATGACATATAGGTGCAAGAGGAGGGGGTTTAGAGGGGAGCATACCACGTATGGACTTGTAAATAAAAGTAAGCCAGTGTATGTGCTAGGGTTGGGTGATGTCTTCAAAATTGGCACGCCAGTGTGTGAGACCTGAAGTGTAGGTGTGTATTTGTGTATCTGAGTGTGGGGAGAAGAGAAGTCAGAGGCAGGTACAAAGCAGGGATATTGTATAATAATAATAATAATAATAATAATGTTTGTCGGGATTAAACCTGCTTTCACAGGACGGTATAATGTGAAAGATTTAGGGATTTTACTATTACCGGCGGCTCAACATTGTGATGTCTGTTAGCCATCGCCAATGGTTTATGGCATCGTCTATTGGCCCAACCCTATTGTGTGCCTCCTCATTGATAATGAGGGCCAATTTGTCATTTTGTACATCAGTACAATGATGTGTAAATGCTTTACATCTAGTCACAAATCTCAGTGCACTATGGTAGACAGTATGCAACAAAGATAAAAATCGGTCAGGCGCATTTCTATAAAGCAGATCACTGTAATCAAAGGCAGTGAGAAAGGTTGCAGCATTTAATCTCAGGCCTTATTTCTAAAATAAAATCCTATTTTTAGTTTGAGCTTTTGAGAGTTGATCATCAATTAAAATACATCAACTATTTGTACATTTGGACTTGTTCAATCTGCTAAGCTTAGTTTTCTCAACATTCAAAACTAGCTTTAGCTGATACAGTTGTACAATGTTAAAAGCAGATTGTAAATAGGAAACAGTTTGATGTATAGTAGCAGCTCTACAATAAATAACGGTGTCATTAACATAAAAATGGAAATGAGCCTGTGGGATGTCATGACCCAAGCTATTAATATAAATAGTAAATAACAAACAATATCACAGCAGTCAAGTTAATATAAAAATTGCATAATGTTTGCATCAGAAACAACAGAACAGGGTCTGTAACGGCCAATAACAGTAACAATGATGTGTAAATGGCTATTTCAAGATTTAATGCTAAAATCTAGAACTGTTTAATAGTAGAGTAAGAAAATAAGACCCTGGTGTTACAATTTAGTACAGTAGTTGTAACGACACCCTCCTTCTTTAGATGACCACAATGGGCAACTGTGGACATTTATCATAAGGTCCTTATCTAAAGTAGATTTTAGACATCTGCATCTGTTTGGATAACCCATGCCCTGGCCAAGTCAATTTTTGGTAATAAACTACACACATTTAGATGAATTACACAATGCCAGAATGTATGACTACTTGGAGCATGGGTTTATACACTTTATGTAATAAAGTAATGGCCCCCCCTGACGAGGGGCATATGCAAAAAATGCTATACTGTGTACCTTGTGTAACCCCTGTGTTTGAGTTAAAAGCATAGACTGTATATCAAAAAGGTTAAAAGGTGCTTAGCAGCATAAGTGTTATCATATTAGGCTCTGACCCTGAGGTGTGACAGACTATGATGTTTATTTTAAGAGGCCTCCGATTCGTCCATGTAGATGGCAATCACGTTTCTAAAATTGTGCCTGGTTAAGGGGCGGGACCACCAGGCAGAGCGGATCTGAGTTAGGGTTAGCCTGCTGCGGCCAGTGTGTGTGTTTTCTCTGGAGGCAGTGACCAGCTGCAGAAGAAAGAAAAGTGTAATTTAATTAATATACAGGGACTGTTAGTAGCCTGGCTAGTTTATGATAGGTTTGTCACGCTGTTAAACTATTTTGTGTTTTGTACTGTGTTTGAGAGCTATTAGTCTGTAGATAGCAACAGGTTGGCACCTAACAGCAAGCTAATGTCCTACAGACACTTTCCCACTGACAGCACCCTGTGACCTGATGAGCACCTCTAGCTTAGAGGGAGACCATCCTGTGACTGTTTCTATCTTCATCTTTCTGAGGGGATTGCAAAACATGAGAACAGCGAGTCATCCAGATGGATGTTGCTGTGAAACTGGGCTTAACTTTACTGGGAAGGGTAAACATCGCTGCCGAACAGGCGCTCCATTGAGCAGCAAAACAAACAGCAAGGAGCTCAGTGACAGTCGGATCATAATGTTTATTAAACTCCATGGAAAATGTGAAACAGCACTGCGGGGCCACAAGGAGTCGGCGGATTCTCTGAAAAACTTCAGAGTCATCCAGAAGTTTGCCCAGAGGAAAAACCGCTTTCTCCTCATGTGAGTCTTCAGCTGTGGTGAGTGAAAGCATCTTTTATCATTCTGACTCTGCTGCTGGTCTGTGCATTGGCCAAATTGTTGTGCTGGATGGATTGATACTAGGCTATGGATTATGGATGTTGTCATAATATTGTTGTATAGCGGCTTTCATACTGGTTTATTATCTGAGATGATTATGCCAGTATGCCCTGTATGAAAGGTATGGAGCCGGGAAAGGGATATTGGTAAACAGTGTTTCCGTTACCATTGCAGGATCTATTGAAAGGGTCTGGATCCCTAAAACCTTGTATGCGCTTGTCATTGTTGACTTTAGTGGTGTTGAGCTCACTGCTGTTTGCTTATTGCCCTGTAGGCTCATTTTTGTCTGAGCTTGGTTGTGTATAATAATGCATTGATTTGTGACAGTGGTGTAACTTGTGTAAATGCTTTCCTCTCATTCTCTCTTGTTAAGTGTTTTATGGAGCAATGCTATTTGGTGACACAGCAGCAAGATAGTGGATTGTAGTTTTACTGGTATCTATGTTTTGAAATGGTTGGTGCACCACCATTGTTGGGATATTTCAAGAATAACTATTCTAGTTTTTTGTAACAAGAATAACACAAAACATGTGTATGGTAAAAAATAATTACACAACTCTCTACAGACACATATTGTATTTTGAAATTAAATTGTTATTATATAGTCTAATATGAAAGAAAAAATATCTATGCCCTGTGAGATCTAATCTTGAGTAGGCTTGTTCCCAGAAAATGTTTAATAATAACTGTAAAATAAGAAACCAAAGTATATCTGTTTGTGATTCCTAACTCAACTGCGTAATATAATTCCTTTATTCAGTTGTGATTTGTGGTTTTTGGTTTTAGTGTGCCACCCCAGGATTTCCAGTGGCCACATCTGGCCACCCCTAGGAAAATGTTCTGGATGGACAAGATAGATGTAAATCCTAATGAAGGAAAATACCCCAGGCTGAAAACAACCAGAATAATTCTTTTTGCTTGTGGTCTTAGTGGTGGATCTAATTGATTTATGTCATGCTCAGGGTGGAAATCTTTACAGTATTAAGAGCGACTGAAGACCAAATTACCCAGGAAAGTCCAAATAAAAATTTACACCAACCTACACAAAGGGTATGTAAGCAATTCAGCGGTAACTGTGTTACAACAACATTAAATATGGGTAGGATGTGTTTGGAGGTTTAGAACAATCTCCATTCACAGAACCATAACAGCCCAAAATGGCTCACAAGGCACATCTAGACTTGTTTAAAACACAAAGCATGTTGTGGTTCTGGTGCATTTGTGGCATCTTATATTTAAATTCTACACAGTAGATTTATGAATGTATTTATACTGATACATGTGCACACGTGCATTTTTGGCTGCAGACATATCCATAATGTATTCTTACGTGCAGATGGTGGTGAGCTGCATGTAAACTGTTTTGAACAGGAAGAAGCATGCGTAGCTGATCCAGATGTTGTCAGACATATCCATTAGGAATACAGACCCAGCGATCAGGAATGTGAAAACCCCCAGGACCAGCTCCCCCCACACAGACCACTCCAGAGACACGTGTCCCACAGCAACAGTGGCTGCAGCTCCTAGAGTAGAAACAATCACTGTGCGAGTCAGTGAATTACTTAGTACAATACAAAACTGTTATAGCTGCTGATATCTAATATCTAATTAGTGGTTTCATTATTTAGTTTAGGCATATTGTGGGTATTGTTTTGTTCTTTCAGAAATGTTTATAGGAATTCTTAATTCACCACAATGCAGTGACACAATGAAACTGCAACACAAACGTGTGTACTGTAATTATATTACATCTGGATGACAACATAAAAATGACAGAACAGTATCAGTGAATAATCACACGCAAAAAATAAAAATTTTTTTGAAGTACAAGATAATTTATCTCCATGTTTTTTTGGGGTTGGCACCTTTAGGCATTTGATATGACTTTGCCCTGATGTTAAAAGGTTCTGAAAAAATGTCACTGATTTCAATATTAAATGTAAAGATATCCTTCTGTCCAGCAAGAAAAAAACCCCTTCAGAATGTAGAAAAGCGAATACAGCGCCTTATTACATCTGCATTTCTTGGAAGTAAAACGAACAATCTAAACAAACTGGAAAATACAGAAAAAGGACTATAACATTATGGATGAGTGTCTCAAAGAGTAAATGAACTTGCAATGGAGCATCAACAATGAAAGAGTAAGCTGCAGTATTGGGAACAGACTGTATGATTTGATTTAGGAATTCAGATAATAGACAGAAGCCCCTTATATGGTTAATATATTTAGTGTGTGTGATGAATATTAATATGTCTACAGAGTATGTCATGCAATTGATTAGTCTTTGAAATTAATTTATGAAAATTTGCCACACACTTCATCCCTCACAGCAATATCACCAGCAGCTTTAATTTTCACTGTATCACATGGTCTTTCAAAGAGTCACTTTTTAAATATTATAGAGAAAATGTTTTCTGTTACTATTTTGCAGTATTAAAATCATCAGCTAGTTGAAAGTGATGTTTTTCATTTCAGCCACAGGGTGGCACAGTGTAGCCCTGATACATCACAAGTCTTGTTTCACCAGATATGAAGGAGATATGAGTCCTTTATCCCTGTGGATGGATAGAAAGTCACAGACCCCAGACACTTAATCTTTTGAGCATTGACTATTAGGACACTTGTCTCCCTCCTTCCTTCATCTACTCCCTTCTCCTCTCCTTTGGCAATCATTCTGGTTTACTTACTGTACATCTCAGACTCTCACATTACTTTAACTGGCTTGCTACATATGCACCACATGTACCAACTACCTAACTAACTAGTGCTGCCTTCTAGAACATTGTTGTAATTTCTGGTGGTTAAATAAAAACTAAAGTTGCATAAAAATTAAAGTCACATTCACTGAGGCTAGCGTAAATACCTCAGAGTCCTCAGAGACATGGATCCATTCCCGCAGAGCTCTTTATCCACTCGACTATGAAGGAGGCGCTGGGTAGAATTGCTTTACTCTTTTAAATGTGTAGGCTACATTTCCATTGAGTGCTTGTCCATTCATGGTCAGTCAGCATTAATAATCCAACATGGAAACCACTCCGGCCAGTCTATGTATTTAACATGTACTTAATGTTCAGTTCCCTGACTGTAGAGGGGGGTCAAATGGAGACTGAATAATTAGACCAGTTTCCACTGCAGTGTCAATTGGAGGCTTAGTGGGTTCAGCAGGAGTAAGCCATACAGCTTCATTCAGGGTATCAACAATGCAGCTGGTCTCTACAGTATGTTCAAACATTGCAACTTCATGCTTAATACCAAATAGTTGCTCATATCTACAGTTGGTTTAATTGGATTTATTATTTTTTCCTCTAATTTAGTCCATTTTATATCTGACAGGAACATACTGTCAAGAGAAAGTTGACTTTGTAACCATATTAAAAATCCTGTCCCTTATACAGGTACATGTATATACTACTAAATTGTTGTGCGACAGAGAGAAGAAAAGTAACTGCTCCCTGGAATATATGCAGTAGCAAAGATTTTTCCAGTCCAGGAACTGTGGGGAGGTGGATATGGATAGCAGGATTGCAGATAGTGGGCATGCTAAGTGCAGGACCTAACCTTAAAACTCTATCACCAGACATGAATGTCCCTATTTGGTGATTCTGCAAAACCTCAGATTAAAAAAATGAAAATAATCAGCAGGGGTCAAGATATCCTGACTTTTAGTCCCTAGTATGATTCAAGCTCCCAAAACACTGGATTCTATTTTCCATGATGCATTTTAATAGCATATTTGGTAAGACAACCTATGGATGTCAACATCTTTCATACTGTTAAAAATATCAGGCCTTTAAGCCCAAATTGAGTTAACCCTGACGGCATCATCAGTTTCACTGTGGTTGTTTTGAAGGTTCGAACACAAGCTGCAAATCACACTGAACCATTATGTAACATGTGTAGCACAGATGGGGAAAAATATGTGACCTAATGCTGTGTTTTGCTTTTTACACCGATTAGATAACATCATACTGGATGTGTGTTGTATGTGGGGGAGTACATTGAATTTGCAGACTTTGAGCTCCAGTGTGTGGCCTAAATCTAAACCAAAATGTATTCAACATGCACTTTCATGCCAAATTAAATGGAAAACCTTGGACATCCCTGACCCGGGGAAGGAATTCCTGACTGAAACTATGTTCTGAATACATTTTCCATTTACTTAAATATTCTGAATAAATTATCCATTGACTATGTTTGAAGTGTAAATCACTTGTAATTACTGCTTTAGAACACAGATAAATAGTTGGGTTGAGGTGCCCTGCAACTCCCTCTCCTTGAAAATAATACTGTACAAAACAATATAACTGAACATAACTAAGTTTGTTCTGCATACACATTTTGTTTTATCTTAATACTAATGAGTTACTAAAAAATGTTGTTTTCAAGCTCCAGGACATACAGTAATAAAATGCTGAATATGAAAATAGTAAATTGTGTTGTGCGCTTCTCCCATATTTTATCATGTTGGTAATCCATATTCATATTTCCCCTATCAGTTTCCACCAGGTTTTTTTCCTCAGGGATGTTTTCTAAGTGTGGAACAGAGAAAATACAACAGGAATCTTTGGGGAAATATCAGACATGGGCCCTACAGCTTGACTGCATGTTGGGCAGAACCATTTACAAGTGAAAGGCATACAGCTGGATATAGTTTACACAGAGTAATTGCCTTTGGTTTCTGGGGAATACAGGAATGTATCAGTACTATAATCAATAAAAGTGCACTGGCTGGACGGCAGCAGCTGCTAGACCCATCTGGGGATGAGATCAGGCAATTAAATAGTCTAATTAATGCTGCTCCTATTGTCTGCCGGGCTTTGGGGATTGAGAAATACTGATAGTAGAAAAGGATTGTGTTTTCTTTCTGTCTATTTATTCAATTATTTTTTGTAGTGGGATGCGGACAACACATAAGTTTTAATCAAAATGTTTGGACTTTGTTTGTACATAAACCACTTCTGTTTATCTGGATTCACAATTAATCAGTTTTCAGATTTTGCACTACAATTCCTATTGAGCAACAGTGCAGAATCAAACTTTCAATCATGTGAAATGTGGGTGGTTTTTTCCCCCCTTAATAATATATTTTTTCATTAGAAAAGCTAATGATAATCAAAGAAGGATTTAGATCCTAATATTGAGATCATTAGATCAACATTTTGGGAAACATCCTTATTCACTTTCCTTCCAAGAGTCAATTGAGCAGATCAATACCACTGTAACAAAACAAAATCCACCTACCAGCACCTCAGTTTACTATTTAACACGTTATGTCTTTTTTGTTTAATCTAAAACTAGACTAAAGACTAAAACCAACCTGTTGAGGTTTTACAGAGACTTATGTGCTTTTCTATTTCTTGGCCAGGAGAAGTAAGTTCCTTTAGTCCTGTCATCACCATTAGGTTGCCAGGCAACTAGCTTATGTTAAGACTTAAGTTATAAGTCTTAATACTGATGTATTAATGTAAGCAGCATTTTAATGTTGCAGCTTTATGAGGTGGCACATATTTTTCACTACTTAACATAGAAATAGTATCTATAAGTGTACATCATATTTTATAAGATGATCATATGTTTTGTGTGGGGAAAAATAACTAGTAACTATAGCTTTCAGATAGTTAAGTAAAAATTACAATATTTTCTTCAAAATGTATTGGATTAGCTGCTAAATACTCCACTGTGTTTACCAGCTACTTGCTATCTTTGTCTGTATGCTTTTTGTTGCTGGGCAAGTTGCACACAGGGTCTATCAGAGCTTTCTGCTGCGATTGGAAACTATGCTAATGAGATCACTGAGACAGAACCAAATCATTACATTCGTGGGCCAGAAAAAACAAAACAATAAGCTAAATATGTTAAGACGCTCCATAGAGCTGAGGGGAACTGGATATCATTCTCTGTGGGTTCGTCACTTTGAGAAACCTTTTTCATGTAACATATAGTAATTTGACCCATTGTTCATATTAAAATATGTTTATAAAAAAAAAATATAGGTTTAAGTAAATGTCCACATTCACTTTCTACTACTGAATGGAAAAGATCATATTGAGGAAGCAAAACAAATCAGTCGTGCATTAGTTACCTGACAATGTGCTGATGGCGTCCACCCCCCCATTGTAGGCTGTGAAGTTATGGGGCTGCATATAAACCCAGAGGAGCTGGACGTAGCTTGTAACCTGGTTAAAGCCGCATCTCCCAGCAGCTGCCCATATGCAGAAGAAGAGCACAGCCGCAGAAGAATAACATTTCTTACAGTCCCATATAAGCCTTCTGAACATCCTCCCAACCTGCTTGGCAGCTATCATGCCCTTTACCCAGACAGAGATGTCCAGGCTTTCAGAGTCGTGATTGTCCTCACCTGAGTTTCCCTGTTGTGCAGAATATGTTCTGTTAAGAAATAACCTGGACTCCGGCATGGGCAGGAAAAATGAGGTTATTAGTGATACAGAGACAGAGATGAGGGTCACAAAAGCTAAGCAATACAAGGACACACCACCCAAAGACACTAGCAGTTGTGCCAGCAGGGCACCGACAGCGTAGCCCAGCAGTATGGCCCCCCTGACGTAACTGGTCACTCTCTGATAATAGCTGGGCAGCACCATGCTGTAAATGTAGGAGAAATAGGCCACATCTGCTGCTGTGGCAGTGCTGTAGCAGAAGAAAGCCAACTGAGCCGAGTGGACTCCTGAGCCAACTAGTAACAGCAGAAATGCTGTGACATAGGTGAGCCCCTGGAGAATGATTACAGGCTTATACCTGAGGAAGTCTGTCACCAAGAGGATTGGGGCGAGGAGAACCAGGCTGGAGTAAGTCCACACAGGAATCACTTGTCTAGTTACCTGGATGTGGAGGAAGGCAGACAAAGAACTAATTAAATTTTTAAATACCTGCTGATTGCAAGAATATACATTATGATATATGAATAAACATTATGACAGTAGCACACCAGATGCAACTCCTCCTCTGTTCATTGTCAATGAAACATTACTTCAGCATGCTTATGATGGAACAGGATGCAGCATGAATGAGTTTCATAATGTGACAAGTTGATACATATTAATATTATGCAAAAAAGCGCAATGGCTGCTGCTTGAAAGCCAGGCCAATTTCAGCAAAATATGGTTCTTAAGTTGTTTTTTGTGTTCCACTCGCCTTGACTGAAATAATATTCAAAGATGGGTTTTTATGGCACTTGCATGATTTCAAAACGGCAACCTACTGTACATCTAACCTCCTGAGTAACAAAACAATGTACTGTAGATGAGCAGCCCGCTGTTGTATGTACATAGGTTCTACGTACTTGAAGTTCTCTAAAATATTTTATTTGACGGCTTTAGTTGAAAGTTATAATCCTTAAGATCTTCATGAAAATAAACCTTCATTGATGATTACGGGCTGCATTTGCTCTGTAATAGCCATTCAATGGATTCACATTCAGTAATTTCCTCTCTGTACAGCAGGGTTCAACGTTGCTCAGTCATGGCAAGTGGGTCAGAAACGTGCCGAAGTAAATTTTTACTTGCCTTTCCAATAACCAAATAACAACAAAGACTAAAGTTAATAGTCATGTTTAATCTTTATTTAAGAAAATTAATCAGAACAAGGACACAGTGTGTCATAGATGCAAAGCAATAAACATTCATGCATATTGAAAATGGTATGCTAATCCCCCCTCCTTCACCCCAGAAACAGACTCGTTAACTGTTAATTTAGCTACTTCCATCATCAGCTCAGGAACAAACGATGTATTTAATTCTAGTTGCTAGATTTACAGTACAAGCCTGGCGTGACATTTTACTTGCTCCGGGCAATCAAGTAATCCTTATTGTTGAGCCCTGCATAGTAGTTTTTATTGACCAGTCTGCAATCGACGCGCTGGATTCAGATTGCTTATAAGCACAAGGGATTCATAAAAAATGCATGCTTGTTATCCAGTGCAATTTTATCTCATTGATATTAGTCTCACTTTTTACTGTTGGCAATCTTTACAACGTATCAGACCTGTAATAAGCCACCTCTAATGCAAACCGAACATTTCCCTTGACTGTTTCTTAAAGCGTGCAACTAGCCATTTGCATCAGCGGATCACTTAAAATTTTTGCAAGGGAGTAATGGAACAAGAAGAGATGAAGCGTTCAACTCCAACTTAGCAAAGTAACCAACCTTAATACCTCAGGCTGTGTAAGTGAAAACAGGAATGGCAGGTTGATAGTAGTCTTCCCTAAAAAACAACTACACTATACACTTTGAGCACACCTTGGTATTTGTGTAGTCACTCTAGTATCAAATATACTTTGTTGAAATGGTCGGAACAGGAAATTGAATTTGTGGGGTCTGCGCTTGTTCACAAAATTAGTCGATATCTATAGCTTCATATGAAATCTCAGAAGCCACTCAGGACCACAGGTTGAAAAGGTAATTTGCATCACACATGGCTGAGCATCGAATGAGTGCACATTGAGTGTACCTGCCATAATTTGTGTGAACAAAGCAGCTCTCATCCTGCCTTGTACACCACAGAGGTGTGAAGGACCCAATTTAGTTTTTTCTTTATTCCACCATGTGAGGCAGGTTGAAGTATAGGCTATGCTGTTCTCCTGAGTTTGTACCAAACTTTACTTCAGGAAAAGAGAAGGATACTATGTCTTATATACTGTATATCTAGTTACACTAAAAAATGGCTAAAATGACTAACATGGTCATCAGAAATGTAGAGATGGTTTTGCAGTGCGATTACCCAGTTCCCTAAGGCTGTGAGACTCCTTAATTCATCCTCAGCAATCCACTATGTAAAATTTCTATGACTTATTATTCATTCACCTGTCATTTTGTACATAACGTTTGTTTTTTGAGTAGCATAAAGGGAACTACAACTTAATCTTGGTATACATCCCTGTGTTGTAAAATGATGAATAAATAAATCTATCTTGTTTGCTAAGGGTAGTTATAGTCCCTAGAGAATAACTTCAATAATAACTTAGGAATATCTTTCCCATACTGCCATTTACACAGACAAGTGAGTTGTGGATAACGCTGCACACAAAGAAGCTCATGCCCACACCCTTCCAAATCGCAATAACAAGTCATTCTGTTCTGAGCATCAAGCAAGCTGATTCATTGATCCAGCTCCTGTCAGGAGGTGGGCTCAAAATGGAAAGAAAATAAGATATAAATGTTAAACTAATAATTCTTTAGCAAGTATGTAATTAAAAACAGTCCTTGTAGGCCAGAGAAGCATTGCAAATATGTAGTTTTTTTGTGTTGTGGCATGTAGTGGCTGCTAATGGATCCGTGGTAGTTAATGTAGTCATAAGTATACATGAACAAAAATAGTCATGTAAATGTCAACCTACACCTTTTGTCTACATTTCTTTTTTTACATTATTCATATTAATTTTATATTAAAACAAAAACTGAGCAAATCTAATAACCTAAGGCTTCCATCACTGTATGACAGTCATATATCTCATTTCATAGCTCAGTACTTCACCTGCTCGCTGGTGAGATTCTTGTAAGTTCCCGTGAGAAACTCTGTCATGAAGGGCTCTATGGGTCTCATCATGGAGCAGAAACCATAGATGCAGAGCAGCACAGTGGGGCCCACCCAACCAGCGTAGCAGGGCATGTAATGGTCTGCCCAGCAAGGCCTGTTGCCACACTCCCCGCTCCAGCAAAAACCCATCGTTCCTCTCCGGCTCCCCAGGGACTTCTCGCTGTGTCTGGTGAGAGCACAGTCTAATTTAGGCAGTTTAATCTTTTGAGATATGGAAGCCCCAGATAAGGCCAAGGTGAGACTGACTATGAACACCAAGTCACCTGCTTTGCCATTGTTGTTCCTCTGAAGTTTTCCTGGCTAAGGCGAGACAGGAAAAAATGTGAGGCTGTGAGTGAAGATATATTAAGATGAAATATGAGGTGGTGAGCCCCTGGGGCTCCAGCAGGTTATAATAAATACTGCCTCCTCCTCTGTCTTTATACACAACACCCTCATTCCTGCAGATATTGAGGAAGGGGTGGAAGTGAAGCAGAGGAATATGCATGAGTGCGTGCGTCTGAGTGCCGATGTACGCACCACCGTGCTGCCCCATACACACATGTGTGCCTGTTTAGCTTCTGCCACCATTAATCAGTGGAGTCCAGAACAATGTTTTATGCATATAATGTTTCAACGCGGTTTAGTTCAAAGAACTAATAAAAAACTATACTTTTACAAAATAATTCATGCTTCTTCTTCAGTTTTATAAATAAAAAATATAGTACTGTAGGTACTTGGGCAAATCCACAATTATCACTCAGCTCTAAATTTAATTCACCCAAGAGTAGCTCATCTGACCAGATAATCCTGATATTCAGCATTTTTTCTTTGTGAGTTTCATAAATAACAAGTTCATAACTTTAAAGTTAGTTTTGGAGTTTGAATTTTCAATACTGAGAGAAAGAAATAAGCAAGGCAATCATTCCAGAGATGAGAATTACTGTAGTCTGTAATTTAAAATATCCAACGGCGAATTATGACTCACCAGTGGGCTGTCAACAGAAAGCTCTGCCTCAGCTCAAACTGTCAGACTGTCTCCATGACTTAATTCTCAACATCAAGGTCACTGGCAATGAAAATATTACTCGTATTTATATATTTGGCATTTTTAGTTTAATGTTGTCAGATTTACAGTAACATGGTGTTCAGTGAATATGACTGGAGGGAGCAGACACAGAAACACTCAATTTGACCTTTACAAAGTAAAGAAGTTTTACTAATATTTTGCTTTATTGTATTCTAATCTATTAATTAACATAATCTTTTTGATGGGCTGGTATTAGTATCTGTTTTAGAACCAGTAATAGAAAGAGATGGTTATCATTTTCATAAAAGGCGCCAGCATACCTGAGTTTTCATTCATATGCTACTGTTATGAATGTTGCTGGCATTTAACATCCTAAGTTCCAACTCAACATGTGTCCTAGAAACCGTTTTTACTGATGTGTTAGTTACATTTTGATGGATAGTTGCTGCTTTGGTTATGTTCATTGGCAAGGTTTTTTTTTACCAGTGAAGGAAGTGTAGCCTTTCTTTGAATGAAATGTATTTGGGTGATAATATGTTACTCTCAAAACATATTTACTATTGCAAAGTAGTACCATACAAACATATTTTGTAGGAGAGTGTTGGAATAGGTAAGCTTTAAAAGTTCCCCATTACAACACCCAACTGGGGAAGACTATACACCTAACTACAGGAATTAAGAGCAAAACAAAAAGGTTAGAGTTACAGACATTTTCCTTGCTCATACTTTAAGTACTTGTAATTGTTTAAAGTACCGTGTCTGTTAATGTGTGACTGGCTCACCTCTCTTTGATCATACTTTTTTTCTCAATCTCTTTTCCAAGTGTGATCTTGTATAAAACCAGGAGAAGTGCCTCACATGTTCTCAATGCACTCAGTTCCTGAATAAATAAAGCTTAACTGACTAACTTATAGTAACATAATTTGTCCTTTTTATCTTTCGGCATTAATCTAATCAGTACCACTTTTATATACTTTTTGTATTTATTGGATTGCTATGTTTGCTTTGGAAGACATATTCAACATATATGTTATATATATATATTGCTCAGCTAATTTATAATAAACATTGACAGCTATAATAGTATGTTTTTAGATACTTGCCAAACAGTTCTCTTTCCTGGATATTCTGTATCATATTTTTTCCTATACACTTATAATTGGTCTAATATAATATAATATAATATAGTGAAATAAATTATAACAAAAACACCCGACATAAAAAATAACATTAACACAACACGACTGCAAGATGCAGTGCCAAGATCACCGGATCTTAAGCCCTCGCCCACTCTCTGGACTCATTACGCTCTTAATCATCTCTGACCTGCAGTCTTATTCCTATTCATTTACAACAGACAGAGATGGACCTCATTGTCACTTTGAGGAGCCAGGCTACCTAATTTTCTTTTTTCTCTATAATATTCTCCAGACTAAAGTGATGATCAAAGGCATCTATCTTCCATTTCCCCTTCCTTTCCATCTGTAAGTTCACTGATAAAGATAGTGTAAAGATAGACAGCCTTGTGATAGCTTGAACAGATCAGGGCCCGTGGGAGGCAATGGCAGGTAAATGTCTGAAATTGCCTGCTGTGCGCAGTAGGGCCAAATGGAGCTCAGCATGGTGAAGGACATCTAAAGGCTCATGGAACTGTATTACTTTGTGTCACCTGCACCCCTCAGAAAAAAAAAATCTGAAGAAGAAACTATGTGGAATTTGGGGTGAACTTGGACTGAGATTGACACTTTGTCGAGTAAGCTCTGAAATTCTGTGGTTAACCCTGCTGTGAACAAGAAGTTTGTTCATGGTTTAGCCCCACAGCCAACACTTCCAAAAAACTGTAACAGCACAGCAAGGATAGAACATGACAACGTCCTCTATAAGAAATACTTATTAAAATCTCACCTTTGTCAATGGTAAATCTTTTACTACATATTTTGTTCTCAACAGCATTGCACTTGGGTTATTAAATTACCCTTCTATGGCCATGCTTAATATTTCAATTAACCTATTTATCCCTTCTTCATCGTCACTTCTGAATTGCAGCATTTGACATAGTGAATGTTCAAAGCCAACCCAGATGCATTGATTCTGCTTCACAGACCAAACCCTTCTTCCCACAGTCTCCTTTTTTTCTTTCTTGCTGGCAAATCATATGAGGCTGCTGCAGTCAGAAGCCTGACTTTGAAACAAACAGTGAGTGTGTGTTAGGTGGAGGGTGTGTATTGAGGTGTTTGTGAGACTCAGATAAGCATATGTGTGCAGTGGTTTGGCTGCAAAATAGAACTCCCACTGTGTCGAGCTGATAAGACGTGGAAGTTCGATGCGTTTCTTTTTTCCCACCCTTCATTATGGCTCTTGTTGATTTCACTGGACAATGAGTTGTACTTATAATTAGGTGGCTGAAGCAAGTCTGGTTTACACAATGAAGACAAACACAATATAATCCAACATCACTTACATGCTGTTTCATATTTAAAATACTTAGAATTTACATATGGTAACACTTAATTTGGACAGTGCACATTTGATATAGTGTCATTTGCCTATTCATGGCTGGATTAGAGGGTTTGAGGTACAAATCTGCTGTTGAGCCAATGTCAAAGTCTCCATACCAATTTACTTATGGATATCTAAGTGATAATAATATGAACTAATATAGCAATAAAGGTGTTATGATTAGAGTTTGATTAAGCAATTATACAGGACGTGCCTTAGTGGAGATTGTACTTGCGATGTACCAGCAATTGTGATGCGCTGTGAACCTTGGATTTTGGGGGCTCTAGAGGGCACAGTTTACCAATGTTGCCCAGCTGGTAATTTAGGCATTTTCCTATTACCTGTATATAATTCTAACCTAAGCATGAACCCAAATCATTAAACTATGTTTTCCATATTTTAAACCTGAGTCACATACTTAATATATTCACACATGATGTATAATATTTCAAATTGTTACTGCACAAAAATTAATCTTTTGAGCATTCTGGTGTCACGACTGAGTGTTAAAACATCATTGCATTTGACGTTTTTAAGGAAGACTCTGGGCCAGAAACACTAAAAGATGGTCATAATGAAGAACCCCATAACACTAGATGGAGCTCTTGCTTCAACATACACCCGTAACATTACTCCTCATCTCTGTGATGCAGGGTGCTCATGACACATTCCTGACAATTTTGACAGTCTCAGCCTCAAACTTGTGAGAGCTGCAGAAAGAACAGCACATGATTGACACACTGATGGACAGACAAACTGTGAAAACCTAAAAAACCAGCTGTCCTTGCCATGCGGCCATCTGCCACTTCCTGTCTAATTAGATGATGAGTGCTTTGATTGGAATGTGGGCTAAATTGCTTGATATTTTGTCCTCATGTTTTGAATTATCTTTAGATTCTTTAGTGTTTCTATACAGTAGCAATAGATGTAGCATAATTAGTAATAGGACTGGCAATATAAGCAGTAAATAGATCATAGCTGTAGTTGACAACAGCTGTGATATATTGACATGCTTGTACTGAAGTTGTAACTTGGTCTACAGAATCATATAAAGAGTTGCATTGTTGGCTTACAGCTAAGCCCCTTTGACATTTTGTTCAGTCGACCACGGGGTAACATTTCCTGACACTAAGAAATATTGTAAAGATCCAGGATTTCACAGGATGTAGTATTCACCTACAGAAATGTGGAAAACAACATGCTTTATCCTTCCAACTCTGACCAGAATCTATAATATGATGGACACCTCTGGATGTCTGGACATCGCTGCTGTGATCAATACCAGAAAAGATATGATTCATACAGTAGAACCAATTTGTCACAGGGGCAAGTTCCTCCTTTTCGCTGTCAATCTGATGAAAAATGAAAAATAACCTTTTTCATCATGGATTCTGGTATAGCACTGTTTTTGTCAGCCCTGCCGAATAACATAGCTATTTTCTTATGTGATGCATAAATAAATGATCTCAGTTTCCAGTGGAAACACTGCCATGCCAATGACTCTGGATAATTATCTACTGTGGACAGCCAAGCAAATCAAGAAATTACGTTGAAGTGTGTGTAGGAATCCACCCCAATGGACTTGGTTTAAAAAAAAAATAACTGAAAAGAAAAACTTGTGGAATTCAAATGTCACTGAATATCAATACGTCAAAGGTACTGTAAAGCTCACAAGGAGCTTTTTCCGATCAACACTTCACATTTGAGCCAAGTGAAACTATGGCTGTCTGCACTGAACCCAACCCTGTGACATTTAAAAGGGGAACCAAGGAAGGGTTTTACTGCCCCATCGCACAAGATGACAGTAATATCTCCAGGTGTGTGTGACAGGGATGATAGCAGTAGTTAGAATTTGTGGCACTCAGCTCAGTTGCCCATACTTGTTATTTCGCTTTTAACAGAAGCTCTCTGTCCATTCATCCATTCACAAAAGTCCAAACTATCCATAAAGGTGTGCAAGCGCCCTGCACCATTTGAAATTAAATATCTTACTCATCTTTTACGCCAGTGGTAGAGAGTACAATGAAGAAGATTACTAAAGAAAACATTTCATTTTATTAAAAAAAATCAAAGCAGGTCATTGGGATGCTAGGGACTACATTATAGCCATGCTCTGTGAGGTGCTGCTTTGTGCTAAATGCTAACATCAGCATAGTAAGTTGCTCACAATAACAATGCTTAGCAGGCATAATGTTTACGGTGTTCACCATCTTAGTTTAGTGTGTCAGCATGCTAACATCTGCTAATAAACACTAAACGCAAAGTACAGCAGATGCTGAAGTGAATGTCATTAGTTGTGCTGGTATTTTGGCCATAAACTAAAGCTAATACCAATAAAATGTTTGACACGATGATGGCACTAGAGGAAACATCAGGGGATACAATTACTTACTTAACTGAATGGCAATCCATTTGACAGTTGTCGAGATATTTCATCGTGGACCAAAAAAGTGAACCTATTGACCATCCACTGACATTGTCTTGCAACATGTTTTTAATAATAAAAAATAATAATAATGGCCTTGCTGTGTATAATGTCACAGGGTTCATCTATCTTACAGGTTTCCGAAGTTCCAGAGGATGAGAATGGTAAGACGAGTGGAAACTGCTATTTCTACTGGTCCTACAGAGGTCACAGATGACTTAATACCACTTTAACAAGTCCTAAACAGATAAATGAATTGACCGACTCAATATGGCAATATTCACGCCAGTTAAAACATATCTATTAGAAGCCATGCATTAAAACTCATTAGGGCTCGTTTGGAAAGGATGGGAGGTCTTTGGCACCAATCAATCAAGGTCACTGCTAAGATGATGCCATGCCGTAGCTGGAGGGCTCTTAGACTGATGAGTGTCATTGGCTTCTGGTGAGCGCTGAAGGGCTTATATTCCCCACACTGGGCTCCCCTCCTTGCAGACGAGTCCTGTTCTGACAGAGAGAGCTGCAGGAAGAGGAAGGAAATAAAAGCTGACATATCAGCACCCTCTCCACATCTTGTCAGAGTTGTCCTCTTTTGGCCCGATCCAATATCCAGAACCTCTTGTTGTCGTTTTCTTTCTCTCTTTCTCTGTCTGTTTTGTTCCCATTCCTATAGGCTGATCAGGTTAGCTGTTCATTAGCTCCCTGTGTGGGGGTGTGCATGTGTGCAAGCATACTTTCAGTACTCCTTTACCGGTACCTCTTCCTCTTCTTGTTTCTGTCTTCCCACTCTTTACCATCTTAATTTCTCTGTTTATTCTCTCTGCATCGTGCTTAAAGTAATAGATCCAGATTTGTCGGGGTAATCGTGGCAGAGGAGGAGGATGAGGAGAAGGAGTAAGAGGAGTTTAAGAAGGAGGAGGAGGAGGAGGAGGAGGAGATTAGCGTAACAGTTATTTGGTGTGCTGCTTTTTTGGTTCTGTGCACCACTCAGCCTTTCGTTTGACAGCTCTTATCCAGATCCTTCAGGGTGCTTCCTTCCGCAATCAACTAATCATATTCTTTACAGTGCTGTCTTTTGTGAGACTCTCTATTTTTGGCTCACATCCGAACAGGAAACAGTATTTAGTGCTTGTCATTTGGGCAGAGATATGAGAGCTGTATAAGCTCAGGCAGGATTTGAATCCTGCTAATAATTGAGATAATTGGTACCAAAAGCAAACATTTAGGACACTTGGCCTCCTCTTACATAGACAGATAGATAGATGGATAGATAGATGAGGGCAAGGCAATCAGTTTGTGACCTTTTCCTATATTTAAAGACCAAACACACTAAAATAACACTGGATGTCTCTAGAAACACAGATCGTTCATTTTAACCTCTAGGCAATGTTGCCAGTAAATGTGCCTCTTTGTGTCCTTTCTTTTAATCATCAGTCCATGTTAATGGGAGACATGAAAGAAGAGAGAGAAAGAAAAGTCAAGGGAAGATAATGAACTGCGCTTGATTTAGGCATTAATTATTCTAATGAAAGCGGGATATCCACTTTGAGGTCAAATAGAGCTACCTGCAGATACATTTGGTATTGGAAGTCATACTGTATTTTATTAATACATTCATAGAAGAGGGGTAGTGTGGGTGAATGCTACTACTTCATGACCTTGCCCATTGAGTTACCCTTTTGTTGGTGCTCTCTCTTAATGGGATTGCTTCATTGTGAATTAGTACTGCATTGTTGGCTGTCTGAAAACAGCAGGCAATCGTATCTCTGTAAACTGCAGTACATTATCATCACTTGACAAAGAAAAAGACAATATTGTTGAATCATAGCACTTATTTTCTATTGAAGACTACATATGAGTTACTTCCAACTAGCAAAACATGATATATTTAATGAAATAAAAAATTTTAACTTCATACGTATATTCCCAGTGTTTGTTTTGACTTGTGTACTTATGTGGTCAAAATAGACTGTATATAAGAAATGAACGTAGTCATCGTGACGTCACCCGTTGGTTTGTGGACTGCCGTTATGAAGCCTCGAGTTTGGCTGATAGGGCGCCGCCATGTCAAGTTTTTGCAACCAGGAAGTGCCCCGAAGTAAACTTCGGGGCTAACGGCCGTGTGCGGAGCTAGCTAGCTAGCTTAGCTAGGTGCAACTGTAACTCACGTTAACTGTCATTTTAACAGGGCTGACAACTTTGTCTAGCGAACAACAGTCTTAAAACTACACAGCCAACAGCCAACTCCTAATAAGCTTTTTCAACGGCGCTAAATTTAACCAGCGCCGAGGGTACGAGTCGGCTCTAGCCTGATTGACAGGTCGCCAGGGTAACGACTTGTCAATCATAGATAACCCCGCCCTGAAACATACTCTGCTTTTTGGTCTATTTTAAAATAAATGGGACCATAATTTACTAAATGAACATCATTTTGTGTTGAAGAAGACTTGAAACTAGCGACTGAGACCATAAACTCATCTTGAAAGTGTTTACTGGGGTAATTATTCAGCTGAGAAATAGGGTCATTTTGCCATTATTTCTAATGGAGCCGGACTTCTTTTTGCAACCAGAAGAGTCGGCCCCTGCTGGATTTTCAATAGAATGCAGGTTTCAGGGACTTCCGCATTCACTTCATATTGCAGACTGGAAGCTTCCCGCTTGGTATGGAGTGATAGTGCTCCCTACATTAGTGTTCCCTTCAGGCTTGACATTTTGGTTCAAAATCTGTGTGAAGTAAGAATAGTTTATAATTGCACTGTAATTTTGCCACACAAGCAGTTAACCAGCAGCAACAACTAGCTAGACCTCTTCCTTTTTTCTAATGTGGGACAACACTGAGCCTGCACGAGCTTCCAATGATTCAGCAGGTGCTGAAAAACCATAAACAAAAAATAATGTCTAGTAGGAATCAGAGTTAACGTTAGCAACTTTACTAAATAGCTTTCACTTTCCAAGTTGAATAGAAACTGGTCCTCTTAAATGTTGAATGCTGTTAAGTTGCCAACAGTTGATAGCAAAAGCTATATGGGCTTACTGAAAAAAGGGGGGAAAAAACAATAATGCCATATAAACATTCGTAGGATATATGATTATGAGGTGTCAGTGACACATCACAGAAGTTTAACTGTGCATCTCCTAGCATCGCTGGCTCTCAGATGTAATCTTTACTCCAAATTTACCATAAAAACAGCTCCTTCCAGACAGTGAAGAGATATGAAGGCACAGGTTAATGTGTGTGTATATACCTTTACTGCCCTATTAAAGAGACTTTCAACTCACTTGAAAAATCCACATTATGCCACATCTCTGGGACTTCCTGACTTGTGAGCATGAGCATCTGTGCTGTTGTCAACACTGAGGTGCTCCTTTGACAAAGCGAGGAAGTAGGTATGAACTTTGTGAACTTGTAAAATGTTGGTTTGAACTTGTGCACCACTTATAGTGGCGCTAACAGCAGTTCTGAACCAGAATACAGACCCCATAGCCTGTGCTCTTCCTCTGCCACCGTTTCCATCCTTTCTAATTAATTCTCTGTGGAGCTTCACACCTGCGGGGGTGGACCAACTCTGATCTCTTGTTTCTGGCTACAGGGGACAGTAATAGATTTTCGCCTATACAAAAAAAACTCAGGTCACAGGGATGGAAGACATTATATGAACTTTGAAGATCACTGTATCTGGCCATTTTCACAGAGTCCTGAGTTCGATTGTCACCCCTACCTTTAACCCAGCTGGTCTGCTTTCTAACTTCCTTACTGTTGTTCTGATGTTGTGGTCTGTAGGGATGCACCGAATGATTGGCCACTGAATTAATCAGCCGAAAGTAGCAAAAAAAGCACTTTTGGTGTTCGGCTTAATAAGTCAAAAGGCCGAAGAAATTTTAAAGAACAATTACGTTGATGTGTCGGCAGTGTGGAGGCATTTTAAAGTGTCTGAGAAAGAAGTAAAAATTGCCATATGCAGACACTGCTCTGCTGAGTTGTCTCCTAGTACATCCATTCAATCTGTGGCTGACTTCTTAGAAAAGGCAACAAACCTTCTGGCCCGCTTTGAGTATTTGTCACTCGTTTGTGAGAAGGCGATTAAGCTAGCTGCACCTAAACATGGAGTGCACATGTATTCAAGCCTTTATGGTAAATCCACTGAAACGGACCAGTGTGAGCTGACAAGCTGGTTAGCGACTTTATCCTGTCATTTTCTCTCTTTAAGTGTGAGTGTATGAGAGTCCTACATGAAGAGAGGCTAATAAGTCCTCATGTTGCGCGATACGAGAACCACTTGCGACATTTATCAAATTAGGTTGGACTTGATGAATTTAGCGCGAGGATACACATGTGGCTACGTCTGGTTTTCAAAATAAGGTGTCTATACAGGATGGAAATAAGATTTATTGGATTATATTCATAGAAAGTATAAAACATATTACATGTGTACATTAAAAGTAAATGGATACATGTAATTTACTTTGCTGGACCCTCTCGGGCCTCGGACCCACACACCATAGTCTGATTTATGCAATGGTAAAAATAAAGGCAAAATAAATGGAAAAAATGTGAATGCACTTTTTCAGTATTCGGCAATTTTTTTCCTTATATTCAGTTTCGGATTTGGCCAAGAATTTACATTTCGGTGCATCCCTAGTTGTCTGCTTGTGTCCTTTTGTCAATAAAGAGCAGCTGTGTACCACAGTTGCATAGAGATCGGGTCCGTTTCGGCAGGTGGAACTACATGAGGACTGTGTGGTAAAAACGCTGGTGATGGTGATGTGATAATCAAAGCAATCAGGATAATACAATATTTGTATTAACAATATTTGTGTCCAAAAAGTGCTACTAAAAAAATTGTTTTCAAACAAAAATTGAAAGAAGTTGTATGAAGAATGAAAAAAGGGAGCTTGAGGCGTTCCTTTCGTTGAACAACCTTGTGTGATATATAAACTACCTTGATACCTTGAAAGTTATCAAAGCCAGATTATAGCATTGGAAATGTGTGGTGAGAAGAGTTTTCAGACACCACTTTATGATCCAACAAGCGCTTTTGTTATAATATGTCAACATATATCATCAGACGAAGCATGTTCACTGTTTTGTCTTAATGTCTGCATGCTCTGTTGTCTACATGTCTGATTAGGTTGCCTCTTAGGACATATTTTGCTTTGCCACATTACAAGAAAGAAAAGAAAAGACAAGACGTGAGAAAAGAGTTCCCCTTTTCCACTACCCTCATTGGGGAAAAAGTAGCATTAAGTTTGGCTTTCCAGGAATGCCACTCAAAATGTTGTCATGAAATGCATGAATGTACTTTTGTGACAATACGTTTTGAGCTCCAGTAGTCTTATTTATTTGGTAGTTCACAAATATTAGAATATAGAATATGTTAATCCCCGGGGTGTGTGTGTGTGTGTGTGTGTGTGTGTGTGTCTATGCATCTATTTAAAAGCGCCATGTATAGTTTTCAGTGGCCTCTACCAGTGAGCTTGAGATTGCAACCACTACCTTCCCAAATGTGTGCTCGTGCACGTGTTTGAACTCATGAGCGGGTAGGTCACTCATGACTGAGACCAGTGGAGAAGATGTGTACCTGAATGACAATAAATCTAAATTTAATGTTGCTAAGCAAACAGCGGCAGACCCATGATAACATAGCTGGACTTTGTCAAGTCCTTTAAGTGTTTGAAGAACAACTAGGAACAAAATAGTAATGTACATTTACTTTTGTTTATGAAATGCAGACATGACTTCATCTCCTGCAGGAGTATGCATGAATTCTGACTACATGTGTTGCGTACCGCAGCTCGACTGGAAGTGATTTTGAGCCACCTTGTTCTAGAAAAAGCGTTTAAATTAACCAGTGTTTTAGGCAAACCTCTCCCAGATTCAGATGAAACTGCCAGCCTGAAAGCACACTAAATTTCATCTCCTTAAACTGTTGGATAAGAAGAAACCTTGGCTGCTCTCAATTGGCGCCCAGTTGTTTCTGATCGGAGGCCTTAGAGCTGAGCCAACGAAGCATCTTGTTTGATCTGCCACGGCTCTGTTCCCTCATCCAGACAGAACAGTGTGAGACATCAAGTCAAAGCCAAAAAAGACATCTATAATTAGTGAAGTAAGTTAGGCTCCACCTCTCAAGCGCCACTCTCAGCTGGCCGAGACCCCCAGTATAAACACACACAGTCACTCATACCCACTGTGCCCAGCCCCCACTTTAAGATTCATCTACACTCATAGCTATGGTTTGTAATTGCATCACAAGCCTAGTTACTGAGAGCTAGCCTATTAGGAGAGCACCAGAGGGGAACATAACATTTTCAGTTTCAATTAGGTCTATGAGGGCATACATAATGCACAGGGGAGGTTTGGTCCCCTCGGATCGGTGAACTGATGAACTTGTGGGGAAATGACGCAGCAGTGGTCGAAGGATCTGAGCTGAGCTGACTGCTTGTGCTGCATAAGGCTGTAAGATTTGTCAGCGTTTAAGTGAATTAGTGTGTACTCGTTGGAATGTGCAGATAAGTTTGGAGTGTGTGTGTGTGTGTGTGAGAGAGGCAGTACGCTATAAAAGAGAGGAAATTGCAAAAGACTGAACTAAATGAATTACATTCAAACTCACGAGGCTACAATTACCTGGTGTGGATTTGAGCTGCGGTGCAGCAATGGGACCTTTTGTCATGCGAAATGTCTCCCCCATTTTGCATCTGCTGCTGCCCATTTCAGTATAATGTTCATAACTTATATGATCTTATATGATGATCTTATTTGTTATGTAATCATCCCATCTGACTCTCTCAGAAAACATTTGTTTGCATATAAAACACATGGTTGGGGTCATGTCCCAGTTTGCATTTTCTCTAGAGGTGTTCGATATGGGATTTATCACATCTTGTGACCTATTTCAGTCTTAAATATGGACTAATCTTCTGTGCCTTGGAGCTAACTCAGTGGTGACATTCAGCTGTCAGCTGAGCCACTGCAGCTTACTGAAAGACCACACAAGCTAAGAAACAATCAAACAAACATATAGGGCTTAGAGACCCCTAGTTTCGTCTGAATGAAATGGTGAACTTGTTTATCCAAGACAATCAGAAGCAGTGACTTCGATCCATGCTTTGATCATTCACTAATGTGCATTTGAATGGTGCTATATTACCTTAAAAATGGACATTACATAGTCACTGACTACAAATATTTGTACTGAAGTGCATTACATTAATTGAATCAGCAAAGTGATTTGTACTTTCCTTTATTTTTACTATAAACACAATCTTTGCCTAAGCTTAAAGGTCCAGTGTGTAATATTTATTTACACACTGGACTTATTTTTATTACAGAAATGCAATATAATACACATAACTATGTTTTCAGTGGTCTATAAAAGTGTTACATAATGAACTGTTATTTTTTCATTACCTTAGAATGACTAATTTCTATCTACGTACACCGCGGGTCCTCCACCATGTTGCGCCGCCATGTTTCTACAGTAGGCCAAATGGCCAAATGGTTTTAGACAGCGCATTTCACCACTACATGGAATATGTACAAATAAGAACAACAAGTAACAGTAGTAGGAGTAGACTGGTTTATTAGATGTAAGAAAAGAAGTGAAATTTGGACAAATGGAGGCCCACACGTATTATTTAAAGCAAGAGCCACCGTAGCATCTGCTGCGTGCTTGGAAAGGGAGGGG
>NC_060154.1:3495766-3545310 GCF_021292245.1 Micropterus dolomieu
GTGTGTGTGTGTGTGTGTGAGAGAGGCAGTACGCTATAAAAGAGAGGAAATTGCAAAAGACTGAACTAAATGAATTACATTCAAACTCACGAGGCTACAATTACCTGGTGTGGATTTGAGCTGCGGTGCAGCAATGGGACCTTTTGTCATGCGAAATGTCTCCCCCATTTTGCATCTGCTGCTGCCCATTTCAGTATAATGTTCATAACTTATATGATCTTATATGATGATCTTATTTGTTATGTAATCATCCCATCTGACTCTCTCAGAAAACATTTGTTTGCATATAAAACACATGGTTGGGGTCATGTCCCAGTTTGCATTTTCTCTAGAGGTGTTCGATATGGGATTTATCACATCTTGTGACCTATTTCAGTCTTAAATATGGACTAATCTTCTGTGCCTTGGAGCTAACTCAGTGGTGACATTCAGCTGTCAGCTGAGCCACTGCAGCTTACTGAAAGACCACACAAGCTAAGAAACAATCAAACAAACATATAGGGCTTAGAGACCCCTAGTTTCGTCTGAATGAAATGGTGAACTTGTTTATCCAAGACAATCAGAAGCAGTGACTTCGATCCATGCTTTGATCATTCACTAATGTGCATTTGAATGGTGCTATATTACCTTAAAAATGGACATTACATAGTCACTGACTACAAATATTTGTACTGAAGTGCATTACATTAATTGAATCAGCAAAGTGATTTGTACTTTCCTTTATTTTTACTATAAACACAATCTTTGCCTAAGCTTAAAGGTCCAGTGTGTAATATTTATTTACACACTGGACTTATTTTTATTACAGAAATGCAATATAATACACATAACTATGTTTTCAGTGGTCTATAAAAGTGTTACATAATGAACTGTTATTTTTTCATTACCTTAGAATGACTAATTTCTATCTACGTACACCGCGGGTCCTCCACCATGTTGCGCCGCCATGTTTCTACAGTAGGCCAAATGGCCAAATGGTTTTAGACAGCGCATTTCACCACTACATGGAATATGTACAAATAAGAACAACAAGTAACAGTAGTAGGAGTAGACTGGTTTATTAGATGTAAGAAAAGAAGTGAAATTTGGACAAATGGAGGCCCACACGTATTATTTAAAGCAAGAGCCACCGTAGCATCTGCTGCGTGCTTGGAAAGGGAGGGGTGAGCGGTCACTGATGGTGCATTCATGCGGTGTTGGAGTAATCAGAATCTTTTTTTCATCCCTAAATAAAGAAGAATATAGAACTTTGAGACGTGCAAAATCACATATTGCATATCCATATTTTGCAAACAAGTAATTTGTAATATGGTTATAATTGTTAATTTGCTGTCCAGGAAGGCGGATTCCACATTGTGACTTAAGAGCACATGAACACACATTGAAGTTGGAAGAACGACAAACAACTCGGAAAATGGGACCATCTGAGGTGCATGTGAATGCACTGTGAACTGCTGGTTATAATCTGCAAAACTCACCACTAGATGCTTCTAAAACTTACACGTTAAACCTTTAAAGTATATCCTAACCATTTCATTTTGCCATAACCACAATCTTGCCCTAAACATAACCCTTTAGCTAGTTTTAGCTTACTATCCTTATGTGCCATATCATACAATTTAGAAAAGGCATTGAAAGCTCAAAAATATCATTAATGTAGCAGTTCAATATCAATGCTGTTTACCTGTTAATTTTTTCTTTTCTCTACAGAGTGTACCCTTTTTTGATTCCTGTATAAATGAATGTATCACTGAAATTAAAAGTGCTTGCATAAAGTTGTATTTACTTGCAAGACAGATGCTCTGATTAAATCATGTGTCTAGTGGCCCTCAGTGCTCAGAGGGTTTCTGCTTCCCATTTAGACATTGTGCACTCTCAGGCTTCCAACCTTCAAATCTGTGCCATCTTCTCCACCTGCCAGTTAACTAACTTTTAGTCTCTGAACTCCCTGGCTTTCCTTCACCTTCCAGACCCTCGTAGCCAGAAGTCTTGTGGAGCGTTGCAGTAGCTGTCTCCCTCTGTCTGGTGTTCATTCTTTCGTCTAACAAACATGACGTATGCCGGCAGTGGTTTTGTAAACCAGTATGAAGCTTAGCTACAAAGTGAAAGTTGAGCCAACACCCGCAGTGGTTATTTCTGTATCATCTGTATCTAACATTTATAAATAATAACAATAAATCTCCAAGACACCATGAAATCATACATGTCAATATTGGCATTTAAAATTCTGGGAACCTTTCAGGCAAATTTCCAGTTCCCACGTATCTCTTTTTAGGGGGTATGCGAGTGAAATTATGTAGAGTTGTGCATCATCTATCCTGGACCACTTGCACGTGCTGCTGTTCTTCTTCTTGTTTTATTGGCTGGTGCCGTTGACTTCCTGTCAAACATTTAAAATACACCCAGCAGGTTTTTTAGTTTATTTTAGAAAGGTTAAAAATACATGAGATTTACAGGAAAATGTTTAAACAGGAGGACACCAGGATAAAACGGTAAAATATGGGAGAATCCCAGGAAAAATGGAAGGGTTGACAAATAAGCATGAAATAGGGACAGTCTTGCGTGACCTCTGATGTACAAGGGGAGGATCATTTAACACAAAGGAGGAGGTTGCTAAGCAAGCAGTAGTGCTAGCGAGCTGGGCTACACTTTACTTGCAACACGACATGCTTACAGTAACAGAATTGGCAATGTTTTCTATGTGTTTAAATTAGAGCCCGACCGATTTATCGTTTTGCAGATATTATCGGCCAGCATAAGCTACTTGCAGATATATCTGTATCGCCGTTTAAAACACAGAAACAGAGAGTCGGATCCTTCCCTCAGTTCGTGAGAGTTGCATAGTTTGCCCACCAGAGGACGTGCTGCAGCTCCTCTGTTCAAAACACTGCAGCACCACAGAACAAAACATTAGCTGACCGCAGTCTACCGGAGCTCAGAGCGGCTCTGCTGGAGCTACGGTGAGTAGCTCCTGGTAGAGCAGTGTTCCTGGTGAGTTGGTCTTTTGTCACATCAATTAAATGACTTAAATAATAATAAAAACAGCCCTTATCACTTCTCCTCTCCTGAAAACATTCATACCAGACTTGCTAACCCTCCCGGGTCACAGCAAGATGTTTCATTAGAAGGTGAGTGGTGGAGGCTAACGTTACGCTCACAGATGTGACTGTTGATTTATTCTGAAACAGTGCGGCACTTGTAGTGAAAGGTCCTCTCATTTCTCCCTAGTTCATTACTTCTAAATATTATTTATCATAACTTACAGCAGCTAACGCTGCCCATTACTTAATTAGCCACAAAGCCGATACTGTGTTTTTCTGTGGAGGAGTGCTAACGTTAATGAGCGTCGGCGTGTCAGAAATGATTAAACCAGAGCGGACTTGTAAATAAACATGAGCTGTACAAGTATCTAACTCAGCTTCCTGCCTAACAAAGTTCTCTAACGTTACATCTTCTTTTGAATATGAAGCGTTAGGTTGTAATCTCAAAGTTGCAGGTCCTCCTTGTAGACAGTCATTTAGTATTCGATTAATTAAACAGAAGCATTTTCTCTGTGTCACTATATCATAGACGGTATGTTTTAGAAAGCTGTCATTGTGGCAGATTATATGTAAGGTAGGCCTAATAACTATTGAATGACAAAAAATATAATTATTTGCCTATGTAGGAGAGCCCTGTTTATCATTATTATTATTATTATTATAGAAATGACATGAGATATGATATACAGTATTATTATTATTATTATTAGTAGTAGTAGTAGTATATAAATAATTTTTATAGTTTCTGTTTTGCTGTCCCCACTATTTACTTACTCTATAATAACAAATGTAAAAAATCTGATATTTTGAATTTATTTCTGTAATTTTATTTGACTCTTATTTATCAAAACATTAATATATGTTGTTGTACTTTTGTTCACAGTACTATTTATCACAATAAAAAAAGTTTCTTTTTATACTGCAGTATATCCTGGTATCTTGGTATGGTCTCAACATATTATTTTATGGATAATCTTTGTTTATGTCATGCGTTTCTTAAAATAAGGGGGAAAAACAATATCTGCTGATATATCCGTCGGGCTCTAGTTTAAATGATGGCAAAATTGTTTAAACATGGCATGGAATTGCATTTGTAGTCTTTTCATTGTGTTTGGAATCTACATTCTTTATCACTTAGGCATTTTGAACAGAGCTTTGCCGGTCCAGCAGCCAAATGAAATTCAGAAAATGGTGTTTGAGTATGAGTGTCGGGGATCATAGTGTGCTTTCCAAACTGAATAAACAGACAGAGTTTGCGTGGACATTCATAAAGGGTGTATTGCAATGTTGGAGAGAGTTAGCTACCATTCTTTATTTAGCCCAGTTCTCCCGTAAGTTTTACATCTGAAAATGTTACATTGTTGATTTCAAAGCAAAGAAATAGATAAGTAACCCTAAATAGACAATTCTTTTACTAAATTTAGATTTTTAGAACTGTTGTGATGTCTGCTTTCCCACTGATTATTAAGTAAAGCCTTTAGTTTTTCATTATATTACAATCAAAAGTGATCTTCAAATTTTCTCATGGATAGTGGTTACTAAATAATGATGCCAATCCTTTGCTGTGTACAGCATATAGGCCTCCAGCTTACGTCAGCTGGTTAATTTGCCTTATATTCGCAGGTCTTTAGACCACGGTGACACAACAATGGGCTGAAGGAACCTTTTAGTTCCTTCAAGAGATCTTCGGACTTAAAAGTCCCAAATACTTTTGGTGGAAATGTGGCTAGAGACATTTATGTGTATCTTTGGAGAGGCATAAGCTTCAGTGAGACAAGATAACTTTATGATTAGCTTTGTTAGCTCCATTTTATGTTCACAATTTGAACAGTTTTCCGAGAAGTTAGTTTCACTGTAATGCTGCCTTTACTAAGGCAAAATTTACACTGTACTGCTTTTCTTTCTGTCTCTAAGACACACAAACAACACCTCACTTTAGGTTTCATCATGATGTGTGCCCTTCCATGAGCAGCAATTGACTCTACCAGAGAATGACAGCAGGCAGCAGGCCTACTCACCAGCAATGGCAACCTCTTTGTGTGTGTATTTATGTGATCGGTCAGGCCAGAGAAGCCAAGTGTGGCCGAGTCCCCGCCTCAGCCAGAGCAAATAAGACAGGACAGAACAAGCCATTTTCTCCAACCCCTCTGGTCAAACTCCCTATTTTCACACCAGTCACCCAGGAATTGCTCTGTCTCTCAATGAGCGACATCCTGATGGCACAGCGGGCAGCAAACCCAGTAAGTGAATAGGAGGAAGCCGGGGGTGAGACAGCGACTGGGAGGCATGTGTGAACACATCAAACACGAGGCCACAGAGATGCAGCTGATAAAATCTCAAACACTGTGTTTGGTTTTGTTTAGTTAGTTTTGGTTGACCTGTGAACATAGCTCTCCTGGGCAGTCAGGATCATGTTGACATTCATATTGTTTATGTTCGTCTGCTGTTGTTTACTCTAGTCAAACAGGAACAGGGCTGGGCTGAACGTTGTTGTCTTGTCGGCTCTCTGAGATGTACGTGACCTTCCCTCGACTCTCCTTTGAGCCTGACTGGACACTGGCTGTGCTTTAGCACAGCAAGTTGAGCAGCTCTTAGATTCCCCCCAGGTCCTCTTCACTACTGGTGGATCGTAGGGTCAAAGAACCTGGCTTTGCTTTAAGTTCAGACTGAATGTCCCAAGGGCTAACTTAAAACACATGTCTGGTGTATTACACTTATTGCTGAGGAGAATGGCCAGGTATTACTGCACAGGCAGTGGACTTTCTATTCCATGATTTCTTAACGTATTCTGTTGCATGGCAAAATTCACTATTCATTGCTGTATTGATTATTTGTGACCATGATAGAGGTATTTTTAAGGTGTTGGCTAGGCCCTGTGTTTGTGATTAGCATTTTAGATTTTTCCTGCAACCATGCATGTGCTTATTTAATAAAATTATACACAAGGTACACAGTGACAAATACAATGCAGTATTGTTTATAATAATACCAAGTACTGGTAGGTGGTTGGTTGGTCATCCTGTAGGTATGTGGACATACGTACAGTATGTGGATAAACACAACATCTGTAGGTGATTGTTGAAAATCTCTTTCCAAAACCATGGGCATTATCCTGCTGGTATAACAGTCTCCACTCTTATGGTAAGGCTCCTGCAGGATTTCCCATTCATCCTCAAGAGGGTCTGTGAGGTAATTTACTAATGTTGGTTAATAAGGCCTGGCTCCCAGTCTGGGCCCCAGTTCAACAAACCAAACTGAAAAAAAACCCATTTCTTTATTGACCTGTCATTGTTGAAATAATTAAGGGCCTCCTGAAAGGTGTTCCCACAATTGACTGCAATATGATTGCATGGAGAGCGGTATCCACATTGGCCATATATAATACTCATTCTCAATTTTTGGGTGAGCGTCTTTCACGTCTGTGGGATCTATTCAATCTTATATAATATGGTGGTGTCTTTTAAAAATATTTACTATATGTATTCTAAATACTATATATACTTTCTATGGTTACTCTTTAGCTTCAGTTATAGGTAGGTAGATAGGTTTATTGTCACAATATGACAAGTTATAGAGTGAAATTGAGTTTTGTAACTCCCTTCTGCTACTTAGCAGACAATATACATTAATACAGAATCAATTATGAAAAATGGTAAACAGAAATAAACTATCATCACTGGAGCAGTGCTGGGGATGAATTAGAGTTTAAGAGTCTGATAGCTTGGGGGAAAAAAGCTGGTCTGCAATCTGGTGGTGTGGCAGCAGAAACTTCTATATCTCTTCCCAGTTATCAGTTAACCATGACATTAGATCATGATGTAAAAAATGGTGTTTCTTCACTATTTTCCTAATGTGTGAGGATCAGAATGTTGCCTTTTCAATCTGATAAAGTTAAAAAGCAACAACAAAATTCTCTGCTGATAAAGATCATGCATTATGATCGATAACGGACATTGTGATTGGAATGTTTTGTCAGCTGCTGTTTGCAAGGTCAAGTACAAACTTTGAACCTTAGCTTTTAATCGAACATGGATGTGAAGTCCATAAAGTGCTCAGAAAAAATGGAAATTTGAACAACATTTCCATGACAACTGGCCACATGCTGATAAAGATCATGCAATATGATCGAAAGTTGCGGATCAGCCATTAAATGGACCCTGTGTGACAGCCCGTCCTCACCAGAAAAACTGCCTTATAGTTCGATTATGCAAAAGCAGCTTATTACAACCCATATTTACGTTTATTATTAGGCCATAACCTGTAGTGGCCATATGATGGACACTACAAAGGAGGAGAAAAGGAGGAAGTCAGGTGACATAGTATAAAGAGTGAGAAAGTTTGTGTAAGTAGGAGGTTGTGCTGGTTTGATGGGTCAAATAAAATCATGACTTTAATCCAGAAGACCGAGGTTCGAGCTTCACATGAAACCAAGTCAAGGTTGCACGTCACTGGACTGGTACTTTCCAGAGGTCATATGTTGTTCTGGGGAGTGGTTATATATGTCGTTTTGGGACAAACAATTGACAATCGACTTGTTTTGTTGTATAGTTATTAGGACATGTTGTGTGTGAATGTTTTCTCAAAACAGATGTGTAGTAGTTCGTTTTAGTGCAATAATTACATTGGTTTTAGTACAACCTCTTGTATTGATATTTAAAAATGAATACCAGGACTGCTTTATCACCAAGATTATGCACTGCTGCACAACTTACAGGTGACTGCATCTGCACTAGACAGGTATAAAAGATTCAGTCATCTGCTGGACTACCAAGACTAAGAGGCTGCATCCAGTGAATTTAACAATGCAGGAGCCCTCATAAATAATAGCTGTCCAACAGTCAATGAGTCTTCATGTAGGTTGACTTAAGAGAGAGATCTTATCCCTTTATCTCAGCTGCAGAGGAGACAAAAACAGGCCATACGAAACAATTCATCCATGGCTGTTTTTTGTAAATAAATAAATTACTCTTTAGGGTAGCAAAGACAGTCATGGTGCTGCAGGGCAACACACTGTTTGATTGAGAGCGAGAGCGTGATCCTGCTCTCTGAGGAATCAAACTTTTATTTGTTTGTGCTCACGCGTTATGTTAATTGATCTTGTTGTTCTGATGGGAAGGTTGAGAAGGCATCTGCAATCCCCTGTAGTCCATACAAATATTGAGCATATACATATATATATATATATATATGTATGTGTGTATAACACATGCACATGTGCACTTCAAAAGTCAAGTATGGATGTATTCACACATAACATACAGCCCATGCACTTATTCTTGCTCCCACTCTTTCATCACTCATGCAAATATAAATCAATATTGCTATATCCCATTTATAAATTATCCATGACACATCTAACAAGTTGTCAGAGCCACTTTAACTGCCCCATAAAGCCTTATTGACCAGCACGATGTGTACATTTTTATTATCGAGTATTATGTTTGGTAAGCTTGATCGCGGAAAGGGTTCCCATAGCAATCCAGGTTTCACTCTTGAACATTAAGCCAGGCTTTTGTACTGTATATTCATATATACAAAATATGGGCAAGCCAGATTATATCCAATAACATAATGTAATGAATAATTGATTCATGGCTTTCGGGTAAGGAGGAGGTTGCCAGGACAACCAGCAAAGCACTGCTCACACGCACACAGAGACACACACACACACAGAATCTGTGAGTCGAATTTGCCCTGACCTCTCTCTAGAGGCTGCAAATAGACAGCCTTTAATTGTTTAACTTAGGGGTTTCCCATCCTCTTCCTCTTCTCACCTAGACACACTCACACACACAAATGCGCACACACACACACACAATAAACACACACAGCAAAGGACCCACAGTCTTTCCTCTGGTTGAATGACCCCTTCTGTATGTACAGTATATCACAGATGTAAGAAGGTGTATATTCTTTAAACGGTTTTGTTTTATCTGCTGAACTTTGTTTCATTGCCACTGTGAGCTTTCCCAAAAGGCCTGCATGGTCAGGATTCACATTGGCATCAGTGTATGATATGTTGGTAAACATTTCAATCCCAGACATCATATTTTCATAATTACAGGGTAATCAGCTTGCTGCAGAATACAATGTGTGACATTATGGGCTGTTAAACTGTAAAGTGGACGGATATTATCTGTCATTTTTGAGGGTCTATTTTTAAATCAAAATTCAACCAAATTAACCAGTTTCAGCAGTAGATATTCACTCCGCATCAATGATAAGTGCATTGGCACAGTAACAAGACATGCTAAATGTATTACAGTTGTGTAAGGCAGGGGATTTGGGGATTTAAACCTCAGTGAATGAATAGCAATATCTGATTAGGAAGTTTAGCTTAATAGCCTCTTGCCTTTGGGACAACACACAAACAAGCTGTGAAGACAGTCAAAGTTGTAGTTATTCTTTGAGTACAGAAATTCTCACATCCTCTTCAGAGCACACTGATGTAGGTGGTTAGTGTTTAATTAATTAGTGAGCTAACAGAAAAAAAAACATCTTAAGGAGTTGTCTTAGATACGCTTTTGTCTTGCAGTGAATACTCGGCTTTGATCTTATGGGTTTAAAATGTATTGAATGGATACAGATGACTGATCCTATAGAGAGCAACAATTCTACCATTCACATTTTCCTCTGATTAAAAAGCCCTCCGCAAAGCTCCAGGTTCCTTTGATGCTTTTTTGAAAAACAAACTCTAGGTGTGGCTGAATGATGCAGTGTTGAGTTGTTCCTGTTCCTGTCAGAAAAAACAACAACATGGGAAAAACAGGCTTTAATTCAAACAAAGGCAGATAGGGACCTTTTCCACGTATATGCAGGGGGTTGAGATAACTCGGGCTCTGGAATATTTCTCTTTCTTTCTCTCTGTCTTCCTATCTCCCTCTGTTGCTCTGTTCATTAATCAGCCCTTTATTAAACAAAAGCAGCTTCCAGCACTGCCTAAAAGGTGCATAGATAATCTTGACATGAAGACAGAGTATTTACCCTCCTTACCCTCTACCTCTGCACCACATTCTGCATGGTAATGGAGGGAAAAGCTCTTGCGGTGTATGAAGACTGATTGAAAATACCAACCTTTGTAAATATTACATACAATTCTGTTTAATGGTCTTTGAGCTATTGTGCCTCAGAAAGCCAAATGTCTGCTGCCAAGTACAGTCTGTGCGGATAGAGGTGACGTGCATCGACAAAATGAATGGTGAGGTGAATTATCCACAGCGGAAAGAGTCTGGAATTTAATTACCGCCGTCCGACACTGACGTTTTTTAAGGACACGGGCAATTTCGAGGACCAATGTCTAACTACTCGCAAGAAAAGCAATACAGCGAGTCGGGCAATCAAACAACCCACAGCAGGAAAACTGGGCCAGGATGTACTTTCTTTGAACAACAGACAATTTAGAAGTTATAGTGTACTAGTCACTCGGAGGGGAAAAAAATAATAGCGTGTAAAGGTTGGCTGTGTATAACAATGACAATGAGGCGTCGAGCTGGAAAGGAGCCCTTAATAGGTACCTGCCCGCCCTAGGGACCACACTCGCGTCTTATTGGTCATCCATTCACTAGACAGCGGTGCATTCTCCTCACCGCCAATCAGCCAATTACAGGCTCCATAACAGGAGGCCTGCTGGCAGCAAGGCAGTCTTTACAAGCCCTGCTTCCCAGGCAGGGGAGATGACCCTGTCACAGAATCATAACTATGATGAATACGGCCGTAGGTTTACGGCAATGCCACTGTATTTGGTAATGTGAGATGGGCGTAAAATGGCCATTCACAGGGAGCAGACACCATGACCCTGTTTGAGACTTCAGAAAATGATGTAAAATACTGTAAGATGATGAGAAGGGCGGGGAGAGAAGTGTTAATCCAGACGTGGTGAACATTTATTAGTGTTGGAGGGAAGGGGCAGCACTAATGTTGCTTCTAACCGGCTGCTAATGAAGCCAGTTATGAGGGAGACAATAGTTTGGAGTTGAGCAGAAGGGCAGAGAGAGGGGATATTTTGCTACCTGCACTTTACTATTCACTTCTTTTATAGAGTAGTGCAAGTCCATTTTATCCTGCAATTATTAATATGTCCGTTACAACGAGGCCTAAGCAGATTCTGATGAGCATTAGCTGCCTGCCTGTCTGGCTTGAGTCCATGTCCCTTTGATTGCTGCTGAGCACCAATGACTTTGCAGCACATTATCTACCCTGCCAATGATGTTGGTCATTTAGTGACTCTATGCATTTTAATGTCTGAATTGATCCAGACATTACAGCATTTAGGTAGTGACTGAGATCAGCAATAATGACACAATACAGAAGTATGTGTTTGTGTCTGATGCTTTGAGCTCTCATGTTTGATCTGCACTCAGTGTTATTGGGTACATCAACAAGAACTGAGTGAGAATTGTAAGGGTTCTGCACACAAAGATGTGGACTCAAAAGCAGGACTCAGAGGCAGAGCAGTTGAAAGCAATCAATAGTTTACTTGGTAAGAAGTTCAATGGCAGCTACACACTGAGGGTAACTACAGGGCAGGGCTATTATTCAAAGGCAGGAGAGGTTTCTGACTGGTAGAAAATACAAAAACGAGGCATCATGAAGTCGGGATGTCAGGATTACAGAAATGTAATAGTTATACCAATACAAAAAAATGACCCGATTCTCGATACCAAAATTGATACCACTTTAAAAAACAAAATAATAAATCCCATGTTTTCGACATAATCTCCTTTAATAAATGATCAGGTATAGCTAGGGCAGGGCAATAAAACAATAATGATAGTTATCGCAATATAATTTTTCTCAATAACAATATAACAAATGTTCAATATATCGTCAATAAATGTTTGATTTAATTCATTTGAATCACAAACGAATTAGCACTTATTTTTTCAATTAGGTTATTTATTTTGTTGAGGAAAAGGGACTGGAAAAAAGATTTTTATCAGAATCATTCTACCTTAAATTTGTGAAGTAACCCACTTGTTGGGCACAATAACACACACACACACACACACACACACACACACAGATGTGTACAGATGTATCCTTATATAAGGAGTCAGAGGATCACAACTATGTGAAAAAAAAAGTAATTATTTGCACTGGAGTCTAATGTGGACAAAAGCCCTGCCTTCATAATATAAAATCTAAAATTGTAAGATCACAATGGTATGGTGTTTACAGCTTCATTATGGTAAAGTTTCTGCAGTTTCTCACTCACTGTCCTTTTCTTTCCCTTCCTGGTTTCACTTGCACATTGACAATTGAGGAACCACCACACTGAGGAACAAGAGTATTTCTTGCTGAAAGTTTGCAGAGGTTGTTAGTGAGTGAAAAAGTAAGCAAGACAAATAATAAAATAGAAAAAGACAGAAAAGATACACAGATATTATAATGTACAGTACTAACAAAGAAGTTAAAGCAAGGCCATGAGAACATTTGCACACCAGTAATGCAACTAGCAACTAGCGAGTTATCCCTAGTTATCATTAATAAATGTAATTTACAGTTAGTGGTGAAAATGGTGTGGGGACACACAGGAACCCGGTTCTCGGAGTAAAAGTCGGGAGGGAACGGCGTTCCAGCTCTGACTTAAAAAATGTTTTATAGGGGAAATAGTTGTTTTATACTGTTTCTATGTGTTCATGAAACAATTATAATTTATTGTGCTTGAATGCACCACAAATCTAGCAGGCCTACTTCCCTTATAGCCATGGGACGGTGGGACATTGCAGGGTCCGTGGAACTAGTCCCCAAAGCACCGTTGCTGTCTCAGTCATTGTTGTCAGCGCTACCGGTTAGAGGTGTGCTGGAAGCTGCAGTAATGTTCATAGGTAATAGGTACACTTCCTTTGTCTCTGACGCATTAAAATCCGAAAAGGACAGAGTAAACTCACTTTGAATGCTCCCTATTTCTCCTGTGATTATGATTACATTGTGAAGAACAAATCTGTGTTGAAATCATAGAAATGCTGATCACACACACACACACACACAGGCAAAAAAAGTGATGAGCAGAGAAGTGAACCAGGTTATGATAACACTAAGATTACTCAAGTTGATGGCAATTACATGTATTACTGTAAGTGCAATAAAACCTTCGTAAGTAAAAAGCACAAGGTCTAAAATTAAGAGGCTATCTATGAAGAACTTTGCACTCATGTAAACAATGTTGTGCTCTAGTAAACTATTTGATCATAAACCCGTTGTAGAGCTATACATGGTGATGAAACAGCAACAAACATCAACAAATTTATTTAATCTTTTTCCAGCAACCCTAAATCCAAGAATAGAAAATATAAGTTATTTCCCAAACATTTTGTTTTTGTTTTTTTTACTTGTAATGGACACATGTAATATGTTTTATAGTTTCTGTGAATATAATCCAATTAATCTTATTTCCATACTGTATATTCAATTCAGTTCAATTCAATTTTATTTATATAGTGCCAAATCACAACAACAATTATGTCATAGCACTTTTTATAAAGGTAGCAGGTGTAGACTGTACTCTGTGATATTATTTACAGAAACCCAACTAGACTATAGACACCTTATTTTGAAAACCGGACGATGTCACATGTGTATCCTCGCACTAAATTCATCAAGTCCCACCCAATTTGATAAATTATGTTGTATGTGGTTCTCGTATTGCGAAACATGACAACTTCAGGTCAGAATCTCATACCCCAACACTTGTCTTTGTAAAGAGAGAAAATGAAAGGATAAAGTCGCTAACCTGCCTGTCAGCTCTCACTGATCTGTTTCAGTCGATTTACCATAAAGGCTGTAATACCTGTGCACTCCAAATTTAGGTGCGGCTAGCTTAATTGCCTTCTCACACACGAGTGACAGAAACAGACCGTTAACGTTACTATAGTTACCTCAAAAGAAAAGTGGTTGTATCGAGTCGGATGCAAAAGTGTGTCAGTGAGTGAGCTTACAGCAGTGCCCATAAAACACAACGTTAGAGGTCTGTAATGTAATTATGATATGTGTAAAAATATTTTCGGTTCATTTTGAAACTATGGCAGAACAAATTAGGCTGTGGCGGACTGCCATGGTCTCGTTATTTAATGGGAAACATTGACTTAACGCAGTAGACGACTTCGAGCACATTATAGAGCTGCAGCTAATCATGTGGAAGCCTCTTACATGTACATGCCTTTCACTGCAAACCTATGTGCAGTAGTCAGAGTCCGCAGAAAACTTATTCTTCACTGTATGTTATCATTAGTAGTTAGGAAAACACCGCCCACAAGGAGCTCATTTAGTTAAAGTGCTACTTAAATATGCTTATTTGAAATTATTAGCTAGATGACGCAGCCTTTGTAGTATCTTAGTGGATGCCATGTTATAATGGATTGTATGGCCTGCTTTCCTTCATACATAATTCAGAGAACATAAAAGATATAGAACATTTTGATCTTCATTCTGTGGAACACTTACTTTCCAGATATTCTGCACCTTCTGGTACAAACACACATCTCATATGCTTAAGGCTACTGAAAACTGCTTCCTTGGTTTATATTTTGCATGAGCAGTTTTTAATACAGTTGGTGAATTGGCCAACAGAGTCAGAGAGATGAGGGCTGAAGATTGCTACACTATCAGCACACAGGCTATAACCACTGGCCACTGTGAATAGAGCAGAGCAGAGATATAGTGGACCTCTGTTGACACAGGTATAGACTTCCAGTTCAGACTTCCAACTCTTATCTGTCTAAGTCAAATGGAGCAGAAGATAATAGGCATGCATATAACAAAGACTTCTGTGGACACGACAAAATATACAATGGTATTTATTAGTTACTTGATGCTATAAAAGGAGGTTATGTCATGACTGACAGCTGAGCCTTGCTCGCAATTGAGTTGGCTCATCTCGATACTATGGGTATGTCTCGATACTGTAACTCCTACCCCAATCACTGCTGTGTAGACTCTGACTCAAAAAAAGGTCGCCAGTGCCCATATCTGGGATATTTTGGCTTAATTTTTTTTTTTTAACAGTGGAAGGTGTGACGATGCGTGGTCCATCTTTACATGCAGCCAAACTACACTAGGATGGTTAAAATTACAGGTGCATCTCAGAAAATAAGACTATCATGTAAAAGTCAAAAAGTTAAACTTTCATGTATTCTAGATTCATTACATATAAAATTTAATATTTCATATTTTTTGGTTTTAATCTTGATGATTATTACCAAAAATACACATCTCAAAATATTAGAATATTAGAATGTAAACTACAGAAATGTCGACCTTCTGAAAGTGGAACAGTTATGAAAAAGGTGAATTTATGCACCTTGGTTGTGTCTCCTTTTGCATGAATCTGTGCTGTGTGACATGGAGGCAATCAGCCCATAGCACTGCTGCATGAGCTGCAAGCTAGAGACCTGTGCGTGACTGTTTTCTTGATCCCGCTCCTGCCCGCTCCTGTTGATTTTGTGACCATTACCGCCTGCTCCCACAACATGTGTGTTGCTCTACCGCCCATTCCCGCAACATGTGTATCCACTCTCACCCGCACCTGCAAACATTGTGACATGCAGAGTAAAAAAAAAGGGACACAAATGTTTGGGCTATGCTAAACGTTCAGAAAAACTGACATAAATCATTGCATTCATTTTTGTCAGTAAGAACTGAGAAGTTTTCCAAATGTCAGACTTGCCTTGCTTTGGTCTTCTAAGCCCGCGTGACGGAAGCCAGCGAAGCTGTGCATTGAGTAAACCTCATTCCCGACACCTTAAGACACGCACTGGTGACTGCTGCCAGTGGCCACGGGCTTAAGCCTTTTTGTCAGCATGTCTGCCTCCCGTACCCGAGGTCGCAGGTTCGAGTCAGGCCTTTGCAGTACATTCCCGCGAGCAGCCGCATACGCTCACTTTAATCTTCTTTTCAACTTTGTTTGTTGACTCCATCTTATCAGCGCAGTATATTTTTTTAACCGCCCGCTCCCGCCCACAGCAGAGTTAAAACCACCCGCTCCCGTGCGATTTGTGTTCCCAATGCAGCTCTCTACTGCAAGCCATAGGCTAATTATCAAGATTAAAACAAGAAAAGGCCTGTGTGACGACCCCTGTGGGGCTGTCCTGTGTAACTTCCTTGTGCTTATATTCATCAGGTAATCGTGAACACCTGAGGGCTCCAGCGTGTGCTGATTACTTAGGATTTTTAACGCGAGCGTGAAATTTCCGGGACACTGTGTTGCGATAGCCTATCACCTACGGCTCTGAGAGTGGTATGACAGGGACACGAGGCGGAGCGCAGGGACAGAGCCTCTGCTCTCCGACAAAAAGCTGTTGAGCTGTGGGGAGCACAGAGTTAACTGCTTTCATTTAATTAAATAAAAGTGTGTGCCGCTCCGAAGCAAGCCTTACACCGGGGATAGAGATCTCCAGGCAGGATGAAGCCCATGTGGCAGACACCACACACCCGCATGGTGTTGCCATCGTCTTGCCCCGCTCTATTGGTCTTCTTGCAAGCAATGTTAATAGAAAAAAAATTCTTTAGCTCTTTAGTGCTGAAGAAAAAATGAGAGCCAACTAGGCCATATATACACAAGGTGAGAACGTGAAGCCCACGCTGGTGGTGGTGGGAGTAGACAAAGCTCTTCAGTGCTGCTTGTGAGCGTGAGGGATTATTTTGTTTTTGAATATTGTTTTTTTGTTGTATTTTTGCCCTCATAGTTCACTGACAAGGTTTGTACTGTAAATATGCTCAATTATTAAAGCTGGTTTTAGTTATTCTTTTGATTTACAGAATTTAAAATCTTTTATCTAAATGTTAATTGATATGGTAATGTTGACATCCACATTATGGCGACATGGTTTCCCTATATTTGGCGCATTGCCACTGCTTAATAATGACCGCTGCTACTAAAATTTTACTCAATTGTTAATGTCAATGCGGAACTACTGATTTGCTCTCCTCATTCATCAAGGGACATCTTACGTGACAGCTGCTATTTCTAAATAACCAAAATAACCGACATGGTACATCGGTTAGAGGCTCTGAATTTCTGTTTCGATCACAATTAATCTTCCAGCCCTACTAGCGATAGCTTTGAAGGGCGCAGCCTATACGAAATAGAACTGCATTCTATATTCTCTAAATTAAGAGCAGATGACAAACAGGAAAGGTTATATAAACAGAAAATCAGGCTCAATTATAATTTATAACTTCAATGGTAACTGATAAAATATCTGACTTGGACTCTGTCTGGTTACACTAATGTATTGTAATTTATGCTCTGTAATGAATCTTTTCCCCTCATGCCACACCCTCTTGACAACTTCTCACATTTCTTCTATCATTACATGTCAACAGCTGACGGCGAGAGGTGCATCCCTAGCTCCATATTCATCTGGCTCTCCTTTTTCTGAGCAAGACATGCTTCCCCTTTTTGCCATCAGCCCCCCACGCAGCTCAGCCCACCCCAAAAGAACTTTGATGTGTCACTTTACATATCAACCTCAAAGCTGTGAAATCTCAATTTTCTGATAAGAGCAACCTGAATTTGTCAGGAGTTACTATTTATAGATCTGACAGAGATAGAGCTGCACGAGTTGCAATAATTCCTAACAAGTACTAAGAGGCCATTGCCACTTTTGTGTGAAGTAGAAGCAGTGCTGCCCCAGTCGATTCACCTGATAAAGACGCAGAAGTAGATATAAAATGATGCTTGGCAGCACTTTTACTTTGCCACTGTATTAGACATGGGTCCAGTGTGGCCCAGCTTCCTGCCTGAGGGTTTGGGCTTTTTAATATCTCAATTCAAGCCACTTTGTGGTTCTTAGTGGTAGTACTACCTTCACCCACACAGCAGTCAAAAGGAAACGTAGTAGTTTTTGGCGTACACACACACACACACAGTGTGAAAAATGCCCATTATTCACACAGGAAATTGTTGAGCTTCCGATAAACTTCTAGGAGAGTAAAAAATCAAACAGTACATTACAGTTGGTGATGTTTGTAAAATCCAAATCATTTTCAAAACATTTCTTAGGAAGTTTCTTGTAAAGATCTGTGTAATTTGGCACTAATAATAGCTAGTATAGAGTGTTTCAGTCAGTTCACAGCAGGTCAGCTAAACATGCAACAGGTCTGGCTACTTGGGATTAAATAGGGCAATTCTCAAAAGGTAAAATTCCTCAGAAAATCAAAAACTGGTTTTGAAGCCAACATGCTCAACTATTCTCTAACTTAAATGAGTGTCTCAGAACTTCTATTTTCATTAAAAATTAGTACCAAATTATCTTACTGTATCTTACTGTGATCTCGGCAGCATCTTGCAGTGAAAAGGACACTGTTCAGCAGCAATATCATCAACTGTCTTATGTTATATTTCAGAACTTGTCACACCATCATACATTGCATTCATTTCCATAGAGTTCATTTGACAGAACTATAAAAATGGTTCATATTCACCTGTTGGATTTCCAGTAGCAGGTGATAGTTCTACTATTCTAAAAATGTATTAGCTTTTATATCAGATAGCAGGGTAGCATGAACCAAAAGCACTCCATACCTTTTATTCAGTGTTTCACAGTATATTAACAAAAAGTAGAATCTGTGCTGTGAACCCCTGTTGATGTGTAACACCGACACAAACATGTAAATACATGTGAGAGCAGTGCATTATTTCCACTGTTACTTTGCGTATTTATCTTCACTTGGTTTTGTTACGTGAGAGGAAAGTGGAAATACATGACAGTTAAAATAGTATTTGGAAGAAATGCAGAAAACTGGCTCTTAAGAGGAAACAGGGAAGAAGAAAAGAATAATACTTCTGTGTAATAATAGTCACTAATCTGAAGTAAGATGTGAATATGAATAAGCACGTTTGCCTGATTCATAATCACTAAAACTGAGTTCTTTTCATGAAGTTAATATTCTGATGATTTTAAATTCCAGACTTTCAAAAGCCATCAAATTAAAATGCTAATCATTCACACTCCAACACAGACATTAAATTTCACTTTGGGTGAGATGTGCTCATGTAAATTAAAGCAATTTACACATATTAATGTTTCAATAGAAAAATCTGTTGATGGCTGCCTCACATTGTCCAGATGAACAGTAGCCAGATGGTGTAAAATAAATGAATAAAATCATACATGGACTGATGGTGCCAGAAATGGTTCTACCCTATTAAGTCTTTAAGTGATGTGAGTTGATTAGCATTGAAATTTCTAGTTTACACATTATGTTTAAGGAGATGCTTAGTATTATGTCAAATAAAATAAAAAACGTATCCCAACTTCTGAATCTTTTATTACCTGTAGCAACAGTGCAAAAACACATAATTGCCTGACTAAGTTTGGCAATTTTCCGTCTAAGCACACCAATTAATGCAAGCAATCTCATGGTAAGAGATGTTGATATTTAAAATGCTATCTAAAAAAAAAGCAATATTTGGATGTGTATTTTATGTGAAATTTAACAAACCACCCAGCCTTGGCATTGCTTGCTTGAAGGTAAACATTGTTCAGCATGTGCGGACTAGGGATGCATTTGAACATTTTGTAACCTTCAAAACTCTACAATATAAACCAGGTGTGTTTAGGTCTGAAAAAAAGCCGGTATTGTCTCAAGAACACACAAAAGCTGTAACTAAAAAGATTCTTCTTTGTCTAACTTAAGTATAAAAGATTTATGCAACAACAGTTTTGTCTGTGAAAAAAGAGATGAAGGGTGTAAGCAAGGGGAAGTGAGGAATGGAGACTCTATGTATAAACTTGGATTTCTAACATAGTAAGCACTTTGTGTTCATGAATCAAAAAAGGATGGTGTTAAATTCATAAGGGCGATGACAATAACATATCCCTTAGTAAGACATTAAAGGTTGACAGCAGCACGCCAACCTTTTTTAGAATAGCTCCCAACGTGTCTGTGGTTCTCAAGTTAATTTCATAAAAAGTCACATTTTTTACAATTATATTTGTGTTTTCATAACACAACTCCTTTTGGACATAAATATTTGGTTCTAACATGTTTACAACATGAACATTATTCTGAACCCTTTTTTTTAATAAACAGTCAAATGCCTTGTTCAATGGCTCAGACCTTTCCCAGCTGATCTTGGGAATTGAAATGACAATTTTGCGGTCACAAGCAAACTTTGCCTAACCTTTGGGCTACTGCCGGCCCAGTTTGTCTGAAATGGTAATGTGCTCCTTTGAAGTTTTCTCTATTGAGGAAAAGAAAAGTCAAGTCTTACAAGACCACATACTACATAGCCAACCCACACAACTCTGATTTTATATTATATACACAGTAGCTCGCTGAGTAAAGGTCTCGGTGTTAGATCAGTTCTGACCCTCAAAAAAGCCTTTTACTGTACTTCTTTCTTTCCTTCCAATGAAACATTTCAATGGCAATTTGATTACCTGCTGCTGGGGAGAAAGAAAGAGCAATTTGAAGACAGATTGACCTTTCCTCTTCTCTCTACAACCGCTTGCTCTGACTTTCCCATCTACCGCATCTCATTCATTCACTCTGTTCCGTGCAAATATCTGTGATACTGAGAGCATTTTTACCTTAAACCTTTACAGCCTGCGTATAGCATGAAGGAAAGGTGTGTGTGTGTATTTTTGTGTATCCGTTTGGAATCTCTGTTCTCTGTCCCTGAATGGGTTTTGCAGTGAATATCCTCTACTGGTAGGTAGGCTATAAGATGAAGTCTGCATGTTTAATAAAGCAGAGACGATACAGGCTTGACTGTTGTTTGGTGTTCGTGGTGCCTCTTTGTGTATTTTAAAAGAAGAGGAAAAAATGAGACAAAGAAAGGGAGAGAGGTGACACTGCCGTGGGACATTGTCATATCACCCCTACAATGTGAAGCTGAATTCAAAACATTGCTCCCTCATTCCAGCCAGAGTACTAGGATGCCATTATGTTGCAAATAGAAGCATGCTGTCTTCATGTATCAATTTTCCACTGAACCCTGAAAAATGCCTCGGCAGCCAGAGTGACCCAAAAATGTCAAATGACTCTGGCGTAGTGTCCTAAGATGGGAGGAAATTATGCAAGCAACAAACCTGCTGGCAGAAGTGATCAACCACAAATTATTCTATTCAGATTCACAAGGCACTGGCTAATTTGAGGGAGTGACACCAATTTCCCACAGGCCAACCCGCATGGCTTTTTTCTCTATTTACTATTAAATACCAAAGAGCCGTGCGTCTAGTGAGCGTGGGAGAGACATTAATGAAGGAAGGACTGCATTCAGTCCCCAACCTTTCATACCCTCCCCCTCTCATAATAGTTGCAGGTTTTACAATTTTAGCACACATCTCCTAGCAACCACAGCTCATGCCATCAACCATATTGTAACTCTGTATAAGTAATTGTAAAAATATTACAAGACTAAGAGTTGAATGCCAACATTAGCATGCTAAAATTACATAATTAGGACTAAACATAAAGTATGATAGGCGTTGGATGGAAAAGTCAGCTTATCACCAAAGTAATGAGCATGACATGCACATAAGCTTACACAAAATGGAATGGCAATCCATTCAATAGCATCCAATAGCTTTGTCGAGACATGTCACTAAATACCAAAAATGTGGAGCTAAAGGAAAACTTAGTGGATCACCAAAGTCAATAGGATTCAACCATCATTAATGTGCAGCGTATCATGGCTTAAAGGCATTATACACTTGTTGCTGTATTTGCTTTGCTTTGACTCCCAGTCTGTTTTCCGTTGCCACAGGCGCTTTGTACTCCCGTGCAGTGTTGAGGGGCAGATTACTTTTGTCTGTAACGCGGTAATGTAATGAATTACTGTTGATAACTTCAGTAATCACATTACAGTTACTAATAACAAAATCATTGCGTTACTTATGAACTGGTTCTTTAACTATTCGCATAAGGGGAGGAGTGAAAAATAAATCAAACGTCCCTTTTCGTGCATATTTGCGTAACACTTTTCCAACCTAACTTTTGACTTCAGCGCCAGTTCATGAGGATGCAGAAATTTCAGAGCTGCCAAAGACGTCGGGCAGTCTTGTGCTGACTCCGACAATAATAAGACATCAGCACCCCTAAAAGCATGATTTGTGATATTTTGGGGGGTCTCTAAAATATTGACAGCATGCTTTATTGACAATAATCTCTATATTTTTCTATCATCATGGATCATGTAGAGCATCAGACTTCATCCAGCCAGACGGCTCCGCGATCTCCTGTCCCTGTACGCTCCACCGCCCCACTCCCTCTCCTTTACGGGTCCTGTCGCTAGTACGACCGACATGCTATGAACGGTTTGTGATCGTTCCCTCTGGCTGTATGAATATTACGCGTGATCCATGCACTACTGCAGCTGGGGGGTCTCCACAGCGCCACACAACTTCCTAAATTCTTCCCTCTCATGTAGAAAAGAAATAAATGTTTTCAATGAAATGTCCAAATAAAGATTTAAGCATTATAGTAGGCTACTGTACTCGAGCCTTGTTCTTCTCTTGACAAATGATGGGCTGATGTTCACAACTTTGTTGTCAGCTTTGTAGTATTAAAGAGCATAAAAGAGAGATCTTATGTACATATGTCCTCGTTATAATAAGGATTTGTGTTGATCTGGGCATATGAGGTGTAACGTTATTGTTATTGTGCATCACAGGTAATGTTACGCAGTAATGTAACTAGTGTAACTAGTTACTTTCAGAAGTGAGTAATCTAGTAAAGTAAGGCATTACTTTAAAAAAAAAAACCCAACTAACTAGTAATGGTATCTCACCCTCCGGTCTTGACCCATCTGAGCTAGTCCCATGCCCTCACTCGTGAAGCCTACTTTTGCTCCTACTGTCACTGACCTCCCGTATTTTAAAAGAGGTTTTAGATGTTGTTGCTCCCAGCCTTTTGTCTATAATAAAAAGCTCTCTTATAAATGTAATTTTTCCATCCACTTTTAAACATACTGTGGTTCAGCCTCTTATTAAAAAACCCAATCTTGACCCTATGGATTTTAATAATTTTAGGCCCATTTCTAAATTCTTTTATGTCTAAAATTTTGGAGAAAGTCATTCTTTCTCGACTCTCCTCGTTTTTAGCTGAAAACAATGTGCTGGATAACTTTAAGTCAGTTTTCAGGATACATCACAGTACAGAAACAGCACTGCTTAAGGTACTAAATGATTTATTGCTGTTTGGTGATGCTGGAAATTTTACCCTTGCTTGACCTCAGCGCGGCTTTTGACACCGTTGATCATGACATCCTCCTGGATCGCCTCCAGCAAGGGGTTGGTATCCAGGGTGTCACGCTACAGTGGTTTCACTCTTATTTGAAAGATAGAACTTTTTCTGTTAACATTGGTAACATTTCCTCTTCATCAGAAGCAATTAAGTGCGGAGTACCTCAAGGTTCAATCCTGGGGCCAATCTTATTTTCTTTGTATATGCTCCCCTTGAGCTCCATTCTCCGTAAACATATTATATATTACCCCTCCTATGCTGATGATACACGGCTGTACTTACCTCTGAAGCCAGGTGATTCAAAGTCCTTATAGTCTATTTACAACTGTCTAAATGATATTAAGCATTGGATGACAATCAGCTTTCTCCAACTAAATAAAAACAAGACAGAAATAATATTATTTGGTTCCACTAACTCAATTGAGGAATTATCAAAAAATCTGGACCTCCTGTCCATTAATGTACAACCCTTAGTTAGGAACTTAGGAGTTATCTTTGATTCAGCATTAAAATTTGACAAATATATAACCTCTGATGTTAAAGGTAGCTTTTTTCATTTAAGGACCATAGTAAAACTTAAATCCATTCTCTCTGTAAAGGACCTTGAAACTGTCTTGCATGCTCTTATATCATCTCAAATTGATTACTGCAATTCCTTGTACTCTGGCATCTGTCACTCATCTTTTTTCACGCTTGCAGCTTGTTCAAAATGCAGCTGCTAGATTGTTAACTGGTACAAGGAAGAGGGACCATATATCCCCAATATTGGCTGCTCTTCACTGGTTACCAGTCAAATATAAAATCGATTTTAAGGTGCTGGTAATTGTTTTTAAGGCATTACATAGACTGGCCCCATCTTATATTTAGTTTCGTTACTCCTCCAGACCCCTCAGATCATCAAACCAATCCCTCTTAGCCATCCCCCTTTTCAGTGGTGGCCCCGAGACTGTGGATAACTTTACCCCTGATTATTAGATCATCCCCCACTATCCACACTTTTAAGTCTCAACTTAAAACTTGTGTCTTTATCTATTTTGTATCTAACTTGTTGTTTTTCTATCTTATTGCTATATGTCAGTAATTGTTTGGCCTGGTCTTCTTCTGTATAACTTGTCCAGCACTTTGGTCAACTCTGGTTGTTTTTAAATGTGCTTTATAAATAAACTTGACTTCACTTGACTAATGTGTAATGAGTTACTTCCCCAACACTGACAACTTTGTCAATACATCCATTAAATGAGCATAACATGTAGAAGGAGTTAATTGATCTGCTCTGACCACGCCTCTCATCCTCTGTTATTAAAAGCACACCGCGCCAACGCTTTCATTTAGCTTGGCAAAGCTAGATGTACAACAAGCTAAATGAAAGCTGTCTGAAGTCTAACTGTTAAGCTTAGATTGCCATGTATCTTCAATCTGCACATTGTTACATGCACTGAATCACGCAGACACAGAGGGAAGGACACGAGCTAGCTGCCTGTACTGCATCTGTGTGGCTCTATCCGCGCACAGCGACATGACGCCTAGAGCGCGACAGTGCGGTGACGCATGTTAACATGTTTGATTCTACTCGGCCAAATTAATTCCCCGATATGCTTCTTGATAATGAGATATGCCCGATCAGCCATAATTTATTGGATTGATAATTATTGTGCATCCATATCAGATCTGAAAGGTGGAGCTGGGGTGGCGGTGGGTTATAAGCTTTACATAGGAAGCAGCAAGGACAGGTTGGTATGCTACGGCAGCTTAAATTAAATTAAAGAGAGGAATCAGCTGAGCTGAGGTGCTGCTGAAGATGGCTGCTATCGCTGATATGCTAGAATGAGCGGAGCTTCACTTCGTTGCCTGTCTGAACTAACGCTATGCTTGATTAGTGTGGATGTAGCCTTAGTAATCAGTAGTGTTGTAGTACTTGAGACCGGTCTTAAGACCACTTTTTGATGGTCTTGTCTCGGACTCGACCGCATTTGTACTCGGTCTTGTCTCGGTCTTGGACATTGAGTACTCGGGATTTTATTTCAACACCAGAATATCAATAAATTGCTTTTGCATTGTCTGATTTATTTGGTCACATCCTAACTGTGATTGGATGTAAAATGTATTGCTTCAAATGCAACCAATTACCCTAATTAAAAATGTGTTCTCCTAACCGCGATGGTTAACATGGAAAAGGAGTGTTGAATAAAGATGCTTACGTTTATTTTAGCTCTTAGTGTTTATATGTGGGTGTTTTAATGGGAATGTGGATCTTTCAGATCAGTTTGAGAAGTACCTATGATCTCGTTCCACATTTTATTGTGTGTCATGTAATGTGGAGAACTGGTCTTGGTCTTGACTCGGTCTCGCCCTCCCTCGGTCTTGGTCTCGACTGGTCTCATCCCCTAAAAGTCTTGGTCTTGTCTCGGTCTCGATAAACTCTGGTCTTGGTCTTGACTTGGTCTCGGTTTGGGCGGTCTTGACTACAACACTAGTAATCACCACTACTCCTTCTTCATTATTCCATTTACTTTATGCAATGCACCAGTTCCACTGGCAGCAAAACAGGCCCAGAGCATAGTGCTACACACCACGCTTAACAGTTGGTGCAGTATTCTTGTATGCCTCACCTTCACTCCTCCAAACATACCTCTGGTCATTGTGGCCAAACAACTAAATCTTTGTTTCATCTGACCATAAAACTTTCCTTCAGAAGGCTTTTACTTTGTTTGTTTGGTCATCTGCAAACTTTCTTACTGTCTTGAAGGTGTCAATTGTGGAGGATCAGATTTCATGATTGGCAGTGTTTAAGTCAACGGTGATGTAAAACTCCCTTGACTGTTGACAGTGTTCCAGCAGCTTCCAGTTCATGGCAGGCCTGTTATTAGATATAATTATAGCATCACATATTTGAAAACAAAGACTAAGTTGCAAAAACAATGCATTCCCAAAACATAATATCATTGATGGCATGCTTCTACAACATTGGCTGAGTTATTACGTTGGGAAATTATTGGATTATGCAAAAGGTTAACCCAATTATGTAATTACCTCCGGTTAACACAACAATTGATTACATTATTGGTACAGAGTATTACATTATTGGTTAAGACATTTTATTATTGGGAAGTTATTACATTATCAGGTTTTCTTACATTTTGATGGAGTTATGAAGATATTTTTATTACATTTTTGGGAGTTATTACATTATCAGGGAACTATTGGGTTCTACACACTTTTCTGATGTTGACCGCGTTTTTGCCAAATGTCGATCTGATTCCTGTTTGGCACATAAAACTTTGTTGTTGTTTTTTTATCCTTACATGGAGTTTGTGTGGGAGTCTTTGCTGCCCTGATAGCCGGTCATTTATTTGGTGTTAGTGGACTCCATTTCGTTAGTTGCGGTGTTGTTGCTGTGTGTACAGTTCATAATCAGTAAGCAAGAGGCTCGGCAGCGCACATGCAGAATATCAAACCAATATAGGGATTGCTGTGGTAACCAGCAGCGCTTGTAGAAGCATCAGCCGGTAGCTCCTTCAAACTTTGCTACACTTTTGTTTTTTTTTCTGTTTTTTTCAGCTTTATTGCCAAATAATGTGTAACCTCTCACATAAATACAGTCATTTGAAGATGAACACAGGGTTTTTGGATTAAAGAGCAGCAGACCACAATCCACCCAGCCCAAACAACTGGACCAGGCGCCTGGGCAGGTGCAGTGATTGCTCAGAGGACAGGAAAGAGACAGGAGAGGAGCCATGCTGGCTAAGCTTGGACTTGATTCTGCTCCTGAGAAGTCAGTCTAGACAAAATAGGACTCATACTGACCAAACAATGGAATTCAGAGACTGCTGTGCCCACATCGTTGCAGAGACCTGCCCCATCAACATCCCGGATCAAGCACTTGGCAGGTGGTTCATATTCCGAGCTGTAAGTGCAAGACTCTGGCAAGATGAGAGGAGGTGGACTGAGTTTTACATCAATGATGGTTGGTGGTCAAACGCAGTCAAGATAGACTCTGTTTCCCAAATGTCAGACTGTTTATTTTTAAGATGAAACTTTCATATTATCTTCTGGTTGCTGTTGTTTACATTCACCCCAGATGAAAATTAAAAAAAATGCACTGTGGAATGTTCAGGGTGAATATATATATATGTATATAAATAACATTTTTATTTATTTTATTTTTTATGTTACCATATTTTAATATAGGCCTAGACTTGATTGTTTGTTGTGTGTAGCATCAAGGAACAACAAATTTCTTTTCATTATGCAGCCTTGTGCTGTATAATAACTACTAACAACCTTGTACTTGTACCTTGTAGCATAGTAGCTGTTTCAAGGGACTGAGAAAGCAGGCATGTGGTTCATTTTTATGTGAGATTACAACCCGTCCACAAATAGGCAATAAAAAAGTGATTAATTGATAAGTGATTTCTTTAAAAAAAATACATATAGCCCCTTTTAAACCTAACCCTTTCGTGGTGAAGGGAATCAAATCCCCCAAAGATTCAATTCCACAGAAAAAAGTGACAAACTGAATGCACATTCTCTGCTTACACTCAGTTTGTAATTTTATAACACACTTTTTGCAAATCTTTAAACACAACTCACTGCTTTACTCTCAGTTTGCAATTCAATAGCACACTTCTATCAAAACTGTGAACATTGACACATGTGAAAACACTTTTTGATTTTTAGTTCACATACCAATAGAGGTTGAGAATGTATATGTAAATAGGACACAAGTAAACATTTGGTTTGGCTTAAAATGGAGGCTTTAGAGGGGTGGGAATTACAGGAGGAAGTGGAGGACATGGACTAGGAGGTGAAGAAGAAAGACGAGGATGAGGAAGAGAATGAGGAGGTGAGGGCTGGATAAAGTAGGATGGGGGAGAGGGGGAGGACCAGGAAAACGAAGAGGGAAAGGAGTCAGGAACATAACTGATGAATTCAGAGGTAGTGTGGTTGACCATGTTTGAAACCATGGGATGAGCATGAGGGAGGCTGGGAGACAGATTCCACCAAATCTGAGCTGCTATACTGTTGCAGGTATCATGTGATTATTTTGAAATGAGAAGCAGTAAGTACCTGTAAGTGCTGTCCAGCACTGGTCCTGGTTCAGTAATATGTACAGATGATTGTGTAATGACAATCATCTGTCACTACTGTAAAATCAGTCAAATGTTTTTACAAAGCATATTTTTGTCTATTAGAACTTTTTTGTAAACGTGTCCTGAATTGATAGAGATATCCGATGTGATGCGGATGAGAATCTGTGGCCCGACAGACAGGAATGTCAGCCTACGGGGTGGTTTCCATATTTACATTTCTAATTTTTTTTTCAGTGAGGAAAAGTCTTGTCTGTTGACTGTAAACAGTCTTGTTTCTTTCCTTTCTGTATCACAATGACATAGTCTGTGAACAAATTACAGTACAAACAGTATAAGCGTGACTTTGAATCCTGTCTAATATCTTGCAATGTACAACTTTGTAGTGTTGAAATTGATATATACCATACAGAAAAAGTTCAGCCTTTTCAATCATTGTCATCCAAATTAGATAAATACTTTCAGAGAACACTGTTATATTGACAATATGAACATTTTAAACATTTCATCTTATTCGTACACAATGACACAATGACTTGTCATTCTGATGGCAGTTGCATGTTCACTGACATAAATATTTATTTTTGAAAGATAGACAGAGGATTTTGAACAAGTTATGGGCTTTTGCAGGTAGTTCACTGTGTAGTGCTGCTTGTATAATCTGTTGTGAGAAATGCACTTACCATTTTGCAAATGTCACAGTTTTTTTTCCAATCGATTTGGCACATTTACTGAAACAAACGTTCAATTGTCAACACTTTTAGTACAATCCTCACACCACGTAGCACATTCAACACACCACTATGTGACCTGCAAAAGGTGATTACTCTATCAAATAAATTAACCCATCGTTGAAATGAAAATATATCTATCATTGAATAAATCATTGAAATCAAAACAAAAGGTTTCTTTATAATTGCTTAGACAGAGACAGCCAAAATGCAAAGACAAATGACAGTATACTTTGAAAGTGTGATAGTAACCCACTATGTAATATTGTCCAGTTGCTAACATTGTATATTTAGGCAGCTGATAGTATTGATGTCAGCCATGGCACACACTGTATTTTCAACAAAAGCTTTATTTGACAACATCGTGGAGCAGCCAAGATTAGGCTGCACACTCTGACCTGCCTCTGTCATACTTAGGCCATGGTTGATTACATGGTCTATTATTGCTGCCTGTATATCATTTGAGATTTCTCTGGCTCTTCCTTGTCCTCTTTGCCCCCCTATACATCTTCATCTCCCCCTTATCATACCATCTCGCACTCTAATGCCCCTTCCTCTTGCACAGGCAGACTCTTGCCCCTGTCTGTCTCCTGCATGCTCCATATTCCACAGCTGTAACATTGAGTCTTACCCTTGCAGTATAAATGTATTTGAGAACTGATTAGTTATGAGTTTCACCTGTCAGCTAAATTTGACAGCAGTTGCGATTGGTTGCTCAAAATTGTGAGGAAATTGAATTGTTCCCAAGTCTATCCATCTGACAACTTTTACAACGATACCACATGATTATTATGGATCTAATACATGTGTGACAGGTTATTGTGATTGTTGGTCGCTCTATTTATCATGAAGGGATTTACACAATGAACATGTGTATAATTGCATTTGAGAGAAGTATGATTCAACAGCAACCAAATGCAAAGTATTTTGATCTACAAGGCGTACTCAGTGCATTTCGTGCCAAAACAAAAATAACTATAGTCATGTGAACATCTGACCTAATGTTCAAAAAAATACTCATATAGTTTGACAAATTTTAATAGTCATTTGACAATTGCACCAAAGTGAATGAGAAAAACTGTGACACATAACCAAATTTTCAGTTCAAGTAACAATATAGAATATATTTGTATATTTCTGTTTCATGTTTAATGGTAAGAGACCTCCAATATGGTCACCAGAGCATCAAGTGAGGGCCTTAACTGCTCTTTTTGTTTTCTAACTTCTGTTTTGTGTCTCTTGCACATTCACAGACAGCTGTAAATCTACCACAGTCTGATGTGTGAAGTCTGGGAATGTGAGAGGCTCTAGCTGTTAATGCTCTTTCAAACTGGTGCCTCAATCTGCCCTGCATATTGCCTCTTGTGGCTTGATTGTTTGGAGTGTGTGCTGCACATATCCTTGACATTTTCTCTCTCTCTCTCTCTCTCTCTCCCTCCTCTGGCTTGCTTTCAGTCTCTCTTTCATTTGTCTGGACTATATTTCTGAAAGTGTGACGGCACTCCAGGGATCATTTTACAGCAATTTAACTTCATGTCAGATGTTAGGATATTTAGGAGAGGGCAGCTGATGCATATTTCCTGTATTAACCATCAAGTGTTGGTGGAAAAGTACTCAGATCCTTTACTTAAATAAAGGTAGCAATATAAAACAGAAAATTCTACATTCATTTGCCAAATGGGTTTGTCTCAAGCAACTAACAATTGTCCATAACACACAATTTAGAGCCATTTCAGGTTTAGTGTCTTGCTCAAGACACTTCGATTGGTACCCAGGAGGAACTGGGAATCAAACCACCAATTCTACCATTATTACCATCATTAGTCAACCACTCTAACACAAAAACTACAATGTCAAACCTGAGATATAAAAATCTCATCCTTGACCTTGGAAGCAGCAGTTCAGAACGAATAATTGCAAATTGAAATTTACATTTTTTTCCTCAGCACATTAAGGGCTTTTGTCCCATTTTGATTTAAAGCTGAGTTTAAAGGTCAATGTTGGAAACAGCAGATCATTTTCGCCACACGATCCCTTTGGTCGCTGTTCTTCAGCTTTCAATCATGTTGCATCATGTCCTTCATATGTGATGAAAATGTTTTGCACAAAGAACAGAATACTTCATAAAAGGTACCAAATGGAACTGCTCAATACAGTGTAAAAGTACAGTTTTTACTGTGCAGAAGTTTACAGTGTACTGCTGTCAAAGTGTTAATAAATATTATGTTACTGGATTACTATTAATGATACATTAATGTGTAAGCAGCATTTCAAGGTGGGGCTCATTCATACTGCTAGTAAAAAGGCAAGACAAGTCTATTCATACAGTATCTTTCAACATTAAAGCAATTCAACGTGCTTTACATAAAAACTTAAAAAGGGATTAGAACAACATATAAAACAAAACACAATGCAATATGCTATAATAAGCAAAAAAGTATATTTCACCTATTTCAAAGTAGAATAATGAATGGATGTTTTGCAGTTGGTTTAAATTATATATATATACATATATATACACACACACACACACTTTTTAATTATTAAAAGTGCAATAAAAACTGGAATAACTAGGTGACTGTGTTTTGACTTCACCAGCTGAAATGGCAAAATAGCGAAACACCACTATGTGGAAGCAAGGAACTGGCTTAGCAGGTTATGTCGGGCAAGTTGGAGAAGAGTTGAGTTAAAAGGCCTGCTAAATGAGTCCAGGTGCCGCAGTGTCAACTGTGGTATCCTGCAATGTTGTGATTTGAATGTGGTGCGCTATTAAGGCTCTCTTTGCTCATTATAGCACTTCTTTATCCACTGTAATATTATTCAAATTATATATTCAATGACACACTCCTCAAGGGTAGAAAAATCCACCCAGGCTTCAGATTAGTTCAAGGGCCCCATGAGAAATGGGACGGCTAAATGGAGAGCTGTTAAGTTTAATTTCTATACTTTCTGAAAGTGTAAGAAGAGAGCTGTTGTAGAGGAGAATCTTAATATAGAAATATAATGACATTTCAGTAGTGAGCAATGGTGTCTGTCTGCTTTGCTTGCAAACAAAAAGCTCAATTTGGAGAGAACTGATTTGTTATGCTAATTTGTGTTTTGTGTGGTCTCAGCTGAGATAGGTTGCTAAATTAGAAAGTGAAACAGCAACAGCAAGTAACCTAAAACAAATTTGCTGTTACTTAAGTATGTGCACACATACACACTCACACAGATGTCTTGAGGTGATCTCAAGTTTATTAGGAATGATGTCACCTTTACATTTACTGTTTTGCTACCAGTGACTGTTTATTACCAATAGGTGGCAATCTGTCCTTATCACTCAATGTGTCAAGTGTTCAAGCTTGTCTGCAGAATGTTAATGTATGCCAAATTAGATTTTCACAGCTGTATGTGAGCGAGATGAAGAAATGTAAAGGTGAAAGACGGAAAAGGGGTCTGAAAGGGAGAGAAACGATGAGAGGGATGAAGGAGGCGACAGGGGTGCTGACTGGTCAAAAGGTTTGCTTTCTCCACCTGCTGTGCCTTCTGTCCATGTGAGCCAAACCCCTCTGGTGTCTTAACACTCCTCATAAGGGAGTACAAATCCCAGAATGCCTTGTGTCTTTGTGTCCCCGAGTCGTGCTGGATGTCAGGAGTGCATCTATTCTGCATAAAGGTTAGCGGCAAGGACGCAGTGGTTGTAAGTCATTTGGCTTGTTCCTCATTAAAAGGCTACCATCAAATGAGGGCCCAGGGGGGCAGAGATATGGCTGATGATTGCGTATTTTACTGAGGCGGCGGTTGTGTCTGCACAGCTGGCTGGCACAACACACCAGGGTCTCAGTCAAAGCCAGCGCTAAACAAACAACGCCAATCAGCCTGGTGCCTCTGGATGCCTCCCTAAGTGAAGTAACTCAGTCACAGACTGTGTCTCAAAAGTCTTCTGTTGCTTCTTGGCTTTGCTGTCTCCCATGTTACTGCATTGACCTGAAAACCGATAGAGGGCAAAGTAATATAGTCGGTGTCTACTTGAAAATCACAGTCTAGTAACTCTACTTTCAAGCAATTATGCAAAACCTGACTGTCTTTTTCCGAGTTTTAAAATGGTGGGAGAGCTGGCAATTGATGCACATTATCACAGCTTTAACATCACACACATAATTACCATTCCCACATGGGATGTTAATAAGACTATTTCCCACCATCAATTATAAAAATGAGACGTAGTATTTGAAGACAACTGTAGGCAAAGGCATTCCTCCTCCCCCTTTTTTTTGCAAAAAGGGAGAGAAAGGGGGCACAAACACTGGGCAAAAGGGGAGCTCTCAGCGACTCTGAATAAACTAAGCAAGGCCTTGGAAAGATGCAGGGATAGTTCCCCATCAACATGGATTGAGGTCTAACCTTTCTTTAGATCTGGACTTGCGCTCCTGCAAGAAAGAATTTGGGTTCTCAAATAAATAAATACGCACGCTAAAATACAGCTGTAGGTTCACTTTAATATTTGCATGTGTTTAAACTATTGTCAGGAGAATTGTGGTTGGGTAGCAGTGCAGGTTACTTGCCTATAGTGAAATGAATTAATCTTGACTGACACTGTGGTTTATTGGAGCACTTATGCTTGTCCTATAAATAACTATAACTATCGGAGATATGTATGACATGGGACAATGGAAAAACATTACAGAACAAAACATTATGCATTCATCGGATAAATCACAAACAAATTATGCACAAATTCTCTCCTGGCTGCCCCCTAAAGTATTACAAGAAGAGTTTTATGTAAAATCTAAAGATAGTGTTTTTCACAGTCAAGCATTGTAAGGATTACATCAAGTAACAAGTTACATTTTTTAATATTGCATTATCATTCACCATCACAAACGGTGCCCCATGACAGATAAGTAACATGCAATGCTGATCAAGCCATCTGTTATCTGTAACTAAGCATATATTATGCATATTTAACTTCTTTTCAATTGTGTTTCAAACACAAGCAAATTGGATTAAGATCTGGGGAGATAAGAGCTTTTCCATACAGTATGGTACATTTAACTGATAAGATTGAACATCTGTTAATGACAAAGACAATGTCACAGTATCACCTAATGACAAAGATCAGAAATGACTGACCGAGTTTCAGATAAGATAATCATCAAAGTGAAGGTAGTTTCAGTGAAGCAGTTATATCAGTGAGTAAGACACATTCTAATTAGAGCCCAGCCGATATAGGAATTTCGATGCTGACAATATCAGTGTTTTACACAAAAAATGTATGAGAGTGGCAGGATCTGGAATGAAGGAAGAAAAGTCTGAGGGCATATGGTGGATGGAAGGAGAATGGGCGAAGCGAGAGGCAATTAAATGGTGGGACAGAGAGGAAATATTGGGCAAAAATGGGACTGAGGATGAAGTTGTGACAGCATTAAGTTATGCTTGCATTAGCTGATTCATTCATGCTTCACCATCAGTGGGTCATAATCACCTGTTTGGTTGCCAACTAACTAGCAACATCCAGTCCTTAGGTGTACACTTGCATTAATCTGGCAATAGAGAATGTGAAAGTACATCACACAGTGTTGTATTATGGGATGTGGGCTCCATGTTTACGGGCATGATCTCTTTTCACCAGCCGTTGCTAGCAGCCCTGACCAACCATATTGATGGCTGGGCGATATGGCCAAAAATGTTATCACGATAAAAACATTTCATATCATTCGATATCTATAATTATCCCAATTTATGTCAAATCATAATTTCTTTCAGGTTTAAAGGTTGATTTTTGCTCCTGAGTGAAAATTGAAGAAACTAGATGGTTAGTTATGCGGTGAAATCTTTTTCAAGAAATTTGATTAGTAAATCTTTTTTCAGTCCCTTTTCCTCAACAAAATAAATATTTTAATAGGACAATTAACCGCTAATTTGTAACTACTAAATATTAATTGATAATATATTGAACATTAATTATATTGTTATTGAGGAAAATTATATTACGATGATTATCATTGTTGTTTTATTGCCCAGCCCTAGTGTGAGGTCACCTTCACATTCCCTATTGGCACTACTGTTAGTTTAAAATATTTAATGTTCATGTATGATTGTAGACTCCTCTTTGCTGCTTGGATTCTTTTAGGAGGTTCCACAACATTTTCTACCAAATATAGCTGTATAACCCCTGTCTCTGACTGAACGACATAATAATTCAGACCGCAAATAATGCAGTTTTGGTTTCCATAAATGAAAGAATTTACTGTCTTGTAAGAGTTACATTCATTATGTAACTTTTTTGCAACTTATTTTCATACAGACTTTAAACATTTAACTAATACCAAAAACAGTTTTTATTGTCTTAAACAAAACCAATAATGACTTAATCATGCTGCAGTTGCAAATAATATAGAGAAAACTAATCTCGACAGTAAGCAATGTTTTTATGTCAAATCAAAAAATAATCTGCTTGGCATTAAGTCTGCGAAAAGGTGTTAACATGAGCAACTCTGATATTGGCTAGTGATGCTGACCTGCTGATACCGGGGGCGTAATCGATTTTCGCTGTTCCAGCTGGTTTCCATCCAAAAACAGTAGCCATTTGTGTCCACAGAGACCGTCTGGCGGGCCGCCATCTTGGTGAATTTGACGGAGCGTGATGAGTTTTATTTTTACCTCAAATTCTCTCACAGAAGAAGAGCTTGTTTGGCGGAGGCGAAACCGTAGGAGCTACAACCTCATGCAACCCCTCAATCTCTTTGTCTTGAAGAGACAAAAAGAAAGAGCCCTGTACGATGTTCTGTTCTCAAGCTGTGGGCCTGTAAAGCATGGGAGTGCTTTTGCTCATATATATTGACTGGTATATTTTTTAAAAATTGTGTAATAACTGTTGTATATCAGTTTCTTTTCATCAAATTTACAGTTACAGTTGTATTCCAGGTGTATTAGAAGATATTCAGGTGCATTATAATCTACCTTATGATGGTTTTGATGGATTATTGCATTAAAATATAGCTTTTTTCACCAGGCGAGGATGAAAATATCGTATTTTTTCTGTATTTCATCTCCATGTAGTCTGTAATGGTAAAATAAATATGTTAATATATGATATATGATTTATATTCCTTAGCTTCTGACCTTTCAAAGGAGACCAGAATTATGCATCTAGGCCTAATGGTTGAGGAGATATTACTGATTTATTTTGGGTATGTTATTTTAGGCGTTTTTCCTAGAAATAGGTGCCAGGGTCCACGTGGTTAAGAATAACTTGTGATACTTTTTGAGTTGTAATGCTAACTGGGAAGCTAGGTTGCAATCTGTATAATTTTCTTATTGAACAGTAATTCTTAAATCGGTATATTAAGACTTTGATATAAGCCCAGTCAGCCCACATTTATTTATAGCTCTTATATGAAAACAGCTATACACTTGAGGATGTTCTTCGCTGTACCTCATACCTTTTGCATCGCCGGCATGCCCATCATATTGCTGTGAACCGCCTCTTGAGTGCTATTGCTATATTTTATCATTTGCTAAAACAAATAAAACTCGGTAAGAATATAATTCAGCCTTCTAGAATTCTCCCAGCCTTTCAGACCTTGTTTTCAAGCCTTTCATTATTACAGTTTCACAATTTCTAAGAAGTGACACTATCTGTGTCAGTGTGCCTTTACATGCTTTGCTTGATAGAGCAATTAAGTGAAGAAATGCCTGTCGCTTCCGAGCCGACTGGTCAATAAGGGTCTGACAGATCTGAGCGGACGGTATGGTGACACTGATGACTGCAGTGGAGTTATAGCTTGCAGGATAGCAATGCCACCTAATTCACAGTCATGACCTGATCACACACAGACCATGGGGGCTGGAGGACTGTCATGGCCACCCAAGCACACAGTATCTCCACATAATGAACACTGGTGGGTTGCTTGTCTCCAGACTGGTGAATGTTTCTGGCCTGGGCTCAAAAGTCAGTTAGAGTGGTGACAGGGCTTCAGGGTACTGGATGAATGCCTGAGCAGCTGTCATGATCCCACTTGGCAGTTTTTTCTGCAGAGGGAAAGGAGGACATGTGAAGCTGGACATGTGAGTTCTTGTTTTAACTCAGGTTTGATTTCTTATTGGCATTATCTTTTTTAAATACAAATATACAAAATACACTATACAACTAAGTAAGACAAAGAGCCAAAGTCAGACTCACCACACAAAGTCCTTGTTTTTTGTTCAGGCTTAAAGAGCAAATATCCAGCAGATGCATGGAGTGGTGTGATGCAGGCATCAGAAATTGACAGCGAAACAGAGAGAGAGAAAAGCCTGGATCACCTTGCACCATGCAACAAAGATCATCTGGCAAAGGGGCTGAAAGGTGGCTGTATACTGAGGCTAATGAGGGAATGAGAGTAAGGTGTTCAGGCAGGAGCAGAGTCAGGTAGACAGGTGAGGAATGGCAGATCTGCAAAGAATTGTAGAGAAAAACAGAGGATATTGAACAACTAGATGTAGATGAGGACATAACAGATAAAACTAAGGCAATCAAGTTGAAATGCTTAGACGATGGGATCATACTGATTAGATTCATAGCCTCTAGACTTAATTTTTTCTTAATAACATCACATATCCATAACTAAATAAGCAACAATCAGAGTTTTGAAAAACATCTTAAAGCATTATTTATTGAGAGTTTAATACTCAAAGATTCAGCTAATCTGCTCCATCAGGATTGTGTGTGGGTGGTTTGAACAGATTTGATTGATAATGGCATGCATCATAAGCGAACAACCACACAACTGTGTGATTTGATTTTGATTAAAATATTGCAACATTTTGACTGAAAAATGGCATCATCCTTTTCCAAGTGAGCCCCAACCACTTTGAACCAGTGAGAAAAACAAAGAAAAATACAGAAATGTCTCATGAAATGACCAAAACAGTTTCAACTTTAGCAGATTAATCTACTGTCCATGTATGGTAGGACGCCATTGCTCATAGTAAGAAGGTTATTGAAAAAACTAGGGATTCTTGGCCGAAATCGAATATAATGAAAGAATTTGCCAAATATTGAATACTGACCAAGTACATTTGATTTTTTTTGTTTACCGTTGCATAAATTAAATAGTCAAAATGTGATTTTTACTCAGTGTTTCTCACAAGATTTGGAGAGACTATGGTGTGGGGGTCCGAGGCCCAAGAGGGTCCGGTAAAATAAATTACATGTATCCATTTACTTTAAATTGTAATAACATATTGTAATATGTTTTATACTTTATAGAGGAAGATTGTGTTTACAGTTTTAGTAAAAGTGAACATAAATTGAGACTGGACATGAACTTAAGTTGCCTGCAAGTCCAATGCTTTATACCCCCCTCCACTACCCTGACCACAACGTCCGTACTTCCTGCCTTGCTACATAACGCATTGAACATTGGCACTGGAAATATATTGTGAGTTGTGGTGTAGTCAATATGAGCAGTAGTGGCAGTGCTACTGTGTTAGTAGTAGTGGGAAAGATTAAATGTACCTTTAATACATAAGAATAAATTATAAAATATTATGTAAAAGAGAAGTTAAAGCAAGAATATATTTGCCTACATTGCTTCCTAGTAATGAGATAGTAACCAATTCTTGAGAAAGGACGCTTGTCATATTTGATTACAACAATAATGAAATAATGACTTTTCATCTAGAAGTCCAATTAGTGTTGACTGCAATCCCCCAGGTAATTTACATACAGTAGTTAAGTCTATGTGGTAAATGGTATTTTATGTTGTGCTCTAATTAATACTGATTGTTATATAGTTGAGCTGTCATTATGTAATATTTTGTAGTCATTGAAATAATGTCATTTCAGACTATGGTCTGCAGAACCATTAAATCTGTTTGGGGAATATCCCTTTGATGTTTTAACCTTTCAAGGAGAGCCACTTTAGCTCAGAAATTGGCTCCACATCCTCAGTAAGCCCTTCACCACCTGCAAGTCAAACCCTGTGTGGAATAAATGTGAAAACCCCAGTAAGTGATATTGGGTTGAGTGGAGGAATGAAACGTTTTGGGTGATGAAAATAGGAATGCTAATGTGTAATGTCTAATTGCTTGTTGCTTAAATTGGCTGACATGAGCACCCATCTGCCGAAGGTGCGCAACGTTGCAAAGTGCTTGCTAATTAAAATACTTGAAAGATAATTTGGGGAATTGAAAATTATTTATTGTTCATTTATGTAATTCTAATGCATTAGGAAAAATGGGACGAGAACACAGTGTATGTTATCATTGGATGCCATTGTGCGTGTAGGAGTGAAGGTAACAGAGGAAGTCAGGGGTGGAGGGTTAGAGGAAAATGCACAATATTTATGAAGCACTGTCAGGTTAATGTCATGCAACATTTATTGATGCAGTAATGTTTAATTTAGCATACGCTTCTGTAATAAGCCATTAGGTGTTGTGTTATGATTCAGAGTCTGATGGTGCTGTAATGACAATCAGATGCCCTTGAATATCTCACTAACACTGTGCCTGCTGCATTTAGAGGAAGAAAATAAATATAAATCAAGCTTAAAATGTATTTATGATGCTGTGCAGTTGTGCTGGCTATCGATAACATAAGGATCTGTCTTTCAATGGCTGGCTGTAAAATATTCAAAATTTCAGACAGGAACACGATTGGATTAGCTTTGATAATGGATGTCATAAAAGCAGGAAGTACCATTTCAATAAATCTGTCATACTGCCAAAGGGTAGAAATTATAGAAGCATCTCCTAGAATGACAACAGAATCCTTCCTGGCCAGGACCCCCTTAAAACACATACTTTCAGAGGTTGCAACACTCTATAGTTAGATTTGTTGAGAACCTGAGTTTACCACCTACTACAGCCTCACAGAAACAACAAATTAACCAATGTCAGTTCAAGGAGAGTTGACCTTGGAGATAAACCAGCAGATTCTCCATTGTTCCCTGTGATTGCATGACACTGCGTAAATGACCAGGTGTCCTTTTGTCTTCCGTGATTAATGCCCTTATTTTGCTTGTAGCCTATCTGATTATCTGATTTAAGTGTTTCAGTTGTCTCAGACAAGGTATTCCAGAGCATTTCGTTTGACACTCAGAACGGGTGACAGTGATTTACATAAGGATTAAAGAACAGATTATTATATCAGACGCAGACACGGATCACTGAAATAAGAAAAACAGAGCTATCAGATGGATACCATACCATGCTATGCATACGGATGAAGATACTGAAATGTCTCTTTTGTCTGCTGTGCAGGGAATTTAAGAAAGCTTTCTGTTTGTGGTGGGTTGACCCAAAGCTATTTCTAGAAGGACTTTAAAGTTTGTTTCGATCATTATTTCCAATGGCTGTCATCGGAACAGCTCAATCACAGCATAAGGAGAGGACTTCACAGGGTCACATTGTTTTGATTGATTTACTCACCAATGACATGACAATAAATGGCCAGTGACAAAGACACTGAGAGCACATTTCTTTGTAGAAAAGCCACCATCATTGTTTATGGGAGTTTCTTTTCTTATGGTTCTTCCAAAAAAGCTTATTGTTTTTGTATCTCAGAAACATCTAGTCTTCCAGACACTGCTGTGCTGATGGTGTCTCCCTGTAATGAAAATACAGAATTTATCTTTATAATGGATCATTATACATCTGCCACAGTGTAATGGCAGCAAGATAAAAATAATGTTGCATGATTTACTTCACTGGCATACTCCATTAGATTTTAGTCTGGTAAATTAGCACAGAGTAGGAATCAGGATTGCAAAGGAGGCGAGCTGTGAGATCGAGGACATACACACTGTAAAATTGCCCCATTATAAAAGTTGCATGAGAGGGACATTATAAACAACCCCTGCCAGGGGATTCATTAGTACTGAGCAAAACCGTAGAGAGTAGTAACAGGGACAATGTCCTTTTCCACTCTTCTAAAAAGCCATTAGTGCACGGCTCTGAGTAGCTGTGAGGAGGGATGGGAACCATGCAGATTTAAAAAAAAAAAAAAAAAAAGGAGAGAGGCTGACACACATGATTGCAAGTGGAATTGAATAAAAAAATGTGAATTTTAATATGAACTTTACATATGTTACACAAGGCCTCACTTAATATTTCACGTAACAATTTATAGTTTAGGATTAGATGGCTTGCTCAGTGCTGGTTCTATGCAGAGATTTGCCTGCCTCTTTGTTATAAATAAAGGGGTACCACATGGTTCAAATTGAGGTCCTTTGTTTTTTTTTTTCTTATGTTTTGGGGTTTTATGTTTTTTTTTTGGTTTTTTTTTTTTACAAATTAGACAATCCTTTCCCAGCAGACTTAATATCCATTTTATGTGGATTACATGATTGGGAACATTCCCTTTGGGATGTGAAAAATGAAATACTTGCATGATGCAAATCCTACATTTGTGTATCACAAACTTTCTTGACACTTGTAATTATTTTCTCTGGCAGTTTTGAAAGTTTTAATCATGAAATTTATTTATTATTTATCAGGAATATATTTTCTAAATGGTAAAACATTTTAAACCATCAAACATTCCTGTAAGTCAAAGTGGGCTTCCTCCCACAGTTTAGTAACATTAAGCCTTAAGTGTATTATGATATATGTAGTAATAATAATAACAATTGTAATTGTTGCAATTACATTTTTGTAATTTGTATACTTCCCTTTTCTATTTAAGTAACATTTATTGTTTATGCTTTTATTTTGTTTTTTTTAAGTTTCATTGGGCTGCTCTCCCGTGAGTTGTACTGCTGCTCAACACCAGTGGGCAGCAGATAGCGTGGACATGTGTGTGTTCAGGTGAAAATTTCATGCTGGCTAAATCAGACCTTGATGTCAGCATTTTTATGTTTACCTCTGAAGACTCAAAGACTTCCCTTTCTTCATAGCATGCAGCCAACGAGGTATTTGTTTTGTCCGTCTGCATTTTACTTAAATGCATGTTATTCCACATGCTGTGCATGTTATTGTTTGTTAAGCTAACATTGTTTCTATATTTTCTCATCAATGTTGTTTTATTAGTTTTCACGGTAGATTTGGAGCGAGGAACCAGCAGCAAGAAAACCACTTAAAATAATAATAATAATAATAATAATAATAATAATAATAATAAATAATAAATAATACATATATTACTTTTTTTTATAATAATACATACATATTACAAATTCTTCCCATTTCAAATAAAAGTCGGGAAATGTTATTGAGTAGAAATAAAACAATAATAATCATTACAATATAATTTTCCTCTAATTATACAACAAATGTTCAATAAATGTTCATTAAATATTTGATTTAATTCATTTGAATCACTGATGAATTAACACTTAATTTTTCTATTATTTAAAGGGACTGAAAAAAGATTTTGCTTGATTTTACTCATGCATATTTGTTGAAAAAAGATTTTATCATAATTGTTTTGAATGTTCTACCTCAGACTTGTTAAGTGATACATTGTTTGGTATTGAGTGTTTGCCATGTTCTGACCATAAAGAATAGTTTAAAACCGCAATTAACCATCTGGTTTCTTCAACTTTCACTCAGGAGCAAAGTCGTTAAATTTAATCATTTGACATTCATTGTGATAAATATCGATATTGAATAATATGAATGTTTTTATTGTGATAACACTTTTGGCCATATCGCCCAGCCCTTATAAGAAACAACATGTAAGCACACTGTATGTCACCAGGAGACATGTTTTTCATGCTTGTAGCCCTGGTCAGAGTCAGGTAGCTAATGACAACATGTGACAACAACTGAGCCAAAGTAATTTTGATATATTAAATCTCTCCTTAGTTTTTAAATCTACTGTTCACTGGACACTCTCAACACTGGCAAACCCATATGGCTAAATAATAAACTACTCAAAAGTATACATTTCAAAAGGAAGTAAATAATTAATTTTAGTACTTTCCACCATAACATATTTCTTCAGAAATTCAGTGTCTCTTTAGAGTTGGAAACTTTTCACCATAAACTTATTTAGAAATGTTTTAGATTTTTTAATATTCTCTCTTTATTATTATTGTTATGTTCATTATTCATGTTTTAATACTGGACATTTCATTTAAATCAATTCATAGCAGATTAATATGGCTTATATGTACCACTAAGAGTTTTGCTTGTACTATACAGTCATATTTTTATCAGAAATTCAACCCATCAGAACTTTCAGTACATTTTGAAGTATGTTAAAAGTTAATGTAACCTTACAGATGTAAACACCCATCACGGTAATGTTTTGCTAAAGAAGACAAGTGCATATTAATGAGATAACGAACATGGTTGCCTGGCTCATTGTATTTTAATGCATGATTCATTATGACCTAAAGTGACTTGGAACCTCGATCTTCTCTGACAGCTAAGAAGGCAGTTGTGGCGTATCCCAGGGAAAGACAATGACCCCGGTAACTTCAACACAGATTGGCAGTGCACACTTCCCAAGGTTGACAGAGCACTAGAGCAACAGCAAAGGTTATTTCATTGCATTTAGCCACTGACTACATGGCGTCTCACACAAGCCCTAGGCTTCTTTCAACAAGCCCGTCCTGCTGAATTCTTTTGAAACGTTTTCCAAGCACCGTCTGACATTTGTTATTTTCTCTGGGAATTTAATGCTATTGCTTTTTTCAGTACCACAAGTGTCTTGTGTAGATTAGAAAGAGCACAGACTAACAAAACCTAAAAGCCACTCAAGTCCAAAATGTAAGGGCAAATTCCCCATCACTTCAAACCATTGCGCTGTCACTTTGACAGACCATAATACTTATTAAGCTGACAATGCCATGATGACTTGAGCCTCAAAGAGAAAAAACATTTCATAAGGATACAGACCAGAGCTGTGGCATTGGTCAAAACTGTCATGGAGATAGCAAGAGTGAGCCTTTCCTGACCTTGTAAGGGGTTTTATGAGTGAAAGAGGTGATAGTTTTTGTCAGCATAAAATTATTGTGTATGCTGCTGTAACAGGATGATATCCTGACTCTGCACTGTCTGGAATACACACCCTCCCCCGATAAATTTCATCTCTTTATCCCTTGGAGTGGGAGCGCAGCAGCCCAGAACCCGCTCCCTGTGGGTGAAAGAGAGGAGGATTAGGAGCTCCCCATGTACACAGCTGTACACTTGGAAGTTGTTTTCTTATTTTGATAAAGTGAGACAATTTGTCTAGAAGTATGACCTTATCCTTTTTGGCACTTGCTTTCTATCAGAGATGATAGTACTGATGGAGTGGTGGATTCCAAAATGTGCTTTGTGAGGATGCCACCGGCCGACACAGAGCAGAAAAATAAAAACATTGCATCATCTCTTCTATCACTCAAAAGCATTTGAAGCTCTTAAATCATGTGGCAAAGCACAAATTGGACTGACAACCACAAGAAAATTGCTGCTGAGTTTTAAATGGATTAACAAGTGTAAGAATTGCCCTTCTCCTACTAGTTTTACAAAGTCTTTACAATTTAGAAAACATAGGCGTCTCTGTTGATAGGGACCCCATTCGAGATGTATAACTTTTTAGTCAGAAAAAAGTTATACATAAGTTGTTTGCACATGCCTCAAAGACAGGACTAACTGTGACTCTTGCTGCAAAGAAACACTCATAGCAATTATGTAGGCCTAGTGCTGAATGAAAATATCAGACATTGTAGGAAAATTAAATGAGATATAATGATTTAACAGTCAGACATCCTACGATTTGTTTTTACTGACAACTAACCGGTTTATAGATGACTTCATGCAGCGCTGTATCCCTTCCTCGCTATGAAGCCAAAGCACTCACACACTTTCCCAACTCTAAACAAAACCCTGGGTAGGCTTACCAGTGACTTACATTGGCAAGCCAGCTAAGAACACACAATATGTAAATAACACAACATTGGAGCTACTGTGGGCATATTCTGTAAAGGCTAACCTCCAGCCACTGTGTCAAATATGTACACGACTAGTCTATTCACTGCATGCATGAACAGAACTGATATAAACACATCTATCCAACTCCTGCAGGGACAGCAAAGCAGATCCCTCGTTACTGGGGTTGGAAATTGTAATGTAATGACTTTCATTCAAATTGTAACCGCTTACACTACTGGCTATTGGGGGGAAAAAATCACATTACTGTAACAAGTTACTTAGCAACAAGTTAATATCGTGCAATGATAACCTACTGAGGAATTACTAAGTCAGAAAATCAGAACTATCCTTTTGAAATGTCACCTTTTTAGTATTTTCTTTTCTAATAATTTCATTAAAAAGAAAGCAAATTGCTATTGGTGAATGATGTCACATCGTCCATGTTACAACTGAGTAAATTGTTGCAAGTAATGTATCAATACGGCTCCTTGCTCTACGACCCCTGATGGTTTAAAGGTCACATACTCCAGGTCAAATTCAGCTACACCACTCAAGTTCATCGCTCCAGTGGAGTGAACTTGTCATGTTAGCTACCACAGCCTGAAGCACCGTATGACTCCTTAACATACAGTATATCCCTTCCCCCTCTTCCCTCACTGCTCTACACTGTTGGGTTCAAAATGAGATGCATACTTCTAAACACACCTGCCACTAGTGACATCCTGAGTGGAATAAAATGAGAATATTTATCTTATGAGCTGAGTTTATCCCATGCATGTGCTATTCTCAATTTCAATGCGTGTCTTTTTTCCTTCAGAGTGACAAATGAGATGGAAAATTCTACGTCAAAAACTCGCTTCCTGAAAGCTCTAACGCTGCTATCCTCCACAGTGGTGTCAGAACTGAACAGCACAGCATGAAGAGACGTTATATCAAAAAGCGGGAGGTTTAGGTTGTCACAGAATGGTGACATTTTGTGTAGAGTGTCATTATGATAATGAACATTCATTCTCTATCGCCAGAACCCCTATCCTTTAATGTACTTCTCTGATGGTAACGGTCCCTGACAGTCTTATTTATTGCATTGCATAGCAGGGTTATTTCTGGAAGTCACTTTTAAAAAAATCTGCTACAGAGAATATCTGTAAAAATCTATATCAAAGCAGATTCCGACGATGTATTATTGGGTGTTATGGGAAATAAACTGTGTTGAAAGTAATAATGTCTACCGATGTCCCCCTGCTTAGGCTTGTTTGTTGGCTCTGAATATGCATGATTGCTTTTTGATTGACTGAGCAATGATGAATCTTAAAAATTAAAAGCAAAAAAAAGATGCAGTTGTGCACGACTTCTTAAAATGAGATGAACAGCCTGCTTAAATCTAGCATGAAATAAAGTATTCATCTCTGATTACATATCTCCTCATACACAGAGTGATTGGGGCACCACTACACCTTAACAACCCTGTAATGATCCAAAACCACTGCAATCTTATGGCACTGATGCATGACAATATTATCATTTGAAAAGCCTGTTGAGCCCCTGTGCACTCACTTTAGCCAAGAACAAATGATATCTAACCTCATCTCTGGAGGTATAAGAATTCATAGAATTCACACTTAGAGATTTTTAACAAAGCTGCTATGCCATAGCTGATCCCGACGCAATTACAAATTCTTTCAGGGGAAATGATTAAATGATTTTCATTTACAGTGGTTTTAAAACTTAAGTGTGTGTGCAAATCTTCCCTCCGCTGAGGCCGGCTCTTTAAAATCTTTCCTCTGTTGCTCCTTATTTGCAAGCTGATCCCAAAACACATTCACACCTGCAGCCATACACCAACACATGTGCGCACACTGCATTCAGTCTGTGCACTTACTATGTGTCATTCATCTGCCTACTCCTAGGCTCCAGTTTGCCATGGTTGCCATAGTAATGAATACGAAAGACAGGCATTATTGTGTGTCACTTCCCTTGATCATGTTATTGACGGAGCCAGGGCCAATAGCAATTTCAGTATCTTAGCAACACTACAGTCTCAAAAGAAGTTAAGGGTGTTGATTTCATTGAGTGTAGGAGTGTATCTGTTAGACATTTTTTGTACCTTTAAAAATCGAAACTAATCACTTACCCAGCTCACCTACTTGGTTGCTCAATTTTGGCTTCTGTTTTGCTCAATTTTCCCCCAAGCTGGCAGAGTGGAGATTGAGAATGCATGAAAAAAGTCATTAAAAAAGAACAGCATTGCTGAGCACTACACTGAATAACCAGGTTTTGATTTTTTCAAGTTAAGAGCATCAGTGTTGTTAAAGTGCAGCTGGGGCTGAAAAATGAGAGTCCGGAGAGATGGTGTCAGAGACTGCACCTGCCCACAGATCCTGAATAATGTACTCAGACCACAAGGACACCTGCTGTAGCCCATACATCTGCAGCATCATAGACACACACACGCGCACACACACGCGCACACACACGCGCACACACACACGCACACACACACACACACACACACACACACACACACACACACACACTCATGGGCATGCATGAAGACACAAGACACATTCATACACAAAACACAAACTCAGATGCACCTTGAAGACTGGATCATGAAAGTCTGTGCATGCAAATACGCACATAAACAGACCTGCTGAGTCTAAATACTTGCTCTTAATAAATGCTCTTAATTGGAGTTGAAAGGCAAAACTCAAAATCATCTGTCAGACTGAGAGGGAAACAAAATCTTATGTCTTCATTGCTTTTCTGCTGCTCAATTTCTACAGATACAGATGAGTAAGATCCTTCATTCAGAATTTATATGGAACACACACTTCTTAAAAAGCCCCTGCCATTCTCATGAGAGAGAGTTGGTACAGGGAGCGAGCACAGTTTATTTGATCAGAGCAGACCCTCGATAGTTGGAAGGTCTCCACAATGATGTATCTACTAATGCATGTTGTTTTTACAGTAATGTTGTCGGATGAAAGTGGGACAATAAACATGCTAATTTTACTCATTTTTGTGGGAAAAAAATCATGTCATCTCAACTGCAAAAGACAATATCCCCAAAGCAATCACAGCTTCAATTATTGATAGCTTTCGCTGTTGAGCAGTCATCTGATGGTTGTCAGGCTTAAAGCAAAGGTTGCAATAGTGAAAGGAAGGAGGATTTTTATGCTTTCTGGGCTGACAATTTGAAAGCAATTACAAGACAGGGAGCTTTAGTGAGAAACTGACTGGATGGTAATATGAAAAAGCTGCTTCCTACTATCTATTTCTTGGGAGGGTAATTATGATATTTCAAGGTTAGAAACAGAAACAGATACAGCAAGGGAGAATATGAAGGCACGGTTGAAAAGTAGAAAAGACTGGATACACATACTGTGTGCCACTTTTGCATATTTCTTCACTTCTGTGTTCTGGCGTCCTGCGCTGGAGCAGTGCAGAACCTGACTCGTTAATACTGAATGAGTTAGATCTCTCTACAGTGTGGGAGCTGTCAGTCTGAGCTTGGACATCCTTCTACTGCCAACAGACAAGGGACACTCACCTGTGTTTTGCTGTTCTGCCATTAACTCAATGTCCCTCAGTCAAATTTAATGTGATATGTCATGTGTTTTTGCGGAGGAAGAGAGAACTCAGTGTCTTTAGGATTTCACTGCAGCTTTCATAACAATTTGGGAAAAAAATCCTCTTCATGACGATTTTGAATTCATTAATTTATTTCCTTGAGAAGGGTTAGATGAGAAGAATGATATCATATCTAGGGTGACCAGATAAGAACAGGTGAAATTCGCCACAAGGGAGTCGGGAGTGGTCATTGCATCCAATACATTACATTCAGTGTCAACTAACAGTAGAACCCTATTACGTCAATTCAAAACTCAATGCGAAAATGTATTATGTTTTGTTAATGAGGTCAACTAGGTAAAATCACAATGACTGTATTGTATGTAAATGTGTGTAAATCATGATCTGTCACATACAATTTATTTAATTTTATTAATTTCATAAGTGTGGTGCCTGTCAGATCTTTCCTTCGTGGTTGCCCGCAGCTACATGTCCTATGTCCTCCTGACTGCACCTTCTACTTTCTTACTTTCTTCTACATCTCTTCATCTACACAACAACACAAAAAGGGGAAAAGAGCATGCATGCTTGTCACGGCTGTCGCTGTCACCCTTGTGTTTCCTCTTTTCCCTGTCTCACCTCTACCAAGTAGGCTGTGTCCCTGGGGAATGAAGACCCGCCTACTTCCTGGTTTCTGGGGTGCTGACATCTGTACCGCCCATTGGTTCCTCTGTTTTCCACTCAACCAATGGCTCGTCACCCTGTTAATTACCCCCAGCTCATAAGGAGAGTCCAGCTGTTGCTCCAGGCAGCTTGTCACCGCCTGTTGACTTGTGTGCCGCTGGTATTGACTGCATAGCCTGTCTGTTGTACTTTGTGTGTAGTGGAACTAGCCACCTTCAGTGCCTATTAGCTGTACATTGTGTTTAGGTAAACATTTGCATACCTTTGAATGTTAGCTCCACATTTGAGTGCAGTGGAGAAGTTCACTTATTGTTCTGTTTGCTATTTTGTTAGTTTCACCAGGTGGAGTGGGTGCTGTGCTCTTTGTGTTTTTTTTGTAGTAAGATTCAACCCTGTTTAAAACGGTAGATAGG
>NC_060154.1:3545410-3584133 GCF_021292245.1 Micropterus dolomieu
CTTGTCCCTGATGTCCGTAGAAAGCTCTTTGGTCTTGCCCATGGTGGTGATGTTGGATGCTGGTTGTTTGGGTGTTGACAGGTGTCTTTTATACAGGTAACGAGGTGAGGCAGGTGTATTTGATGTAGATAATTGGTTGGGATTGGGGCTGTGTCTTAAAGAAAGACTAACTGGCTTGTAGGAGCCAGAATACTTGCTGTTTGGTAGGGGGTCATATACTTGTTTTTCCTCATCAGATGGTTATCAATTTTTATAAATTCATATGATGTGATTTTCTGGAATTTTCTTTGGGATTCTGTCTTTCACTGTTAGAATGTACATATGATTAAAATTGTAGATTGTTGCATTCTTTGTAAGTGGGCAAACCTGCAAAATCAGCAAGGGGTCAAATACTTTTTTCCCCCACTGTATGGTGATTTTTGTAGTGGTTTATGGTAAGATATGGAACAATGATGTTGTGTGGTTGTGGACTTGTGAGTAACTTATACCGTCTGCTAGGTTACGGTCGCAGTCTGAAGTGGCTTTGATTTGGATCACACTACCTTGTTTCTTACGACCCGCCCTTCTCTGCTTCTGATTGGCTAGCAGTCCTTACCTGGCAGGGTGAAAAGAGGAGCTGCAGCAATGTGCAGTATGAGAAAAATATGGTGTTTTTTGAAAATTAAACCATGTAAACCTGTTCTGGTACAACCCCTAATTTAGATTTTGAACCTGAAAATGAGCATAATACCACCTCTTTAACAAGTACACATACTTAAATAGGTATTTCAGAAATTAACAATTGCTGCTTGTTAGACCCTCCCTTCTGGAAATATCGTCTTTAAGACTCCATGCTCCCAGGCTGTAAACTCTCTGTTGATGTGATGTGATGATGTGTGGTCTTCAAGCCCCCTAAATTTTTTTTATCTTACTGAGCAGAAGCAATATTGTGGGACATGTGATCTACTTTTTGTCATTTTATCCTTTTATCCAGGATTCACAAAGATCATGAATAACAGACAATGAAGTATATCTCTTACACATCGAGTAGGAGAGAATGAAAACAAGAATGACTCTCTTGCCCTCCCACAGCGCATGTTTTAAAGTATTTTACCAGGATAAAAAAGGATATAGCAGTGTAGATAAATCCATGCCACACAGCTATCACATTGTTTGCTATAATTAAACTTTGCCATCCCTTGTGGATGGTGAAAGAGACTTCAGTCAGTGAAAACATGTCACAAGCTCCCAGCGGGTTGTTTGTATTGTCAGTGATAGTTTATCAATACCCTGGATCTCAATCTTTCTTCCTCTAGCACTTGGGTCCCCGGGTCTTTTTACGTCGACCTTTATCAACTGGCATTACAACATGACTGAATGACTTCTGTTGTGGAGAGAGATTGTCTTTAAAATCCCCATGGAAATGAACTTCAATGCCAATGTTTTGCTTCCTATATCCACGTTAAAGGGGTTTTAATGAAACCATAAAAGGAACCTTTAAATTTAGCAATTACCGGTAAAAAAATTAAATGTTCAGTCATTCCAGACATTTTTGGCATCGTGGTCTAGTAAGTGACCTTTCAGTTAGGTAGATGTCTAATATAATGTAAAATGAGAACATGGATGATTCAGAGCTTTTTATTTTGATGGAAAGAGTCTATTTGGCGAACAACTATGCAGCCATTTGTGCCCTCAAAACATAATAAGGGAAGCCATATTGGAAAAGAACAGCTGTTTGGAGGCATTTTATCAAAATAATAAACTCTTTCCCTCAGGGAGAGCCCCCTCTTCTTCATGGGGCCTTGACACCAGAGGTTAGTGAGAGGTGAGTGTCTCTCTATCTTCAGCGAATAGAAGAATAGGACTACCATGTGTACCCGCTGGCCCTGAAGGCTATCAAGTTCAGGCATCTATACTTTCAAAATGTTCTCTGTCCAGTGTCTCCTTTCATTCATCATCACCCTTATAATGTCTGGAAGAAATATGCTGCTGTAAGTACCATCTTTCATGGGTGTCACAGGTTGAGTCCCTCATTTGTTCTGAAGCCATACAGTTCCTGTAATTCTTTCAGGTAGACCCTGCAGGCCTAGAAATCCAGCAGTTAAGTCTGTTCAAACAAAAAGAAAACAGGACATTGGCAGTTTGAGAACTAGAGTGGAATTACCAATGTGGAGCTTCTGTTCAGTTTGTTTTAACTATGATGAGTATATTGGACTTTTTAAGCTACCATATTCATGTATCTAATAAATGAAATATTTTGTTTGTTTTGACATACTGATGGGATTTTAATCAGTTAAACACTTTTGAAAGACATATTTCCCAAGAACATTTTCCCCATTGATTTGTATTTGGCCCCAACACATTTTCTCTTGTAGCCTATTGATTTTTTTCCTCAATTAAGTTTCGGACCAAACCCTATCTCAAATTTTCATTATCCCTAGAATAAGTAAGATGTAAAATTTTGTGATAGAAAATAGCTATTAATGACAAATAAAAAGATGTTGATTTATTCAGTGAATGAATTACCCACTCCTTTGCCTCTGTTCTTCTTACAGCCATTATAAGAATTTTTATTACTTTGATGGTCTGCAAGCTGACAGCCCTACTAAGACTAGGAGTGTGCTCCCCAGCCAAGCACTCAACCGCTTTCAACCCACACAACAAACAAAGACCAACAAATCCAACAGGGCACCGCTCTGCCTATAGGGTGGACCAACAACAAAATAAATTGATGAGTCAGTTGTCCCAATATGACATATGAACATTCCCCAAAATGACATATATGACCGTTGATAAGTACCAGTCCAAAAAGGGTCAATAAAAAAGGGTCAATAGTAGGGTTGCCACCCTTCTCTTAAAACATGGAATCCTCCCGCATTTGAGAACTAAATAGTATATATTTATATATACGGGACGCAGTTTGTCCTGTATTTCCGAGTTGTCTTTAATGCAGAATTCCATGCAAATCATTCCACCCGCATTCTGTGAATACTTTTCCTTTTCTACCTCTGATTGGGCAATATTCGCTGCCATTGTTGGTTTGATTAATACCATTGGGTTCAGGGCCAATCGGAGTCAGTTAAGGGCGGGTCTCTTGGCAGAGAATCGAGCTGAAACAACGGCGGCGGCAGCTTGAGAAATCCCCCGTGTCCCCTCTGAAACAAAAGCAGATGCAAAAGTACCGACGTTGACGAGAGTGGGAGAAATCAAATAGCCTACCTGATGAGAATCAAGCCAAACTGCACAATTTGTCAGCCAGTGTTCTGTGTGGTGCACGGTGGCCTGTCAGACATGTGACAGCATTACGAGGCAGTGTAATGATTTAATAAAACTAATAATTTTCTGATTGATCACACTGGATTTCATATGCTACCTATTTGTTAAGAAATATTGTTACAATGTAAATGAAGCACATGCCTACATTAGGGTATGATTTACTGACCAATCATAAAAATGGTGTTGAATTAAATTTTAAAATGTTTGTAGATTGGTTATTTATGTGTGGTTTCATTGTTTGGGTGGTATTACTGCAAACAATGACAAATATTGTTGCCAAAATCTGTGTTCACACAACCCTTTACAATTACTCCAGTTCATTAGCAATTTTTCAGCAAGAACAGTGCTCTGTGGAGCTCATTAGGAGTGAGCTTTTTCTGTTCATAGTTTTACTGTAGTAGTTTGAAAGACAAACAGCTACTCAGTGCTGCACGAGTAGTGTACTTCTGACTAGAAAACATTTCTAAAAGTAAGTGGGCCTAACATGCTCCAATACTGCACACAAGGCCTACTACTTCTGGTCCACTGATGATCATGATGTTCATGGAAGTCTTTTCAATCGAATTGTATCAAAGCATTTGTTTTAGCCTATTTGTAGTTAATAGGTTATGGACTGTTGCTTTAATAAGTTAATAAAATACATTTCACATCCTATTTTTTCGTGTTCTCACTGTCACACATGGTTGGCCTATGTTTATTATTGTCATAGCTGTGTATTCAGCTTTGACAATATGACCACTAGTCTGTGGAGTTGTGAGATAGAGAAAGACTGGGTTCATCTGTTCACACTGATTTCAGTAGCAGATAGATTATTATAACGTCCATTGGTATCAATCTTAATACTTTCCTGAAAACATGTTTTAAGTTATGATATACCACCACTGGCACACCAGCGGGCTTGTTGTTGCTGGGCCCCCAAGAGGTGGGGCCCCCACTCCAGCAGGCGTCCCTTATTTTTCTGTATTGAAGGTAGCAACCGTAGTCAATAGGCGTAGCTAAAGTACGTTATGTTAAATACGTGGTTATGGTTGTGAAACAGTTTGGTTAGGTTTAAGCAACAAAACTAGTTGGTTAGGTTTAGGAAAATATCGTGGTTTGTAACATAAGTCATGTGACATGAGTCACTTACGCAATGTTATTTAACTTTTAAAAAAATTACTCAAACCCTGTCTCCAAGGTGTAAGGCCTGGATTTGACACATCCATCGACCCCAACCACTTTCTACTTCGGCCCATCATACGGCCACTACAGGTCGCAAATAGGTGTTGTAATAATCTGCTGCACAATTGACCTATACTGATGTTTTTCGGTGTGGACTGGCTTGGTGGATTGCTTTTCGCGAACATTATTAAAACTTCCTTGGTCCCGTGGCTAGCTTTGCAAGCTAGGACAACAAGGGCATTCCCTTGTTGTCCTAGCTTGCAGCATCCAAACTGAAAAAATGGGGCAGGTTCTTAAATAGCCAGCTGCTTTCAGTTCACTGATGGCACTTCAGCTTCAGCCAACCAGAAACCTGCAGTCAAAGATAGACAACACACAACAAAAGAATAGGGCAACACATACAAGGCATGGCAGAGACTCTAAACCTGGCACAGATAGATACAATTATCTCCTCTTAAATAATATGAAATGTATCAGCCTGGTCACACACTGATGTACTACATCAGCCAGTATTAAGATTAAAATGTGATTCTAGGCTTTTCCAAACTAACACCACTATTGTAGATATAAAATTAAATAATGACTTTGTAACAGAGAGAAAGAGAGTGAGAGATACAGTCATTATTTCTTTTGGCTCAGAGAATGAAGCATTTGTCCAATTAGGGAAAGTTCATATTGACACCTCAGTGAAGGCCAAAACTGTTAACTTAACAGTCTACCTCAAAACATCTGTTATGTTGAAACTGTTGTTACATGCATATGATCTCAAGAAGAAGTACATCCCTGTCTGCTCATAAACTCTGTCCAGAATGCATCGTACACATCTCTAGATACACCATCTGAGTTTCAGTGGCTGTCTGAGCAGTGATGAATCCCTGAACTGGCTAATCATCCGGAAGACTGAACCTGTGAAGTCTTATGGAGATACATAAATCATATTAAGAAGTTGTGCTGTTAGCTTCATCACTTCCATATGCTGTGTCTCAAATAATGAGCGCCACGTTGGTAGAAAATGACAGATGTGATAATTAGCTCAGCATCTTCCAACTGCAGCCTCGGTTGATGCATCAAAGTGTCATCCAGTTGACTGGCCAAAGGTTCTCCAAGAATAGGACCAAATATCACTTCAGATGTGTCAGATAATAAATTAGCAGCACAACAGTACCTCATCTCCTTAATTTGTGTTCACATCTTGTTTTAATCATCATTTCTTAGACACAGATACAATCTTAAAATCCCATGTTTAGATTTTTTTTTGAGAAGAAACACTCCTCCCCATACTATCTCAGTCTTATTTGTTGTTTATCTACATCAATTCTAGCTCATATTTTCTGATATTTACAGCTTTAAATTTGATGTAGAAACAAAAGAAATACACCCTAAGATATTTTTTCAGGCTGTTTATAAATCTTCACAGTGTCCTGCTCCATAACATGCCATGTTAAGACACAAGAATTGCAATAAAATTAATTGGGCATTTTGATTGGATTTCCAAATGCAGAAAAAACACTTACATATTCCCATTATATAATTGTGATATAGCATTATAAACAGTTGCAGTTTTTTTATTTAGAGCTTGGGTTTGTTAGCAACAGTTACTGATGTTGACCTGTAAAGCCTGTTGTGATATTGTATTCGATGTTGCGCTATATACAAATAAAGTTGACATGACTGGACTTGTACTTCTTTTCATAAAATCACACTGATTTTTCTTGTCTATGAAATGTGCCAAACTCTTACTCAGTTCTAGACTTGCTTTTCTATAATCTTTTCTAAATTGCATCAGCAAAGCTGTGGCTGAAGTCATTTTTGTAACTCAGTTATACCAAGGAGGCATAGTGGCACTGTCACCTCAAAGGAAGAAGGACCTGGATTCTATTTCCTCTCTTGGAAGCATTTGCATGCTGCACCCTTCTTCTTCCACAGTAGGTTACAAAAAAACATGCATGTGGATTTGAGACTAAATTGCCCAGGGTTATGAATTTTAGATTGAAATAACTATGTATGCCAGTGATTGCTATACAGTGCGTTCCCTTGCCCTGCTTTCCACAAAATATAATGTACATTCCACCTTTCACAACCTTCCACTGAAAGAGGGTAAGGGCAATAAATTAATTCATTTTTGAATATGAAGATCTGATAAAACTGACATAATGCTACAAAGGGTTTGCCGTAAGCAATGCCTATCTTTTCATAGTGATGAGATTCATTTTTACACTTTGGACTTCAGGCCGGAGTATCAACAAGTGAGAGTGGGTAACTTCCATGGACCCACAGCTAAAGCCACAGGTTTACTGTTCATCAGTTGGTTTGTGGTAACGTGATTATGTGCAAATTTAGTTGGAAATATTGATGTTTTAAAACTCAAGGTGGTCTTAAGATGACTCTTATAATGTTGAGGGCTTGTGTTTGTAGAGGTACTACATCAGTTTAGTTTAGGGACAGTACTATTCCAACATAAACATGCTGGTTGTTTTCTGGGGCTGTAGGCAAAATACAATGAAGCTGTCATATGTAGTCTGCAATGTCACATGTACTTAATGAAGGTGCTAGCTGAAGGTAACATGGTACACACATAATGCACAGAAAATAGTGTAGGGAAAAACAGGGGAAAAGAATGGGGTTCACTCGGGGGTCACAGCTAATTTCTACCCTGAACCCTACAAATGTACAAAACTCACATTCCAATCAGGAAACTGGAGCACGGAGGATCGACGCTAGTCATGAGTCAAATCGCATGTTAAACCAACCAGTAATAAAGTTTTTTTTGTCCAGCGGAAAAAAAGTTGTGAACACAGACATATCAAATTTAATTTCACATGTACTATATGTTTCATATAACATATTTAACATTTAGGTGCGCATGTACACAGTCTACTCAGCAAGTGAGTGAGAGAGAGAGATTGATTGAAACAACAACAGCCAGTTAAATAATAGGCAACAATACACTATATTATTGTATGCTATATTCAATAGCCCAGAGAAACGTGAAGTAAACGTTGGCATTAAGCAGGCAACAGATTCCTTCATTCTGCCTCTCCCTGTTGCATCACATTCTTGCAGAATGGCTCCACATCAATTCCAACATCATGATGAATGTTCATCAGTGCAAGTCCACTTAGTTGTTTGTCAGTCATCATATTCCTGAGATACATCTTCAATCCATGTAAACAGCTATAGGAGTGCTCAGCACTGACACGGGATACAGGCAATCCTCATCACAGTAGTTAAGTCTGCAGACAATCTCAAAACCTGGCAGATGTCACTAAAGGCATTTGAATGCCTATTGTGTTGCCTTCATAGTTCAAGCTCCACATCTGCTGTGTTAACATTAGGCATCAAAGCACCATACTCTTTAGATTCTTTATCTGTTGCAATGTGTCAGTCAACAGTGGCAATTTGTTGTGTAGAAGGTACAGGGCTTTAAGACATGGCAGTGCAAGACCTACTCTATTGCTCACCTCTGTGGTCAGTCAATGAACGGCAAGAAAATGTTTCTTTCCGGTACTTTTGTGGGTTTGCAGCAGGTATGTTGGACCTTTGGGTTTGTGTTTTTGCTATGCAAGGCGGCTATTGGTTGTACACAATGCAGGTTCTGTAAGCCATTGCTCAGTGGCTTTAACATGATTAATTCAAACAATTCTATTGCCCAAGTAAGCAAGAATGCTGTGCATCTGTATTTGGCGTCTTAGTCTGTTTTTAGCTCAACCAAGGTTGTTAACACATCATAGTTTTCAACAGTACACAGGCACCTATCATGCTGACACCACCTGGTACCTTTGGAGGCATTCCTTGCTGCTCCTGTTGCTCAATAAGTACTGTAAGCGCTTTAGAGAGGCCGTGATGGAGATCACTATTTCTTGAACGGTGTTCAGGGTATTGCAAACTACATGGATCCTAGTGGAATGCACAATTGTGAAGTTTAATGCATGCTTTCTACAGTGTGATATAATCTGAATTTGATGGCATTTTCAAGACACTGTATACTATGCTCATCCGTGTGTCCCAGAACGGGTATGTTTTGCTGTCCTCAGTAAAACAGTAATTAGATGGATGACAGCTTTGAGTCTCTTTATTGCGTTCTAGTGCTTGTTGGTGTGAGCAATCTAACTTGGAATAGACAGACTGGCTCTTTCCCAAGACACCATTAAGAAATTCAGCTGTGCCCAGTTGTGCACTCATGTGAGCTAGTGTTGCTAAAAGTCTTGACACTATTTCCTTTGCATTACTCAAGTCACTAAGTGCCTTTGTTATAAGAATTATGACTCCTGATTAAGTGCTTGAAGTGGGCCAGGACGCAGTACCGGCACATTGTGCTCTTTGGTGTACCAGGACTTTTTCTTGCTTACCAGCACTTCTCGCTGCCTTCTCCATATCAGGTTCTCTGGGCATTGTGTGACGCTGAACTGTTCCCGTTCTCTCCTGCCTGTTTATCTCTGTTGGCGGAGCCTTTCATCCAGCCGTGTGTATAAAGTAGGTTGTCAATGTCACTTTTTTGTGAACCAACCAATCACAGCCTGCATGGGGCAGGACAGCCATAGGTAGCTGAATGTCACAGTCTTTTTGAAAGCATTTGTTAAAAATGTTCTGAAAAACAGCTTGCAACGAAAAATGTTTGTGGTGGTAGGTATGGCAGACTCAAACATCGCATGTTCCCAGAGGTGATTGTTTTATTTACAGTGGTCAGCAGTACACGGATGACTCAACAAACAAACAAAGGACTTATAACTCATTAAACTTATAGCAACGCTAACAAAAGGCACGTGTTCACAGAAGCACAGCCTCACTTCTTTTCCCCCCACAAATCCCACCGTTTATATATAGGGTGTTCAATTCACACCCAAACTGCTTCAGCCCATCCCATTCTGATGCAGGGTGATGTACTCCATAACATAACGTCTCTTAACATTTGGAACTTAGTTACCAGTTCAAACCGCTCCCACTGACTAGAAAACAGGGCAGGGATATTTACACATTTATTGTTTGGCCCGGTGATGTCATCCATGACCACCCTATTCCTATAAATCAGGAAATGCTTAGGCAGGTCCCTTCCCAAACAATTGTCCTGCATGGTGGAACTGAACAACGGAACAAACAATTGTAAGTATTAACACAGTAAAACAATTAAACCAGGTTTGAACTTGCAACCTAATAAAGTGGAACTGAAACTAACATATGACTGTGTGTTTACTTTAACTTATCATATGCTTTGCTGTAGACTGTAACATAATGCAAACACAAACAACCCAGGATAGTAAGTGGTGCACTTTTACACAAGCTAGCTTACAAAAAAATAAACACTTGTATAAACTAGAAGGTGTACTATAGATAATGACCTGTATGGGACAAGTGGTGAGCAAACCCACTTTGTCACACAGTTGAAACTGCTTTGAGAAAAATAAGAATGCACAATAAGAAAACATGCAATGCAAATATTTAAATATAGAAGAAACCTATGTGCATTGTCCAAAAAAAAGTAACTCAAGCTAAAAAAAACAAGCTACTGATTACTTCATTATGTTCTGTTATTTTTATATTTTGAATTGTCACCCGCTACCTGAATTTAATTTCCCTTCATTTAATTAAAGACATTTCCACCATAAATTGATGCAGAAAATGTCTCCAGAATGCAGTAATTTAAGAATATAGTGCTCAAAATCTTTTGGGGAAGATAGGACCCTGGGAACATAGACATGCTTCCATCACACCAAGTGACCGCTTTCCCATTGTTACGAAACGTAGTGAGCGGACAAAGGAGCGGATGCAGAGCACAGGAGGCAAACAGAAAGTTCAAAGGATTTATTGCAAACAACCAGGACTGAATGGTGCGAGGTTCGGTGGGAGCAGGGAACACAGGCTCCAAAACTACTCGGGCCGTGAAGCGGATATCCCATCTGAATGAGCTGACTTGACGAGTAGTGTCTTTCGGAGAAGCAAACAAAAACACAACAGTTAGTAAAGACACAGACTAACTTGTAGCAAAACACTAATGCTCAAAGAAACTAGTACTTTTCTTTCCATTGTCAGTTGATAGCCTACATTATTGTTATGAAAAGATTTTTAACCGAAAATAGGCTGTCCATCTCTTTTACTCAGAATTCTTAATTGATTCAATTTTTCATATTTCCATTCCAAAGATTCCTACTGAACATCATACTCCCCAGTACATAAATAGGATATGTACATACATTCTGCTGTTCATTCATTCATACATTCATACTGCTTTATGTGAAACTGTGCATTTAGCCTCTGTTTAATGCCATTTTCCAAAACTGGTCTACAGGGGATGCTTAAATTACAGGTCAGTACAGCAACACACATTGTCACTAATGTATTGCATGATTTGTAGGGGACAATGTGTTTACTTCTTCCTTGTTTATATTTACAAAATAAAAAATAAATTCCCTGTTGACATAATTTGATGAACAACCACTTAAAGAATGTCAGTGGTGAAATATCTTTGGCACAGAAACCTTGTGCTGACTTTCCATACTTAGAAAAATATTAATCATGCTGTCAAGTAAGTCCTTTCAGCTGTTGCAAGCATTAACAACTATAAATTGAAGCTTAATTGACTGCTATAGAGTTTGAGTCTTATCATTATTTTTCACATAGATTGGTCTACTAGTTTTATTTGTTGGTGATATTATAAAGAATTTCTTTTATCTAAAGTAAATCATTGTTTTCTTTAAACATTTCTGCAATTGTTCATAAATTATTCTAAAGTCTAGTATAGCTGCAAGAGCAGTTTTCTTACTCACCTGCATCTGACTTCTTTGCGCTTGATGCAAGCCGTTTTGATAGTAATACTAAAATGTGTATTATAAAATAAAATGCATAGATGCATTATTAGTACCTCTTAGTAATGTTTACACTATTTTGCAACCAGGATTGATTTAAATGTAGGAGATGGACCCACAAACTTTAGGGGAAAATGTCATTCTCAATATGACCCATTAGTAACTTTATTAATCAGTCAATCTCTACATCTGGTTACAACATCCGGTTTCCTTATACAAGACCACACATCAGATAACTAAAAGCTGCAGCCCAGTCTTAGGTTCTTATCCCGCTTGACCTACCAGCTGCCTTTGACACAGTCAATCACAGGATCCTGCTGTCCGCACTCTCAGCAATGGGCATCTCGGGCAAAGCACTCCTGTGGTTCAAATCCTACCTCTCGTGGCGTTCTTACAATGTTTTATGGAAAGGAAAATTATCTTCCTCCCACTGCCTCTCCACAGGGGTGCCCCAAGGCTCGGTGCTAGGGCCCCTTCTCTTCTCAATTTTACACTACCTCACTGGGGCCGATCATTCACTCGCATGGCTTCTCTTACCACTGCTACGCAGACGACACACAACTCTACTGGGTCTGCACCCATCTACCTAAACTCCATAATACAAGTCTATGTTCCTTCTCGGCCACTGCGCTCCTCCAGCGAATGCCGTCTGACTCTGCCGTCCCTACACACAAAGCAATCTCTGTCTCATCTGTGACATCACTATTGCGGAACGAGCTACCACATGCCATGAGAGCAGGGGCGTCCCTCTCCAACTTCAAGAGGCTATTGTATATTGTATATTCCGAGAACGCTTTCTTTTATAACACCTCTAACTCCTGACCTTCCTGTGCCCTTCTTCTTCTGTCCTCCTCTTGTATTGATTGCATTTTTGTATTTCCCTAGGTATTTACCCCATTGATGCATATGTGCTTTTAGCTCTTACTAGTATTTATTGCTGCCCTTACTAGTATGTATTGTCAGTTGTAGATCTCGTGCTGTATTTGATACTCTGTTGATGCTTGTTCCTCAAATGTAAGTTTGCCAAATGAGTTAATGTAATGTAATGTAAACATGAACATGTTATATTATTTGAATTGTATTCACTTTACCATGGAAATACAATCATTTTATAATGAAATAGCTGTTCCTTTAAAATAATAAATAAAAATATAAATTACAGGGTGCGGCTGTGACCATTTCCTGCACCAATCCAATGATGCTCTGACCTTTTCCTTAATGACTCAGAAATGGTTTGTAATTACTGTGGCTGATATGGTGAACGAAATATACACAATTCCATCATTGTGTGAGTGGTGCCACCACCTCACCCCTAAAGTCTACAATCCATCATGCTGAGATGACCTGACATGTGGTTACATGCAGCTGACAACTCAGTGACCAAACATGTAAGAGCAAAGGCCCTTTTCATAGCTCTTGAAAAGGTTGCAGGCAGAAAAACCTATTAGATACTGAAAGGTATTGTGAATTCTGACATTGGGCAATGTGCCTTAGTTACAGACCTTAAGTTGGCTGCTGATATCTGTTATGGCATCCTTCAACAGAGTTCCATTTCAAGCTGTTAATGACCCATGACCTGATACTTTCCATATACCAAACTTTTGTGTACTTGCAAGACTTGGCCGTTCCTCTATGCAATTTTTATTGTATTTTGCTTCGTTAATCAATGCTGATCAGTGGCCCAAACCCATGTCCAGGGAATAGCAACTACTTAATCGTTTTAAGGTTTGCTCCAGTGGATTGTGTTTAATTGTCTTTATTTTTACCCTGCACTGTGCTGCCACATCCTCTAGTGCACTTACTATGTCTGCCAATGAGGTTATGTTTTTAGCACAGTTTGTTTGTTTGTCTGTCAGCAGGATCTCGGAAAAACTACTGACCTTTTCATAAAGGGTGTAGCATGGGCCAACAAAGAACCCATTTAAATTTTGGAATGCAACCAACTCACGGCGTGGACAAACAAATTATGTTGAATTTTCATTACCATTGTGAGATAAGTCAATTATAACACAGGTGTCTATGGCAAAATGAACAGAATTTGTTGCGCATGACAGACACATAGTGGTTGCACTTGCAGATTTGCATATCATAGCAAACTGGACTATTGGCCTTGGTAGACGTAGCACTCACACAGATTTTACTGTTGATTCCAGCTCCTTCTAAAGGATATCCTCTCACTAAATCTGTATTAAGTTCTGTGCAAGTATTTGCCCAACCTTTGCTTTCCATTGTTGACATTTAAACAATAGTCATTGTTTTGCATATGCAGCAGTAAAATGGTGCTTAACAAAACATAAGCAATTGGCAGTTGCTGAAATGTTTAAAATTACCTGTTTGAAGGATTTCCTAAACTTTTTCTGAAAGCTTTGATATATCTGAGTTGGTGCTCCAAATATGGAAGTACCTGAAAACCAAGCAAACCCTGATGCCTCAATTAAACCACAATGTAATGGATATACTGTTTTATTGTTAATTCATCCATTATTCTTCCATTGTCTGTACCATGATGACAAGCATTCTCACATCTTCTAAACATGGTAATCTTTCCCATCTCTACAATCAATCCCATATGACGTTAATGCAGCATAAAAGTACCTGGAACTTGGATTTATTATCACCTCCTGAATTGGGCCAACGTTTATCTTTAAAAAAACTCTCCCCAAAGCATCTGAAGAACAATGGAAATAAAAGCAAAACCTGTGACATATAAAGATCCTTTGGTGGAAATGATGTATTTGCTCTCTAATACAACCTTTTCATAGCAGACATTCTGACGTGTTATACGGTCAAAGGTGTAACTGATAACATTAATGATGGCTTCATTCCGTTTAAGTGTCCCAGAAAGCAATGCCTGTGAACAAGCCTAAATTTTATATACCTCAAAACTGGACCACCCTAATGTAATTAGTTTCACCTGTGCTATTCTTGCTATGAAATGTCAAAATGTCTGCCATAAAAAAATGTCGGCGATGACATAGAAAGTCGATAAAATGCTCTTTAAAAAGAAAGCCACATATTGAAAATCACCTTTCAGTTTGTGCATAAGAGAGATTGCAATTATCAAGTATATAGTACTTAGTAGTAGTAGTTCGTGATAACCCATTGTGTATCATTAGAACTGATTTGCATCAAGTGTGCTCAAACACAAGAAGAACTATACTACATATTAGTTTCATGCTTTAGTTTTCATCATGAATACATCCAGTGGTCTTGAAGATGTGCCCGCTTAAACAGTGGAGAAAAGAACACAGAATGAATGCCTGCACTCACTCATAAATTCGCATGCTTTTTAATACACAGCACAAGACAGGAACAAACATATTTCAGCTCTTTACCTTTGTCAGCATTTTCTTTTGTTCCTAATGCATTCAGCCATTCTCCTATAAAAAAGTTTTAGAGTAAGGTTGGTTTTTGCTTTCTTCTAGTTCACATGCTGACAGAGATTTTGCATGTGTATCCTCTGGAGACAGATCTCTCTAGCTGGGAGGTGTTTTACAGGCTTTACAACACAACAGCTCTACCCTCCTGGGACTCTCAAACAGACACAAATCACTTTGACATGTCTTTTTTACCTTTTTTCATACAGCATATAGACATCTGGAGAAATGGCCAATGCTACATATAAGATCTTTGACTTCAATAACAAGTAATGACTTTGAGAATAAATAGTCACACATAAACATTATGCTGTCATTCAAAATAGGATTAAATGTACAGATTTTACTGTGACAGTGAATTTTAAGTCATTTTAAATTACACAAATTTGATATTTGTTGAACATGAAATGCTGCATTTGTACAGTTTCCAGTTCCCTTGGGTCTGCATTAGTTCAGTTTATGTGCCACGCAGAGATTCCAATTCAAGTACGGCAAATCCAGCACAAAATATTTCTTGATCACATCAGTGCAGGCAGAGCAGTAACATGGAAATCCCTTTCATGGATTGAACCAACACGAGAGAGATTAATGGAATGAAACCAAGCTGTGAGCACGGCCAAACACACCACTGAGTGCTCTTTATGTGGTAAAGGGTTGCTTAGTCCAATGGTGTTTTTATGTTACCACTCCCTTAATGACTGAGTTTTAACTTAAAGGGGCACTGGACTGTCAAAACAGCCTTTCAGAAAATTTTACATTTGCAATAATTCAAGCCCATTTGTAGACAGAAAACCACTCTCTCTTGTGGTTTCTCTCAATCTCTTTATCTAGTTCTGTCTCCGTCTCATGTTTTAGCCCACTGTTTGGCTGCCACCGTGCAAACCCAACCTGTGATCTGTAACACACATGTGATGCTTCAAAATCACGTCATCAAAAATAATCATTGATGGCAATGGCTTTCTTCTTAGTGAGGAAGTCTGCAATTCACATTATAACCAGATTGGTGTGAAAAAAATAGAATAGCGCAGTACATTGTTTGCATCATTCATAGTTCTGTAGCCTGTGTTCCCCAATAATTTTAGTTAACATTATTTGTTTGATCAATTCTTGAAGGACATTTGCTAGCATTTTAACAATATAAGAATGAGAAGGAAAATTCAGGACAGTGTGTATAGTTTGTCAGGTAAACGTGCATTTTTTAAAAACAATTATGTTTTCAAAAGTAGAATGGGACCCAGAGCTATCAGCTATCAAGCTTCTGTCTTGTGGAACCAGCTCCCTGTTTAGGTTCATGAGGCAGACACCATGTTCACCATGTTCACTTTACAATGATGCACTGAACTTCTCTCTCCTCCTCTTCATCTGTGTGCATTCTTACCCCATTAATGTATGTAGTTTTGTGCATTCTGTGTCTCTCCTCTCTCTTTCTGTCACTTTCAGCAGGTATTTCTGCCTCCAGAGCTGGAGAATATGGATCTATGATTGCAAGGCACTTACTGCCCCCATATTCCTGCTCAACACCTGCTGCTATTATTATTATTATTATTATTATTACTATTATTATTTATTACACTAACATTTCTATTATTTTGCATCTCTGTCAAACTGTGTCACTTGTGCTTAAAGAAGGAAAAGAAGGAAGAAATTGAGGTCAGCTATGCTAATAAGATACTACTACTTTGTATAGTAAGATGAGTACATTGCATTTGTTTAAATGAGAGGCAAGAGAGCAAGCCTTAATTAGTATCCTCCTTTTACTAATTAGCAACGAAACTGGAATGTTTATTGTTCTGAGGTTCAAGTGGTTACAAGGTGTAGGCCTCTGAGAAATGTTTTATTGACTGATAAAAACTCCAACTCTCTTTTGTTGAGTAGCTTAGTTCTTTTTCTTAATTTTATTCAAATGCAGTAGATAAGTGATCTGTGAAAGCATCTTTGCCTAATTTACTGTGAGTGGAGTGTATGGTCAGAGGTGGACATTACACGGACACATGCACCACTGCTCTTTTATTCTGCTTGATATTTCACAACTTCCACCCCGGTTACTAATTATGCAAAGTTGACCCATTCTATTAGGATGTCTGTGTAGCATTACTGATGTGAATACAGTGGTGGTAAATGGAGAAATCCGAAGTAACCTGACATGTATAAACACATCACTTACTAATATGTTTGAAGATATAATTTTTAATGAATGAATATTGACATGCCCTGCCTCTGCTCCCTGATAGACTTGAATTACCATAACTACTATCTACTATTTGCATACTGTAAAAGCTTGATTTTGAGTGACTTGTTTCTTGTCAGAAACTAAAATATTATTGCCGTCGGATCAATTTCATCAGCTGTGAAGTGGATGACCCTGATGAAGTATGATGCTTCATCAACTACAAAAACAAAATGAATTACTTTTCTTCAATTTAGGCTCTTTCCTGGATTTTTTTCATCATAAGATGCACAACAGCACAGCAAATAAGTGCAGACACACAGTCAGAGCTTTCATTTTCTTGTCATCTCCGATCCCCTGCAGGGAACTCAGGAGGAGCAACAACAATAAATGACATTTTTGGTCATTTAGACGAGGGCGCCGATGAATTTATGTTACTCAGTGAGTTGACAAATGTGTCCCCATGTGTCTTAGTTGCTTTAGCCTATTAGCTGTGATATGAGAAAATAAAGTGTAATACCACAGTGACGGCAAAGCCCAGGATTATGTGTCAAAGTCAGTTTAAATTTGGCTGTAGGGTGGGCAGCTGCTTAGAGAGTGTGTTGTATTGGTCTGTTATAATTTGGATCCAGGTGGTTGTTACAGGTTGGAAAGTAACTCAGTACATTTACTCAAGTACAATTTGAGGTACTTGTACTTTACTTCAATATCTCCATTTTATGCCAATTTGTACTTTTACTTAACATTATTTGAGAGGGAAATATGTTATTTTACTATGCTACATGTATTTGACAGCTACAACTACTATTTAGTTAAGAGGTAGAAGAAATACCTACATTCATTACAGTTAAAATTTAATTGGCGACTCAGTTTAGCTACAAAGAGTATCAAAAAGTCCATAGAAGTCCTTTGTGACTGCCTGTCTATATGCTCAGTTCCAAATGTTTCAAGGTTCATGTTCCCAACATTCATATTTTCACCAAAAATACAACTAAATAAAGAGCTTCTATTTCTTAAAATCAAGGTTTGCTGTTTACCTTTGGTACACACAAACATACTCTGATAGGAGCCATCATTCTACATTATGTAAACTGTTACTTTCAATGACTTAAATTTTTGTTTTTTATCACTTGGGGGCAGTAGAAAAACCTGTAAACACAACGTTGACATTTCACCAGCTAATCACTAACTTTGTTTGCCTGCCGTTCGCCTGCCATTTGCTCAGCAGTATCCTGGGCATGTAGAGTAGCCTACAGTGGGTTTATCAGAGCTTTTTCACTGAAAGAATGCAACCAGCCGCAGCTGGAAACAGGGTTGATGAGGGAGGTGACAGTAAATGAAAAACAGTAGCGCTGCGGGCCATAAAACCAACCAACCAACAGTAAGTTGAAAGACATGAAAATGCTCTGGAGAACTGAGAGAAATTATTTTGGAGGATGCTAATTCTCTGGGTTTGTTAACACAAGCAACCCCTTACAAAGTACATGTAGTAACTTGACTATTGTTCTCGTTTATGGTGGTGTTGCTACTTTTAAAACAATCTGAATACTTATTTCACCACTGACTGTCTTTTCAAAAGTTTCTGGTAAAGAAACCTTACAAATCTTGTCACTGTTAGCTTACTAGCTAACAATATAGCTTACTATCTGCTGCCCTTGTCTGCATGTGTGTGTAAATGAAAATTAATAAATATCTTACTGCTTCTTGAGTCTCAGCCTTGTTTTGTATGTATGAAAGATTGCTGTTAAGCCTGAGTTAGGCTAATATCTTCTAATGCATAGCAGCCATGACAGTTGGCTCATTCAGTGTAAGCTGCTCCGCTTGAACAACAGAATGGTATATAAATGCACCCAGTGATAATGAAATGTATTTTTGGATAATGTGTTAGCTTCAAAATTTGATAATAGCATTTCACCTTTTTTGTTGCTGTCATACAGTCAGAGGAGTAAAATACCTGTAGTATATTTTTTTTTTTTTGCTTGCTTCAGTCCCATTTATCAAAGCACCTCCTCCTCTGTTTTCTAAATAATGATCCTCTCAGTTTACTCCCCTTCTGAAATCAGAAATTGACTTACTGTTGGAACACTTTCTAAAAAGCAATTATGATTTTTTTCTTTAGTCTTACTTCTGTTTCCTACTCAGCATCGAATGTATAAAACACCTGCTTTAAAGCAGAAGATAAAACGCATTGGTGTTAGAAGTAGTCTCTTCTGCCCCAGTTAAACATATCAGTTACTCCTGTTCATAAATAAAACAAATACTCAGATGGGGATACATATAGATTCTGTAAATAATGTAAGAAAGAGATCTGCAAATTGGAAAACAGAAGGAAATGTTACCCGTCTGCTAAACATTCCCCAAACAGAGGTTCAAGTAAAATAACATGTTTCAGAACAGTTCATGCTGTACAATAATTAGACCCCACAGGACCATTTTTGAGGTTACTATAAGAGCTTTTTAATCTTCTCACGTAAGGAAAAATCTTATTAGAAAATGGTAAACAGTGTTTAGAGATCGCCTTTAAGAGTGATTTAATACGTACTACGTGGCCTATCAATTTTGGTCTTCTTTACATAATCTGCTTTATTCTTTGAAGAATGGTAAACAGACTTAGTTATTTAACTACTATAGTAACATTTTGAGGTATTTGTAATTTATTTCCACTTATTCTCCAATTTGGAAGCTAAAGCAACATAGCATACAACTAGTTCATTTCCAGATTTAGAGGCTAAATTGAAAACATACAGTATGTTCATCTTATAAAATGTCGTACACTGTTATAGATTATGCTGCCCAACAGTACATTAAGTACTTAAAAGTACCTCCACCATAGCCAACAATAAAATGCTGTTAAGCCATCATAATTAAATTAACAGTAAGGTAACATGTAATAATATAAGTACATTTTGTTCATACAAATAATATACGATGTAAATAAAGTACCTTTTACTATCACTACGCTCATTGTTTCATTTGCCTAATATATTCAGATTCAAAACTTCAGAATCACCACCCTATACTGCAATACTGTAAAATACACTATATGATTACCATCCATAATTATATTGCTAATTTCATGTGTTCATAAACTCAATTGGTAACCATATACTGTAAAAGGGGTTGTGAACACCAGCAATTCCTATCAACATGGAGAAGAATAGAAAGCAAGGCAGTGCAATCAATCAGAGTTCTTGTGGACAGGCTCAGAGAGGTAGGCAGAGGGCCCCCGTTAGAGTGGACAGGCTCAGAGTTACATTTGATTAGACAAAACTATATGTTGCAATGGAGTAAAATACATTTAAGTTTGTTTCTTCCATCTATAATTGTAGAGGATGTCTTCATTGATCACAACTTGATTACATATAGGATAGATATTATGGAAATGATAGATACTGTAAATGTTGGATAATGTAAGTGTATTGCCTTATGTGAAATCTTTGTAATCTGTATTTTACTGTATACTGTAGCATACTACTTTCAGCACTTCTAAGGTGATTTGAAACATGTATCTCGCATTGTTATTAGATTCACTCATAGTTAAAACGACTAAACTGAAAAGATATCATTATGTTGTGTTTTGGTGATTAAACCATGTGTTCTTATGACATATCACGAGAAACTCATATTTTGAATCAATTGTGTAATTTGAATGAAAGATTGACTGTGTGATGAGTTTGGAGTTCTGTACTAAGAGTAGTGAAATTTTTACCACATGTGATAATAGTAATCAAAAAAAACTTTTAAGTACATTTTTAGGACACATAGGAACTTTTATTTAAACCTGTTTTACATTTTTCTGGCCATTTGGTGGCAGCGCAACAAGCACAACACTGACATATCATCAGCTTATAAAGGTTATATGCCAAACATGGTACCATACTGCTAGATTAGCATTTATTTGAAATCATGGACACTGTGGATGAGTAAGCCCTGCAGTTGATTCACTATTCTTAAATCTCTGGTTTGGACTGAACCAAAACAATAAAGTAGTATGCCTAAAATCAAAATGAGCTGAAAGACACTTAAACCATCTGCAGAGCTAAGAGGAAATGCAAAGTCTGTTGATAATTCTCTGTGGGTTCATCACTATGAGCAACAGCTTTCACATTACATGTAATCCATTGCTTATATATACTGTATATATATATATATATATATATATATATATTTCATTTTGCAACAGTGGAAGACAGTAAATACAGTGCAGAACTGTATTTGACTTTCATTTTGAGTTGAGTAAAAGATCCTGAAATCCTGCCCACGTGTAAATATTTATAAAACCTCAATGGCTGATATCTACAGTAAACAAGACCAAATGAGAGTGAGGATCTGAGTAGAATATACGTAAGATATATTTAAGGGAGAAGTACACTTAAATAGTAGTTTATATTTCTGAGGTAAAGGAACTTGAGCACTGTACTGAACTGGCTCCACATGAGTGTGTATAATGTGTTATAATTAATAATATAATGTAACTGTGTTAAATTCACCTCAGGGCACCACTCTTAAAGAAGAGAAAATTGATAGCCAATTAATAAATCCAGTCTCATAATATGCTAAATAAATTTGGAACTCAAATTAATAATTGAATTGATAACTATAACCAGAATTACTATCAATAGCTAGTAGGTTGAAGGATTTGGAGTTCTACATGGAAGAGGTTGGCAATATATTCAGTCTTATACAACACTGAAGAAACCAGCATGTATATCCACAAGCATTTCATTAAAATAAAACAAAAGCAAACACACAAGAAGGATCCTAAAACTAAAATGCCCTAAACTAAAGAACAAAGGGTGTGTAAGCGTGTGTGTGAGAAGGAGAGCGTGTGTATGTGTGTGCGTGCAAGGTAGGGTGCGCACCAGAAAGAATGTGGTCTGTTTCTTTGTTTTGCCTCTATAAGATTTGCGTGCATGAGCATGAACACACATTTTCAGAACTAAAGAAAGCATGTGAAGCGGCAAGCATAATGTTAACCACGAAAACGGTAACAACCATAAACCTCGGTGAAAACCACATCAGTACATTGACATGGAAAAAGTTTAGCAGTCTTGTGCTTAGCCATGTACACTGCTACTCAAATAGTTTTGTTACCAGTGTGCAGAGGAAGAAAAGTTTCTTTGACATTCTATTTGTAACTGGTGATTCCTTTGTAAATTAGCCAGTGTGCCATATTCCGATTGTGCAAATGGAGGACCCAGTCGCTCCATCTGTTCTCCTCAGAGTTAAGCCTTCTGTACTTTGCAAATACAATTGTCTAGGTAATACATTCCGATTGTAAATCCAACAGATGTCCGCTACTCTAGGCAGGGACATGCAGCACAGCAGCAGTAGAAGCGCATGTGTGCGTTGGAGAGAGATGCACACAAAGGAAACTGTTCAACTGGACGAGAAACCGAGTGTAGGAGCTTTAAATTAGGTAGGTTAGGCATTTGCTGCATGTAAAGTTATCTGTTGTTAAACCGTGCACAGTGAGAAAACAAGGCGTATATATATTTGCCAACATAGGGTTCCCTTCTAGACACAGATGCTTTTTGTGTGTGTGTGTGTGTGTGAGAGTGAGAGTGAGAGAGAGAGTGTGTTTGCTTCGTAACTGTGGAACCTAAGGGCCCTTCATATTTAGCCTGCACTGGGGCCCGTCATTCTAACATACTATTTGTCATATTATAACAGGATTATAAAATGAGATGCACTTTGTAGATATATATATGTTATATATGTTTTTAGTTCACTGACAAGGTTTTAATGTAAAAGGCAAGTTTCTTAAAAAAAGTACTGCCATATCAAAATTAGAAAATACTCACTTGCATCTCCTGTAAACAAATATTTTAAATATTGTCATGTCACAAGTAATAACCAACATCTCTACATACATTTTTGATATTGCCATGCCAAAAGTACCTACCTTTTTACGGCATGTTTTGTACATGTTGGGCAGTGCAGTTTGTGATGGAACAGTGTATCTTTTGTCAAGAGTTTTAACGAGGTGTTTAAACCCACTGGACTCTGTAGATATGGGCGCCATATCATTTGCGATGTAGTGGCAAATGGCATCAGTTATTTCTTCCAATTTTCTTGAATCCTTTTCGTATTATGTTGCTTTTGTAAATGCTTGTGATATGAACACCTGCTTTGTGGAGGCACTTAATACTGGGCGAGCCATGCACTGTTCATATCCGGCAATGTGATTGTGCTCCAAATGTTGAAACAGATTGGTGGCATTACCTTTGGTCGCTGAAAATGTTTTTCTACAGTGTTCGACATTGTTGTGTCGTCTTTACTGAAGCTAAAATGTGTCCAAACGATGGACACTGCGTTTTTCTTGTACAAGCTGCTCCTCTTGCTCAGTTGACCTTTCGCTAAGCCCCGCCCCCCCTTAGTTACAGTTGCTAAGTCCAACAAACTGTCGGTGGTGCCACTGTCTATTACTGCACTCCCCGGAGAAATATTGTCAAATTAGTTGGAAAAATTGATCTCAGAAAGAAGCAGACAGTTTTGCAGTTGCATTATAGATTTGAAGGTTGTATTCAGGCTGTCAAACTGACTCAAACGGATGTGAAAAAAATTAAGGATAGAAGCTAAAGCCTACTGATCACAGTACAAGTGAACCACCACATCCCCTGACGATTGAGACAAAAGACAACGATATGAACAATCAACGCTGTTCCTGTAAAGCTGGGTAGGCCTCTATTCATTATTACAATCTTTAAAAAGCAGAACAGTAGGGCTTTATTACGTTACATTGAGTAGGAATTTAGCTAGCGTTAGTTAACTAACATTACATTAGGAACAACCCACATTTTTCTGGATTTATTTTAGGTTTTGGAAAGAGAATAAATTGTACTTCTCCTATCAACCTCTTTGGGTAGTGACTGTAACTATTACAAGTGCCCCAGGAACAGTGTTTGACCAGATCTTGGAAAAATACAGCCAAAAAAATGGCATTAGGCATTAGAGTCAATGGAGCGCATCCATGAAAGTTTCAGACCTCAGTTAGAGAGTCCTATTCTGCGCTGTGATTAGCTAGCTGTGTATTTGGGCCGTGGCTTAGCGAAGGGTCAATTACATTGGTGTTCTCTATTTTACTCCCATTCTGCAGACTGGACGGGGCTGAGTCACGTGACTACACATGCAGTAGTGTGACAGAAGCCACCGAGGTTGTTCAGTGAGTAAACTTCACTCCCCGACACCTTAAGGGACGCACTGACGACCGACAGTAGTGGCCATGGGTTTTAGCCTCCTCGTCAGCGTGTCTGCCTCCTGTACCCAAGGTCGCCAGTTCGAGTCAAGACCTTGCAGTACGATCTTGGGGCAGCCAGTCACAGCAGCATGTTTTTAAAAGGGAAAGTGTTGGTTTAAGAGGATTAAAAGAAGTAAATAACCAACATGATGAATTTACATCGTAGGTTCTTAATTTCGGTTTCAGTTACTTTCAATTAATCGTCCACCCCTATAACCTGCTGCAAATTAATCAGCCTTTCATCTGGCTACAGTCTGTACACAGTGGCTGTTTATGGGGAATAAACACAGGAGAACATATTAAATCTTCCAGTCAGAGTTGCTTTTTAACTGAGACTGTGATCTTTCCCTAACCATAACCAAGTGCTTTGAGTTGCTTAAACATAAAAACCTCGATGGCATTATGTTGATATTGAATGACATGTCTTCAGTATAAATGTTTCCTCATTACAATCATACAAAATGTCATCTGGGCAGCATTATGTTTCCTCCGAAACAAATTCATATTGGAACTTTGCTGTAAATGAATGCAATTTTTAGTAGAGGGTTGAAATCACACATACATAATTATTCAAAGACAAGAGCAGATAATTTCAGGAACTTATTTCATACTCTCCTCCTACTGCATCTTTATCACAGTCTAGTTTCTCTATAATGCTGCTGGCTGTAACTTGGACTGTCAATGAAAAATCTAAAATTGTTAGAGGCCATTACTTCCAAGTCATTAGTTAAAGGTGGGTGGACTGTGCAGTCTCATGAAATCATCTGTGCTGCTCTTCATGTCATTCTCCTTGCCGGAGAATGGGTCACTGCAGCACAGTTGTGAGTGATTGCCACGCAAGACAACTGTGCTCTGATATGAATTAGTATTAATAGGTGAGGGAGGAAGTACTTGTATTGTAGCAGGCAGAAGACATTGAAAAGCTGTGAAATAGGTCACTTAGAGGGAAAAAAATTATACTAAATGTTGCAACTCTTGAGTTACAATAAGGTCATCCTAAGTCTGTTCCAACATCATTTATAACGAAAATGAATGTATCCATCATGATTGATACTGGGTTCAGGACTGACTCATTTTAAAAGGTATATCAAATATTTTAATATCCTACAACCACAGTCCTGACAATTAACCAGAATAATGTTTTGTCAGTGTCTAAATGTCTTAACTAAGGTCTTATGTTTCCATGCCACATTAAAATCAAAGCACACACAGAAAACACAATTAAGAGGTAGATGGTGTTGTAGCAGAACAGGACTATAAGGAGAGCAGAAACAGGGGTTAGTTTTATGAAAACTGGCAACAAGAAAATAAACTATCTGGCTAGGTGAATGTGGCAGAAGTAGTAGAAGTTGTAGTAGAAGTCTTGATTACTGGATGGGATGCAGTTGGTGAGGCTCTACTCTGCCTCAGGCACACCCGTCTCCACACAGGCAATCTCAGAGAGAGAAAGAGAGTCTGCAGGCTAGGTAACCTCTTGGACGGACTGGGGAGAGATGGGTTTAACTTGAGAAACATGGAAGGTGGGATGAATATGAAGGGAAGCTTGTAGTATATGGCAGACAGCACAGGGATTGATAATAGAATGGCGGGTTCCTGGCCTGGACTTGGTGGCTTTGCTTCCTGGGTGTGGGTGGGACCGTGGGTCTGGGCCCTAGGGGCTGTGGGGCCACCCTGTCCCCTCTAGGCCTGCTCCCTTGCGGGGCGGGCTCGTGCCTGCCCCGATGGCCTGGTGGTGTTCCAGGACGCTCCGGCTGGGTGGGCGTTGTGGGGTTACCTGACTGTCGGGGGGACCTGGTGAGGGGGAAGGTAGGTGGGCAAGCCTCCTCGATCCATGAGGTGCATTTTAGGAATTGAGATATCCTTCAAGATGGCGTGCTGAGATTAACTTCCGGGTCACAGGCGGGGAATCAGGGAGGCCCAAAATAGGGAAATGAGAAATGCCCTGTGTTTTCCAGAGCTGTGTTCATTTTAAAACAAGACAATGATTGTCTAGTCTCTCAGTAAATGTTTAGCTACAACTCTGGACTAATGCAATATGGAAAGCAGTAAACTGATGGACTGCTACATAACGAAGTAAGAAAAGTACACAGAAAAAACAGCCACAGCCAGACACATGGCTCTACAGCCATTACACATTTTGTAGGGCTCTGGCAGTGGTCCTCCTTTTCCTCCTCTCACACAGGAGCAGATACCAGTCCTGCTGCTGGGTCGATGCCTTGTACAGCTCTTCTTGTGTAACGGCCCATCTCCTGGTATCTCCTCCGTGTTCTTTAGCCTGTGCTGCGAGACACAGCAAACCTTGCTATGGCATGTATGGATGTACCATCCTGGAGGAGCTGGAATACCTGAACAAACTGAATGGACATCTCTGAAGGTTAATTGTCCACAAGGCCAGCTTCATGTTCACAGGTCTGAAACACTTGTATGTAGAGTGTTTAATGTAAGGTGACTTTGACTGAAACACTGCAATACACCAAGGAGAGGCAAGGCAGCGTTGGTACATCATACAGAGGAAAATAAATGATTAAAGGGAAAGTAAAGAATAAAGATGTGGCCACTTCAAGTTTCATTAAACACAATGACAACCAGATGTCTTCTGTGCAGCAGGCTAGCTTCTAGCTACAGCAGCCGCTACTTCACAGCTGGGATTGGCTCCAGCCCCCCCGTTACCCTGTACGCAGGATAAGCGGCTGACGATGGATGGATGGATGGATGGATGGACATTCATTGCAGGTCTGTGACAGGATGTGAACACTGGTATCTTGCATAAACCTGGTGGGCTATATGCCCATTTAACACCTCCACCTCCATACTCATGCTACAGTACATAAAGGGCGCACAACCTCTAGCACTTTCAATGAACTTTGGTGTTGGACATAAATCTGAACTGGATTTATTTAGAAGGAATACTGGGCTGAAAAGGTCACAAGCTTATTTATTGGGGGGTTGATGGAGCAGTGGATAAGACACATGCCTTTGGCATGAGAGACCTGTGTCCCTGAGGACACTTAACCCCTAGTTGCTCCGGAGGCGTGCAACCTCTGACATAAAAGTCGCTTTGGTTAATAGCATCAGCTAAATGTAATGTATGTATGTATTTAATAATAATAATAGCTTTATTTGTGTAGCACTTTTCAATAGAGGTGGGGATGAAATGGTATGACAATTTCATATCATGATTATAGTGACCAAAATTATCAAGGTTATCAGTATTATCATGGTATTGTAAAAATGTGCAGAAAAATATTAAAATGTACTGATACACACACACTGAAACCATTTCAACAAGTTTTATATTGAAAACTACAAATAAAATTGCCATTCCCTTTGCATAAACATTGAAATAACAGCCAATACCTTTTGTAAACATATGAAAACCATCTAAGGGCCCGATTTACTAAAGGTTTGTGTGTAAAAAGTGTTATCACCAGCAAATTAACACGAAAGCTGATCTACTAATAGTGTGCATGCAGAGTGATGCCTTTCAAAAGTGCAAGATATCACCTGTTGTTCATTTAGTACTTTTGTCTTAATGAATATGCATTTTGGGGCGTTTCAATTTTATAAAGTAGTGGGAGGGTAACATGCAAATACATTTATTTACTACACGCAATGTGATCTACCAAGCCTAAAAACAATTTCGTGTTGGTCTGAAAGGAAGGTGCAAACCCACCGAAGTGTTGCGCAGAGATGGCTGCTGTTATTGTTGCCATAAGGAGACACAGCTGTAATGAAAGAAAACGTAGAACAATATTAGATAATATTATTCTATATCCAATATACAGAAATACAATTATTTTAGTTTATTTATTTGATGAACTCCTTCAATTGAATAGGGTTTTTTTGTATTTTCCTTTAGCTGCTGGATGTAAAATTAACTGGTTGGTTGACTAAACTGCGTAACGTGTTATCACGTGCAGTGGACAAGTAGTCTGCAGACACTCAAGGCGCACAGCAGCAAAACAATGTGTAGTGTCTTTACAAGAGCAGCAACACTGAGAGCTTCAGTTTACATGCTGTTAGTGAGTCAGACAGACAAACCAAAGCTAAAATGAACTCACCCTACGTTCACTGTAAGGTCATTTTCTTCAATCAAGTTCCCTACAGCTCTCTCATAAAAACTAAAATACGACCAGACTCTCCACAGTGCTGTCTTCCACCATGTTGTCATTGACCCAAACAAACCCATGTTGCATACTACGCTTGCACACATGCTTCTGGGAGACTGTCACTAACTTTGGTTGATGCTGTACAGTATTTCCCGTGAGTTTATTATAGTGCGGTAATCAGAATCAGAATCAGCTTTATTGCCAGGTATGTGTACACATACGAGGAATTTCACTCAGGATTGTACATTGCTCATGATGTGCTTACTCATACAAAAATACCATAACACAATATAGACAACACTAATATACACACTATGAACAAAACAATATTGACATATTGACAAATAGTGCAGTGATCAGAGTGCAAAGGATGCAAGAGTAAACTATTATTCTCATTATGTACATGTTGAAGGTGGATATGATATACAGGTACACATACATGTATACATGTACACAGTGTGATGGAGCATAGTGCAAAGGATGCTGGAAAAAAATAAATAAGACCTAAGAACCGAACCCGGTTATCATGGTAATTAAAATGTGTAGGGTAATAATAACCGTTGGGAACTTTACTATGGTTTATCATTAAACCGGTAATCGTTTCATCCCTGAATACAGGTAACAAAGTCAAGTTTAATAAATATTAGTATCACACACAGTGGTTTACAACAATTAATGTATAAAACATAACTAAGTCAATATACAAATAATGGAAAAGTAAATTACGCATCAAACTGTGAAAGCTTTTCCTGTTATAAATGTGTCTTAATGAAGACAAGATAAAATGAGGAACAGACTCTGCAGGCGTGATCTCCTCTGGTAGATTGTTTGAGAGTGTAGGGGCCCTGATAACAGAGACCCTGAGTTTGTTGGCAGAACTGTGATTACTTAATCTGCTATGGCAACAATCTTGAAAAAAAACATGCTATGTAGTCTGATCCTAGCATTAAGCTGATGATACACCGAGCAACTTTTAGAGAAATCGTGCAGGGCAACGTTGCCGTCAATGGTAATGAGTAAAGATTATTACCGTAATCCCCTTCCCACACCACTCTTCCACCGCCGCTATCCGTTCAAAACATTTTGGCAACAGACATGCCATTAGCAAGATTGCCCAGCAATATTGCTCAAAAAGTTGCCCCGTGTATCATCAGCTTTACTCTCTTTTCTCTCTTCTGTTTAAAACAACCTGCAAAAAACTTGTAGTTAATCAAAGCTCAGAAATTGCAGGTCTCTGTAACGATGTGGGCACAACAATCTCTGAATTCTGTTGCTTGGTCGATATAAGTCCCATTTTGTCCAAACTGGATCTTTAGGAGCAGAATTAAGTCAAAGCTGGGCCAGCATGGCTCCTCCCCTGGCTCTCTTAACTCTTCTCTGAGCGATCACCGCACCTGCTGTGGTGCGATAGTTTGGGCCTGGTAGATTGTGGTCTGCTGCTTTTTAATTAAAAAAAACCGTCTTCATTTTCCAGTGACTGTATTTATGTCAGAGATAACATGTTTCGGCAATAAAGCTGGAAAAAACAGATAAAAAACAAAAGTGTAGCGAAGTTTGAAGGAGCTACCGGCTGCTGCTCCTAAAAGCGCTGCCGGTAAAAATAAACAAATAAGGAGCTGCTGTCGCACCACCAGGCTTCAGATCAGCATCATTCCTCAGGATGAGACCCTTACATTCATCCTCAGCACTAAACCATGTAAAATCGTTTTAATTTCTGTGACTTGTAATTTATCCCCCCATCTAGTCCATTTAATTTTTGTATAACTGTGTAACTTTTTCTTTTAATGTGTAGTGATCTACAACTACAACCATACATTGTAAAATTATAAATAAATCCACCTTGTCCATCAAAGTCTATTGACAGGCTGTTTACGGCAGTTAGCAAAGACAGACAAGTGACTATTATTACTATACTATTGTTGTCTCTTGTAAAGTTTGCATGACTCTCTGCAAATTAAGACAAATCATAAATATTCAGTGTCATCTTGTCTGAACACATGCTAAACAAAAACACTTTAAGTCACCACAGCAGGATGTAATTCCTCCCTCCTTAAAGTATTCATTTGAAGACTCCTAAATTCAGCATTTAGTCAGACGAAAGCAGTCAGCGAGCGGATCACGCTGTGCATTGTGGTAGGGGAGTGAAGGCAGCACAGCGTCAGCTTGTCATTGTTTTTTTCCTTCCTAATTGTGGTTTGCTGACATAGAATAGACATCTCTTGCTTTTGTTTTTCAAGGGGGTGAAGCAATGGCGTAGATATAGCTCTGAAAATTGACTGACATCAGTGAAAAACTGTTCAAATTTTGAGGTAACCTAATGTTAAGAACTCCATGAAGAAAATGTTTTTACTAAAAGCAACCATTCTATTCTCCACTTAGCAATCAAACATTAAAAGGTACTTGCAAAAAATACTGCATGTATGATGTGTTCACACGATGCACAAACTTGTGTTGTTTACATGTCAGCGTGGTATTGTGAGCAGGTTTTTATTATTATTAACAATAAACATTAACACTTAAAAAAGGTGGATGGGTAGGAGTTCTTACATCTTCTGGGTCCCCCTCAGGCAAAAAAGGAAAAAAGTCTACACAAGCAAAACCAGTGTATGATCATCGCTTTTTACGAAACTGACACCGTTCTGATGATTAGTCAGGAAGATTTAGAGGGTCTTTGAATATGCTTGCGAAGGGGAGAAGCACTGCGGTGTGCTTCTTTTTCCCATCAGACAGTGTTTTAAATTGTTTACAGTGAAAAGTGCCAAAGGTTGATTTAAATGTTTATGTGGGTATGAATTCACGCTTCAATGAGGTTTATGTGAAACCTATTTCTGCATATGATGCAGGAACAAGGAGAACGCGGGATAGGTTTGACTTCCTTTTGTCATCACTCAGATCTCTGAGCATCCGCCTTGTGTTTCTCCTCAGGGCAACAACAGCAACAACAGCGGTGAGAGGATACATTTTATAATTGCAGCTTTTAACTTATTTGTAATAAAACCTCTAGAGAACTCATTGAAATAAGTTGATTCCAAAAGAGCATACCTGAAGTAGAATTTTTTTTGTGTGTGTGAAGGTGGAGGGGGGAAATATTCTTCAAACGCTGTTGCTGAATGTGTCAGTATTTGAGAGTCAGCACAGCAGTACTCTCATGGAGAGAGAAATAATTGGCGGCACTGTGCAAAGGCATACATGTCTGTCTTCCTGGGTGCAGCCATGGATGTGATGATGCCTGTGAATGGTGCATTCAACAATCTTTGGCTCTGTTTAGGTATATGCAATAAGTGTCTGTTAATGAAAGCCCACAATTAAAAAGCTACTTTTCTACTTTTTCAAGCTGCAACAACTTTTCCTTTTAATCAATGCTTGTCCTTGTTCGTGTGTGTGCCTACTAATGGTTGCTCAATGTTGTGATTTGCTCTGCTGCCATTAATGTTTCTATTATGTTAATTAACCATGATTTAATGCCTGTGAGAGGACTTCAAAGGACAATGCCAAAAGAGAGTAGCTGAGATGGAAAATGACAGGTTGCAGTATTTTGATCCCAGTTGGTGAATCACTCTGCAGTTTTCCCCACCCGCTTCCTCTGAAGTTGTTTCACGCCTCCATGGTGGTTCTCACTTCAGGGAAGAAAAGCGTGAGAATGGCTGATAATAAAAGCAGAACAGGAAGTGCATGTGTGTGAGTGAATGTACATTCTGTGTAAGCTCTGGCTCCGATTTTGTTTTAATTGAGCTAATGTGTGCTCAATAATGCTTTAGAGACAAAAGACCAATGCATTGTAGAGCGCATTTTTTCTTATTACAACAACTTTAAATATTTAAATACCTCCATTCTCCTTCTTCTTGGTATTGTGTCAGTGGATACCATATTTAACGTCCACCTACACATTAATAATACAAATTACAATAACCAGGGGTATTGAAGCATAAATTAAGATATGGCCCCATAGGCTTCATAGTTCTCATCGCTCCTCAGTGACACTTTCTCACCTAAAAGTGCCCAGTGGCTTTCCACAGCTTGTCAAATTGTCATATATGGAAAGTACCCACCGCAGTGGCAGGACGGGAAGACACTAATAAGGTGACAAAATACAGAGCCAAGCATTTTCTAGGGGGGAAATTGCTGCCACCATGATTTTATATAGAAGAGAAAATTAATGTCTCACGCTACTCCAATCCTGAATCTTATCTGTCCCCTCAGAATTTTTCAGTAGTTATTGCCACCAAAACTGCTGGGTTTCTCCAGGCTTTTTAGAAGGAAAACAAAATCTGTGATAGGCTCTCTATTTGCAGCTAATGCATAATGATTGAGAAAAATGCTGGCGCAGTAATATTCATCTTTCTTGACCAATGGCTTTTTGCATTAGTTTATTTCAGGAAAGTGGAGAATTATGATGTTCAGCTGTACAGAAAACGTAAGTAGTGACTGCTAATAAATAGTATGCCTAAACAAATATTCTAAACATTGATTGTGAATGAAAATAAAATTCTTATGGTTGAAATAAACATACAAACGTATCATTACAAAGCTTTAAAGTCAATGTTGTAACTGAAGTTAAAAATGGAAAAATTTGAATTGCTGCGTCTTGATAAAGTAGATGTCAATTAAGAAGCCCAGAGGGACTCAGACGTTTTGAAAAGTGTTCATCAGAAAAAAAAAAAAGATGCGTGCGGGCCAACGGATAGAAGTTGCATATCCCTTTTTTGTTTCTTGTCATAAATCGCTCCACCGTGCTAGTGAACCTTGTTTTCACTCTAAGCTCCACATCCACAGGAGAATCATTTCTAAAACTGCATCCTCTCATCAGCGCTTCATGGACTTCAACCTGCAGCTGTCAGCTTGATTCACAACAGTCAGTGGCTTGGCATAGAAAACAAAAATGCTGCACATAAACCCGAAACTAACAGACGTGTTATGCATAGGAAGGCTTAAGGGAGAACTTCTCTAAAGCCTGTCTGAAACACCTGCACAGCCTACTGCACCATCCATTAGTTATAAGATAGTCTCAGATGGCCTATTCTCAATTGGATGAGATCATTAGTTTTGCTTGAGCCCCTATCACTACATAGACTTAACTGTTATCTCACAAGGGACTCCCACCTGCAACGCCCCGCCTCTTCCTCTTTTCACATTCCTTCTCCCTATGATTCCCTATCATCCTTTACTTCATTTCTATAGCCTTTCTCTTCATCTTCATCATACATCCTGTCTTTTCTTTTTAGAAACTCTTTTCTCTTTTAGATTCCCCAGCCTCCTCTTCCTCAATTCTCTACCAACATTCCACTCCTCTACTCATTCCTCCTTTTCCTCCTCTCACCCCGCATTCACTCTGTCCATTTGTTCTCCTCTCTATCATCTCTACCTTCTTTCCCCCCCTCCTTTCTGTTCCTTTTCTAACCCATCCACTTTTTTCTCCTGTCCTCTCCGCCTTGCTAAACAGAACCCCACATTATCCCCCTCCTGCTTCTATCAGGGGTAGCTAGCCTGTCAGCCCCAAGCCTTAGTTAATCACTCAGGCAGCCAGGCAGTCGGGCAGCTCGCTGCTAGCTCCCTGGACACTAATAGCACGACAAGCAGAGAGCAAGAGCGAGGGGTGGGGCGGTTACTCATTAGGAATACAGGTATTTAAGGAAATGGTCCATTTCAAATCAAAAGATAATTTGTCTCCTGCTGAAGTAAAGGATTTTTGTGGGACAGGCTGGAGTTATATTAGGTCAGCTACGAATGTGAAGCAGTTCGGCTGTGCAGCTAGCTACTCTGGAGCCGGGCTGTTGACATTATCAATTTGAGGCTTGATAAATACTACTTGTGTTCGGATGGCATATTGTATCCCCAAAAGAGAAGTTGGGTTTGCTACCCGAAGGCTTTTTTTATGCTGACTCCATGTTGCTGCCGTGTCGATGGGGTAGGACTCGATAAAGTTGAAATATGACCGCCATTTGCACAATGACATTACTTCAAATAAAAGAGCTTGCTGTCAGGCCTCTGAGGTGATCAATGCTTTTCAACAAATCATTGCCCATTTTCTGTTTGCATGGCTAAATCAATACTAGTGCGAATAAAAAAATTCATACCTAACAGGCAAATGAAAGTAAGAGATGATTATCTGACAAAACGTCCACATGGCAACTTCTTTTCTTACTTTATATGGAACCATTCTTTATGTTCGAGGGTTGAACACAGTAACACCTGAACTGGGTTAGCCTATATTAGAAGGTGTTAAGTGATACTATGTGTCTTAGAATAAAAAACACAATCTTCCCCTTACAGATGGAAAGTTGAATTTGTACGCAATGGAACGTAGCCTTGCTCAATTCAGTACAATCAAGGGTTTTGCCACTACAATGTTACTTTGGCAAAAACACAGTCCCCTGATTTACTGTTTTTGAATGAGGCTAGTTCATCAACCCAGTAAGGGTGCCAATGAGGCCATCAGCAAAACAGTTAAAACACATAAAAAATAAAAGAAATCTGATCAGCCTTCAAACTCATGGATCTGTTACTACTGCATAAATCAGTAACAATAAATACATCTTAGTTATCATAATTCATTATAAGTAATCAAGAATAGAGCATATAGCACCTTTCTACATCAGATCTGACAAAGTCACAAAAAAAACAAAGGCAAAATATAAAATACAGACACAATGTAAGTCAAAGAGTCAAAGATCCAATTAGGTCCAACAAAAATGAAAAAAAAAAAACATATCATGGAGCGCTGTATCAGTGTATTTGCTTGTGCTATTTATGTGTGTTGGGGAATCAGCCAGAGATGGATTCATATTTTCATGCTCTATGGGCCTAAAAGCATTGATGCCTGAAGAACTTTTTTAGCATTCGGGCCCAGTGAGCTTGTGTCATTGGAATGAATGTGGTGTCATCTTGGAACATAATGTCCAGTTCTCTTTATATATTCATGTTGTGGTCCCCTTCCACACACTGTCAGTCAAGTGACCTAATGATGACGTCTTTAAAGCAGCTGACTCAAGAGAATCTTGGAGACGAAGAGAATTTCAATGTATCAAACTGTCATTGCCACTCGTGGCCATAGTGCATTACTTTAAGGGTCTTTCTGGATGGAGGTTTGTAGTCCCAAGGTATAGAACAAAGGGGTTTAAAAATAGCTTTGTTCCAGCAGCCATCACTCAGATGAAGAAGTTTTAGTAGCACATCACGAATTTCTTTTTACCTGGATTTTATCTTGTATGTATGTATGTATTCTAGAGGTTATTCCTATTTGTGTTTTTTATTGTTATTTCTCCCTTTTGAAGCCCTTATTAGAGCCTTCAGTATTTATCATGTTTGCTTATTGTCTGTGTCTCTAAAATATGTGTCTTATAATGCAACCAAAATCTACCTACAGGTACAAATAAAGTAAGCTGAATGTGTTCCAATACTGAATTAAACCACATACTATTCTTAAAACGTACCTCAGACTTTTTTTGACTCTGTCTCTACCAACTTGAACATTATAAGCTTGTAACATGTTATCAATTAACAGAACGTGGGAACAGTGTACAAAAAAAAAAAAAAATGCAGCGGTACAGTGAGTGCAAAAGAAGTGGACCTGTCACCATGTTGACATCCCTGCTATTAGAGGAACATTCTCAGGTGCAGTGGCTGGCAGTCTCCAGTGTTTACTGGGGAGCATCATTAGTCTGGCATCTCACAGCCTTAAAATGTCATATATCCACTGTAATGAACTGAGAGAGCACGCACTATTCCCAAACTTCCCTGCTGCAGAGCCCACATTAATCCAAATGCTCAAACTCTGCAACTGGAGTCCCTCCACTCATTAACAGTGGCAGATATCAAGATAGGAATAATGAGGAAGTGCCCGCAAGTCAGGACATATATTAAAGAAATAGAAAGAGCAGGAGAGAGAGAGGGAGAGAGAGAGAATAAATCCTGTCATAAATGGGAAAATACCCCCGAGAAATGGCCTGGGCTCAGATGACAAACAGCATGCATTCATATTGTTTGGAGACGGTGACAACCTCCTCCTCTAGTGCCAGAAAGATAATCATAAGAATGTACAAGTCATGTGTAGTCTAACAAAATGTATGATAAAGACTGCTTTGTGTTTGTAAAGACTGTTCATAACATTCAGCTGTAGACACTCCAGAATTTCATGCAGTTGTTTTCAGTGGTGGAAAGTAACAAAACACATTTACTGAACTACTGTACTATTTTTTACTTTTGAGGTGCTTGTACTTTACTTGAGTATTTCCATTATGTGTTTTTATACTTCTACTCCACTGCTACTACTACTAACGTTTTACTACTTTTTACTATTTGATAACCATATTTACTAGTTATTTTGTAGATTCAGATTAATAATGCTAAATATAATCAACTATTAAATAATGATGTGTTAAGATAAGACTGTACTGATCCCAAGAAAGAAATTCACAAGATACCCTGCAGTATACAAAAAATACAATTAGCTCTGTGTTTACCAGCTGCAACATTAATTTTTGTACACCATGTTGTTAATGCACTAATAATTGTAATCCAATAATATAATATACATTTTCTGAAATGGGCCATTCTGCACAATAAGTACCTTTGGTATTTTAAGTATATTTTGATGTACTTATATACTTTGACTTATACCTTTTACGATTTTGATTGCATGACTTTTACTTACAACAGTACACTGTGCTGCTTTTGTTAAAATGTCTGAGTACTTCTTCCACCACTGTTGGTTTTACAGAAAAAGAGAAAAACTGTACCACTACATATTAAGGTTAGTGCTGTATATGAAAATGGAGTAGTATTGAATCACATATGCAGTAGATGCAGTTGTTCTAGCACTACTTAAAGCAGAACATTTATTTATGTAGTACACTCCAGCGACATCTCAGGATGCATATATACTACAGAAGTGTGTATGACCCCAAAGCAGAAGGGCCTAACGTATAAAAGTGATGGAATATTGTTTTTGATACAGTATAACAAAATATTGAGGTATGTCATTGCTGCATGGTGACATCAATTATTGCTGTTTCAGAAAGTGGGGATGTCAAATGTGCTGGATCCTGGAGAAATTCACAGAAATGTGATAATTTTTGTTCCAGAAACTTAGATCACGAAGTCCTAATCACTTACTATGACACCTATGGACCTTAGGCTAACTGGTTGAGTATTGGTTTGAGTTCCAGTTAAAGTGATTCTGCAGAGGGAATGCTGATATTTGAACTCAACTGCCAAACAAATGGACCCTTTCCTTCAGTGCTCCCCCAGATTTTAAATCTCTTTGTTTTTCCAGTGTTGAAACGCCTTCGCCCTTGCCTAGTCATGTAACGTTCTTCTCTGTTTACACTCTTCAGACCTTTTCCTCTTTGGCTGTTTCTCAGCCATCTGTCCTTCTTCACAGTGCCAGGAGTCCAGCACGCTCGAATGTGCCGGTTTATAGAACTCCCCCATCACTCCTGTGCACTACTATTAACACCACCTGTTGCTGTTTGGCTAGAACAATGTTGGGTGGAAAACTCCACACCACTTTCTTTGTTTTCCATTTACAGAGCCAGGGCTGTGTAGGAAAACCCGATTTTTTTTTTCAGAGCACAAACAAAAAACCAGACCTAGCAAACCATTAGGAAATATTTGCTGAAGTTAACAAAATGTTTATTGGTTTACAATCACTTACTATCCCTTTAATCTTCTACACTTCTAATCATGACATGCCTTAACCTAGAAGACCCTGTGGCTGCCTGATTACATATTTCTTTTATACTATATGCAGTCGCTTACATGAACATTTTCCACTTATAAACAGACCCACCTACTGTAACATTCTTCACTTTTGCTGCTGTGACAGCGAACACACAGGACTTTTGGGGAAAAGAAATCATAGTAAGTCAAAAATGTACAGCTTCAATGTGATATCATGGGATGGTGTATAAATTGCACGCCACTTTTAAGGACATTTCTTGTGCCATATTAATGCATTTAACATTTAGTGTGTGATTTAACTCTGTTTTGTCCCCATATACTGCAGCAACACAAAGGAGGTTAAGCCTATGTGAAGTTGTAGGGTTAACCGGTCGACATGCTTACAGGCACACACCCCTGTGATAGTTAAGGTAAGGGTAAGGTGCTTCAGGGGGCTGACAACGCCTTTAACGCTAACATACAGGTGCTGGTCAGATAATTAGAATATCATCAAAAAGTTGATTTATTTCAGTAATTCCATTCAAAAAGTGAAACTTGTATAATGTATACATTCATTCCACACAGACTGATATATTTCAAGTGTTCATTCCTTTTAATTTTGATGATTATAACTGACAACTAATGAAAACCCCAAAATCAGTATCTCAGAAAATTAGAATATTGTGAAAAGGTTCAATATTGAAGACACCTGGTGCCACACTCTAATCAGCTAATTAACTCAAAACACCTGCAAAGGCCTTTAAGTGGTCTCTCAGTCTAGTTCTGTAGGCTACACAATCATGGGGAAGAGTGCTGACTTGACAGCTGTCCAAAAGACGACCATTGACACCTTGCACGAGGAGGGCAAGACACAAAAGGTCATTGCTAAAGAGGCTGGCTGTTCACAGAGCTCTGTGTCCAAGCACATTAATAGAGAGGCGAAGGGGAGGAAAAGAT
>NC_060154.1:3584233-3659233 GCF_021292245.1 Micropterus dolomieu
AAAAAGTTGATTTATTTCAGTAATTCCATTCAAAAAGTGAAACTTGTATAATGTATACATTCATTCCACACAGACTGATATATTTCAAGTGTTCATTCCTTTTAATTTTGATGATTATAACTGACAACTAATGAAAACCCCAAAATCAGTATCTCAGAAAATTAGAATATTGTGAAAAGGTTCAATATTGAAGACACCTGGTGCCACACTCTAATCAGCTAATTAACTCAAAACACCTGCAAAGGCCTTTAAGTGGTCTCTCAGTCTAGTTCTGTAGGCTACACAATCATGGGGAAGAGTGCTGACTTGACAGCTGTCCAAAAGACGACCATTGACACCTTGCACGAGGAGGGCAAGACACAAAAGGTCATTGCTAAAGAGGCTGGCTGTTCACAGAGCTCTGTGTCCAAGCACATTAATAGAGAGGCGAAGGGAAGGAAAAGATGAGGTAGAAAAAAGTGTACAAGAAATAGGGATAACTGCACCCTGGAGAGGATTGTGAAACAAAACCCACTCAAAAATGTGGGGGAGATTTACAAAGAGTGGACTGCAGCTGGAGTCAGTGCTTCAAGAACCACCACGCACAGACGTATGCAAGACATGGGTTTCAGCTGTCGCATTCCTTGTGTCAATCCACTCTTGAACTAGACACAGCATCAGAAGCGTCTCGCCTGGGCTGAAGACAAAAAGGACTGGACTGCTGCTGAGTGGTCCAAAGTTATGTTCTCTGATGAAAGTAAATTTTGCATTTCCTTTGGAAATCAAGGTCCCAGAGTCTGGAGGAAGAGAGGAGAGGCACAGAATCCACATTGCTTAAAGTCCAGTGGAAAGTTTCCACAGTCAGTGATGGTTTGGGGTGCCATGTCATCTGCTGCTGTTGGTCCACTGTGTTTTCTGATGTCCATGGTCAACGCAGCCGTCTACCAGGAAGTTTTAGAGCACTTCATGCTTCCTGCTGCTGACCAACTTTATGGAGATGCAGATTTAATTTTCCAACAGGATCTTAACCCTATAGAAAACCTATGGGGTATTGTGAAGAGGAAGATGCGATACGCCAGACCCAACAATGCACAAGAGCTAAAGGCCAATATCGGAGCAACATGGGCTCTCATAACACCTGAGCAGTGCCACAGACTGATCGACTCCATGCCACGCCACATTGCTGCAGTAATTCAGGCAAAAGGAGCCCTATCTAAGTATTCAGTACTTAGTTACTTTTCAGTTGGCCACTATTTCTAATAATCCTTTTTTGTATTGGTCTTCAGTAATATTCTAATTTTCTGAGATACTGAATTTGTGATTTTCATTAGTTTTCAGTTTTAATCATCACAATTAAATGAAATAAACATTTGAAATATATTAGTCTGTGTGTAATGAATGAATATAATATCCAAGTTTCACTTTTTGAATGGAATTACTGAAATAAATCAACTTTTTGATGATATTCTAATTATATGGCCAGCACCTGTAGTTAGCAATAAATCAATCTTGTCTTTTTGTTTAATTTTTATTTCACACGGAAACCGAATTCCGGTCTCCTGGGTTTATTGGACCCCCATCCACCTCCTTACTGTGACTTTTCTAAATATTTATGTCCTACACCGGGTCTTTTCTTATGTTGTAAATACGTAATACGTTGGAATACCATGTGAAATGACTTAAGAAAAAGATATGTTATTCATACGCCATCTGGTGATATCAGGCTGACAGCTTCCAGTAAATACTTGTTTTGCACTTCTAATACTTCGAATACTTTTCTTTCACAAGTCTAAATCTGCTTTATTAATGAGAACTGCACAGTATGATTGGCCAGCTACAAATCTATGTGAAGACATTTACCAACTTTACATTGTGAATAATAATCTCAGAGTGTCAATGGCTGCACAGACTGATTCTTATTACACATCCATCATTGAGATTATATCAATATGAAATCTTGCCAAAGCATTACTATGCAGGTATTGACTGAATATCGTCTTCCATTGCAAAGCATCATAATATATTGCCAAACATTACACATCTCCACTCTCAAGATAATATGTCATGCTGTTCATCTTTTGATAAATATGGAAGCCAGATGATCAGTCCACCATGTGCAACACATTTAAACACTGTCACCTTTCAAATCCTAGTTTGACCAAGCAGAACTGTGTATGAATTAAAGTTTCTCCTTTGTCAATATAGCATAGTTTCATGTTCATTTTCCTTCTGGCAAAGGATTGAAACTCAGCTGAGCTATAGGCCTTTTTTTTAAGGTTTAGTAAATCAAATAAAATAAATAAAAAACTGCCAAGGTGACAGGAAGTTATTACTTGCATGCCTTCAAGAAGAATTGAGATTTAAACATTGCCAGCCATTTCTGACACTAGGACATTGATATTTAAAGGCAAAAGCTAAAGGACCATACTAAACAAATGCACATCCATTATAAATCAGTCTCTCAGTAGGCTACCTCTGCACTGCATTAAACCTGTATGTACAGTAAAAGTTCTCCCACTTATTTAAAGGTTCAGTGTGTAAGATTTAGTGGGATCTAGTGGTGAGGTTTGTGAATTGTTGTTCACTGTTTTTGCATCACAGTCCATTATAAACCACACATTAGATAAAGTTTATACAAACATTGACAAGGGAAACATCTCTCTGTGATTGTGGACCATCGCCAAAACTGCCCGGCAACAATAATATCTGACCCGCTGCCAGATTATGGTGCTTTAATAGTGGCAAAAAAATATAAATAAATAAATACTTTGATAGCGGTGCTGAAAAAGAGCTCAGTCATGACAGCAACAGTTACTCACATAATCACTCCCTCTTTAGAGGTTTTGTCTAAAAAATAAAAGCGCAAGAAGCTTATTTACTGCAATGCCGTATTTGGAGTTGAACTGAGCTTTTACTTTGAAAAATTCTGGACGACATTAAAAGAGTCTGTAGCCTGCTTGACACACCTCTGAAAGAGCCGTCAGAAATTCCCCTAAATGTCCTGTGCCTGGAAATACTGGGGAAATACAAAAGCGTCCGTATGTTGATGGATGTGGATGAAACAGGGAAACAAAAACCATTTGTTGAAGAGAGAGGGGAAAAAAAGTTGTCCTAAAGTGGAATCGAACTCAACCCTTTAGTTGCGAGTCCTGCGCCGTACTGACTGAGCTAACCAAACAACATGTCTATGTAAGTCAATATTATGGATCATATTCTCATCCACCATCTAAAGGTTGAAAATATTGCTCCGATGCAAAACTTATTTGCAGACCCCTGCTGTATACTATTACTACTTCTTCAATGTAGTGATCAGTGTCTACACTGCCTGAATTCTACCATAAGTAGAACAAGAAGAACGTAGTGACAAAATGCTCTCTGTTCCGCATTTTCTGTTTGTCTTTTTTCAGCTACTGTAGAAATTTGACGATGCAACGTGGCGACGTCCATTGAAGGGTGGACCCGCGGTTAAGAAATAAATGGCTCATTGCAAGGTAATAAAAAGATAATGGTTTATTATGTAATGTCTTTATAATCCACTGAAAACATAGTTGTAGGTCTTATATTGCATTTCTGTTGATAGATCCTCAGAAATTGACACACACTGGATGTTTAAACTACTGTTGATGAGCACTGTCAATCAATTTATTGTCTGTCCGTCTGTCTGTCAGGCCAGACTGTGTTTATTTATCCCAAACTGAGGAGACCGTAGCTATGTTTCATTTGTTTCAATTGAAACATGCCGCACCCACCAAAGTACCCCAACTAACCTGCAAGAATTGTATAAATCACCCACTTTTAATATAAACTAGGCCTACTTACTTCACTCAATGTGTAGAGACATGGACACAGGAAGAGGGCAATAAAACCAGGCATTATAAAAACCATCAATTGATAAAAAGTGGGATTTAGACTTGCAGCAGAGAGAGAGAGAGAGAGAGAGAGAGAGAGATTGTTCGGGTAGAGCAGTCTCTGACAAACAGACAGATACGTGCTATATATGCTACGCTTGTATCCTCACTGCGTTGCATTATTATAAACTATGATGTCCTGGGTCACATCTCTATCTCGTCCAGACACTGTCTCTCCCTCTTCATCTCCTTCAGTTCTCGTGCAGTAATTTCCTGTTGTTGATTGTGTTGTTGCTGTGGCTGCTTTCACATACAGTCTGTTGGTGTTCAAGTTTCTCAAATTGTTGTAATTTGTTGTTAATAACTATTAGACATAAGTTAACCTTGCCATTCAAATCAACACGAAAAACATGCATGTAGGGCATCATTTAGTATGATGTCATTACATAGACAGACCTTCTCTCAGCACCCCCAACTGTGACTGATTGTCAGCGTCTCTGTGTAGGGGAGACCATATAAAAAAACCTCATTATATTATTACAATAAAGAATTGCAGAAATTACTTTAGAAATAAAAAATAAAAGTAATATCAGCATTACTAATGGTAATCTATGTGTTTTGGAACACACAGTAGAAAATTACCATATTAATAGTATTTAATTTACTATGGTGATCTTAGTGATGTTATAGTTATACTATAGTGTTTATATAGTGTCGCTATAGTATTTCTTGTAGTCTTACTATGGTTTTTCATGGTTTGCACACAGAAAATCTTGAAAGTGTGAAACTGTATAGGCCTGTATGTTCACAGGTCTGCGTACAGACTGTGTATTTTTTATGTGACAGTGGTGACAGAGTTCAAGCAGACCTCGACACTGTCACGAGAACTGTCTGAATTCCCACCACATTTGCCCAGGTTCCCACAGAGACAGACACCTTCTGTTCTTTTAAGGGGCGTGGGGGGAATCTCAGAACAGTGAAATGGTAAAAGAGCAAAGGATTGATCATCTATGGTGCACAAAGGGATCATAAATCATCCAGAGGTCAGAGGGTGCTTTGACATAGACACAAGATCTGCACCTGCAAGCAAAAACACCTGCAATGTAATAAAGTAACACATTTGAATCAATTTGGATTGGGAGGGTGGTGGTGGTGGTGGTGGTGGTGGTGGGGGGTTAATGTCAGTGACTCACATGTTTTTGTCTTATGTAAACCAGGACATGATGCTGTGTGACAGTAGATTTTTTTTCTCCAAAAATGAAACAAATACACTCTCCCTGCTCTCTGAAACATTTATTAATGATTAATCATACATTAATTTATGTGGCATAGGCTATTTAGAAATGTCTAAATATATCTGTAGTTTAAAATTTGGTATAGCTTACCATGAGGGAATTCTTGGTCCTGGTCAAAATTGACCCAGACCAAAACTACTGTGAAGTCTTAACATGAACATCATGTAAATGATAATATAGTATAGTAATAATTTTTAAAATAATATAGGGATACTACAAAAAGTTAGATAAATTAAGTATAAGGCTAATATAGTTAATCAAATAGTAATATAGAAAAAACAATAAATAGCAATACCATAGCTGGTGAAAAATAATATGGAACATTACAAACTTTCTGTAGGACACTATACAATTCTTACAGTACACTATAGTAATTCTTGGTTGGCACACTTTTCACTTTCTGCCGTTTTTCTCCGGTATCATTTATGTTAGCATATTCTGACAAACAGCAAATGAAAGGTTAAGGTGTCAGTTATAAATACAATGTGTTTATGTATACAAATGTTTTCTAAAACTGATGATTTGTGATTTAAGTCATGTTGTGCATTTGTGCACACAGTTATTTTCTGGTCCTTTAAAGGTCACAGAAACAAAACTCTTGGCTTTGTTAACAAAAAATGTGCAGATAGAGGAGTGGTGATGGCGCAGTGGTTAAGAAACATGCCTTGGGTGTGAGAGACTTGGGTTCGATTCTAATTGCAACATCTGCCAGTGGTCCCTGAGCATGGCACTTAACCCCTGGTTGCTCCGGAGGTGTGTGACCTCATATATATAGCATGTGTTATATTATTAATAATTAAATAATAGTAGTAGTAATAATAATTATTAATATTTAATGTATCTATTGATGATGTTTAAACTCTAATTCCCAACTGCTGTCAGAGGTGGAGGTCATCTTAAAGGCCTTCTATCAAGGGGCCAGACTGTTTCAGAGGTAGCTCAGCGGATGGTAGGTAAGGTAGTTATCAAAGTTATCAAAGGAGGTCACATAGAATAGCCTACATGTGTGTGATCTGCTTAAAGAGAGAGTTCAAAGAGACAGTAGTTTTGGTACTTTTCCCCACATTTTATCAGTCATAAACTAATGCATGCCTTAGGACAGACCTTTTTTTATTTATTTAGTGTAATCTGAAATTATGTCAAACAGCAATATTGGGCTATCTTGGCTCAATTGTTGAGTGTCCATGGGGTCAAATAAAATAATCATGATCTCATAGGCATCCAGGAATTGAACGAAACTAAGCAAGTAAACTAAGTGGAGGTGAAAGGCCCTTGTTTGAGGGAAGCCCCTCAGTCTCAGACAACCCCTGAAATATGCCACATCACATAGAAAGCATGGGAAGATAGGAGTGTGTACAATCAGACAATTTTGGTTTCATGCAGTCGAAATTATTGTGAATGACAGGAACTACTTCTGCAGACAATTTTTACATCAAATCTAGACTCCAACCAATTTATCTCCCAGATGCTCCTCACACCGACAACTTGTTCCTCTTATCTCCTCGACACTCTTCTGTGTCTCATGTGGCTCAAGCAAAAAGGCTTGCACTAAATTACATCCAGGACAGCGCTCACCAGTTAGCTTGTTTTGATCACCATGCTGGATTATTGTGATTTGCAGAAGAGATGCACCCCTGAAAGTAAAAGTGAAATGTAATACAATAATGCAAAATTAGTTTTTGGGCTGTAGAGATATTAAGGAATTGCTGACACTGATATTAACTGAAGCCCATATTTGCAGCCCTGACGCTATGTGTATATAATGATATGATTTGATTTACCTGGAGGAATGAGCTGCTTTTTGGAAAGTCGTTGTGTCTGTGATCTCTCTTGCTTAAAGATTGCTACATCCCATGAACAGTTGCTCCATAATGCAATTGCAAGTCAGGCAGCATTCACCACATTACTCACTCCATTAGCTGCAGTCAATCTGAAAGAAACAATTAATTCTCCAAATTCTATTGACAAAAATACAAGTGTTAAGAAACAATAAATGATAAGGGTGGTTGAAGGAGAGTATGGAGGCAAAAAGAAAACAGGAAACAGAAATTATGTAACTTTTTAAATGCCTGACTTACTGACGCACTGTTCTGCATCTGTATGAGATGCACCAGGCTGCCAGTAGGCCTTTAGGAAGTGAGGTGATAGTATAAAGAACAACAATGGCGCATGTGTAGGAGGTGGGGTGGATGGATGGTTCAAACAAACCCAGGAGACTGCTGTTCGTGTTCTGTGTGAAACCAAAAGTCAATGTTGAGTTATTTTAACTTACATACCTAAATTAAATTATGTCATATCCGTAACTGTGTTATGTAGCTACGTAATGTAGTTACGCAGAGGGGTATGACCAATGCATCAGTATTTGATGTCAACTGTCAATGAGAACGGGTTGGATATATAAACCCGATTTCCCATAGTTAGAAAATACTTTGTAAATATATACCTGCTTTTTCCTTCTATAAGATTCGGTATCCCGCGACCCTGTACGCAGGATAAGCGGTTGACGATGGATGGATGGAAGATTCAATATGTTAACCCAAAACCTGTTCACTTAAGGAAGGCACAGCCCGAAACATCAGTGTGCTAAATTGAACTGCTGCTAGTAATAATTAAATATTAAAAAGAATATAATTTCTTTGCATTACTAATTTGACATTCCAAAAAAGATTTAATATAAAGTTAACATGTAAGGCTTGTTCATTTCTTGTGTTTTTTTCTGTGGGAGGGATTCTTTTCTGCACGTAAATAGAGCCACTCCAGACGTGCAGAACATATTTTGAATGTCTATGAATCTTGCATTTAGCTAATTCTAATTTTTCATCCAAAACTGTGGATGAGCTGAAGTTATTGTCTTTAAGAAAAACCTCTTTCACCACAGCCTAAAACACTTGAACTTTTCTCATTAAATGACACGACAGCTCCGTTAGCCTCTCAGATTTGAGCTGTAGTGGGGCATCAGCTTTGATTGCTCAATGGCCTGGAGTGGAGCTCCAGACCCACACACAGGACAGCAGTAGGCAGGTGCAGAAAAAAAAGCCCTGATAATTGGCTGGCTAGCGTGGCCAGTCCTCTGGTGGGGCTGGGCTGTGACTCCTGAGGAAGACACACAAAATGAGCTACTGCATCAAAAATTGAGGTTGGCAACCTCTATGCACGTCTGGGCGATTTTTCAAATGAGCATTTGTCGGCCCCAGAGGAAACCACAGCACTCCTGCTATCATAAGCAATTGGAATAGAAATGGACACAAAATACTTTTTTGCTGGCATGCATAAGTAGGTTGGGCAAGAGGGCAAGCTGTGATGTTCAAAGAGTGGTGGATAGGAGAGCAGGAACAAAAAGAGACGTGTTTTATTTTCTAAAGAAATGAGGTTAGCATATTTTTGTTACTGTAGTTTTTCTCTAAAGCTTCACAATTTCTTTTCCTGTTCTTTAAAGAATGAAAGGAGATCAGAGAAATTGGCTTTGAGTCCTAATGAGAACTATAAGGACTGTGTGGTGCATCCTACTGCCACTGACAGAACTTTGAAGGCCCAGAGCAGAAATAGCTCAATTTTCACATCAGAGGTTCCAAACCTCTTTTAAAATTTGATAAATGTTACTCTCGACAAGTGTATTATCGGCTTTCTTTAATCCAAAGCAGCTATAAAAACACATGGGTCTGCATGTTTTTCAGTTGCATGTGAACCTTAATATTTACACACAATGAAATGGTAGTTAAGTATTTAACTTGCCTAATTTGACAAATTATGTTAAAAAAATATTAATATAATTTCAGGTGTGATTTTATCAAATTCTTTAGAGATTTGATTGCTCAAAAGTGGGTGTGATACTGAGCATGGAGTCTCTGGAGAAGACACTTCCACCCACAGCTGGTTCACTGGTGCTGGACAGGGAGGTGAAAAAAAGAAAAAAGAGAAATATTTACAAACATGAGACTGCAGCACTTGGAAATGAATACAAGTTTTTGCCAACTGACTGATCAAAACACAATTCAAACCCATGAACACTTCAACAGGTTGATCCAAATACGATTTGATTGGATTACATTTACACCCCCATTTGTAATGTGAGTAACCAAAAAAAAAAATAGAATTACCAAAAGAGAATGTTTTTTATTTGTAAATGTCTAAATGCTTGTTTTGGATTATTTTATTTATTTAATTTTGGTAATTTTAGGGGCAGTGGAAGGAACTGAAACAACCTCTGCCAGCATAGCAAACACATAGCCTACCTACGCATGGAACTGACGGAGAGCAACATTACAATGTATTTGGTAAATCTAAGTCACTTCACATTCACTGACTTTAGCTCTGTTTTGGTCTCCACCAACTCCTGAGGGAAAGTCTGTAGTAGCTAAATGTTCCACTGTGTTTATGAGGAGCTACAAGCATCATCAGAGCTTTTGTTAATGAAAATGCTGAGAGGGAAAAAAAACAGAGATGTGCAGGCCCCAAAAAAGCCAAAACAATTGGCTCAAAGACATTAAAAAGCAGTCATGTTTCTGGACAAATGATAGATTTAATTTAAATGTTTACTCTCCTTGTTTATTTCAAGGAAACTATCTGGCTCTTAAGCAGCTACTTGTTTGCCTTCTTTCGCCAGCTTTGCTAACTTTGTCTGCCGTTTGGTGCTGGGCACATAACATGGCCGTAACCAGCTATGAGGTCACCGAGGTCCGGATCTCCGTAATTATATGTAGGCTTTAGCCTAACAATAAAAAAGTATAAAAACCATTGATAAAACGATCAACTTAAATGAAGGCTTTAGGATCATGCAGACACAGCTGATTACACTGTCGCAACCCTCATTTCAACTTTTTCCAAACTGTTCCCCGATCAGGGCCCCGGTTAGTTTTAAGTGGTATCATTCACCTTAAAAAAGGGTATGACATAAATATGTTTTATGCATTTCCGGATGGGTGTAATAAAATAAATAAAGCGTCTCCCCATTTACGCACAAGCCACAGCAGCTTTACTTCATATTTAAATATCCCGACACGAGGATCATTCAGAATCTAATGTTAATTAATGTTCTACACATCTAAAATGTCTCACACACAGTCCAGGTTCACATAGTGAAACTGTTTGGAGTAAAGCAGCCGTCCTCCTGATCAATCCTTAGATCCGTCAGAGCATCTAAACATTTCAGAGCTAAAAGCTAAAAGTTAAATTCGGTTTCCTCTGCAGAGTTTACTTTGTCCGGTCAAATTTCTAACTACAGTTTTTTGTTTTGCTGTATAAATGTCCCACAATATTTGCTGTGACATAACTGCACGCATGGAAACATTTAAATGACTGACAGTAGCCTCTCCAATGATTGAAGTCACTCGTTAAAGAAAACACTCATACATCAATACAATCCAATAAACAAATCACCTGGGAAGCTACAAGGATCGGTAGAGGTGGGCTAATCTGAGAAAACAATTAGTTGGGTGGGGGGGCTGGTGGGGTGGATGATTTATGCATACATGCATATTCAGATAATATCTGAAGCAATCCACCCATCACACCAATTCAGCTTCTGAATTTCATGACAAAACAGTGCAAACGGCTGCTGAAATCATCTTATTAGGGTAAAATATCAACTAGAGCATTCAGCACACAGAAGAAGAGAGTAAAATTCAGTTTTAATAAACACATTTTTTGCTAACAGGTCCCTTTGTATTTCATTATAGATAATTAGTTTGTGTGACTATAGCGTTTGGTTGTGTTTCCGAAAATAAGATCGATAAAAAGAAACAGATCGGGCACATTTCAGTTTATCAGAGCTTGTTACCTGCATAAAACAACAAAAAAAACGTATTTCTGCCACTGGAAATAAGGTTGCTGTGAGAACTATGAGCTAAAAGACGCTTAAAATCTCTGTAGAGCTGAGTGACAACTCTCTGGGCGTCCAATACTGTGAGCGACACCTTTCATCTCAGTGCAGCTTTAAAGGCAACCAGCAGGGCAGGATAAACAGCATAGCTGTAACTACAGGGACGTTTGCAGTAGGCAATTCTCAAAGCTGTTTCCAAAGTATACAGTTAGATAGAGGGGTTCTAATATTTCTTCTCAATTATTCCCAAATACTTGATTTGCTTTTCTGAAATCTGATCATTTGTGGAAAAAAGCTTTCCTCAGATCCAGTTTACACATCACGCCTGAACAGAACTTACATCATGACTGAACAGAACTTGGCAGAGTTGACTGAGGGACACATTTGCATTTGGCCGACGAAATCACTATTTTTATAGACCCATTTTGCAATTACATATTCTCTGTGTTAATGTTACTTTCAGATGGAATTAGTTCTTTATGTGCTCCGATGCTTGTAGTCCATTAATTTAGTTTTATTGCCACTAAATTAGATTCACTTACCTCCTCAAGGAAGCATAATGTGCATAAAAATAACTTATACCCCTAAACATTTGTTCTCAAAATATTCAGCTCAAGTACTCTGTATTTAGGCCACTTGAATGTCAATAACCTTCAAAAGTTCTTCATGTTTCAGACGTTTATTGTGATATGAACTGAATTACTCTCTCGTCTTTTCATTCGAGCTCTCCTAAAAGTCCCGACTGCCTCTGCCAGGCTAGGACACCAGTTTCTGAGAGACTGTTTTCTCTAAGGATCTGGCATTGAGATGATGATAATATTGTCACCTTCACCCACCACATTCAGTGCAGACGGTGCTCTTTCACTTTCATTCTTTACCATTATGTTTTAGTGCCACTATTAAGGCATTATGATTTTGCATGAGTGTTTTCTTTCTGCTGGAGTAAGGGCTGCAACTCTGGGGGTCACTTTGGGAATTGTGTCTGATTACAGCTTGTGTGGTGAACTATGAAGTACATTTTCAAAGAGCCGTACAGATTGCTCTGTGGGGATCTGCAGCTAGGAGTAAGCTGGGGAGAAAAGTCACAATGCTGAAGAATAAAAGCAAAGCAGCACATGCTGTTTGCGGAAATATTTTGACTCTCAAATCACAGAACATCCGTCTCTGGAGGGAATGCTTCTTTTTGACAGTTGTAAACCCATCATTTAAAGAAAGAAATTATCCATGTTTGAGTTTTCTTACATTTTCTTACATGACAAGGTAGCTATAAATTAAATGATATGATATGAACTTATTATGTCTTTAATAAGAGATTTGGTTTGATTGTTGTGCATGTATGCATTCAATACATGAATATCACATTTTAGAATTAAATTTGTTTTTACATTTTCAGCCTTTAGTTTGAACTATTCTTACTGTTTGTTTTTTACTAAGCTTTATGCATGTACTCAACTGTTTGCCCATTACTTCCACCAGTTACTGTATGTGCTAAGTTTAATGTTTCCCTTTGATTCGATATCAAATGTTCTGTGCAAGGTAATACAGTACAGTGTGAAACTTAATGTAGTTTGGTCCAACAGCTGTGGGATGAATGACTATAAACTGGAAGAGCCCTGTTTCTCCAAATGTGAAAAACAAAATTGATTTGTTGTGAGAAATATACATGATCTAATGTAACACTGGACAATATATGCAATTTTCCAGACAGAGAAAGCAGCTGCCATTGAAAAAGCTAAAATAAAGACATTGTACGCTATTTGCCCAGCAGGCAACGTGATCAACTAGATTCCAAGCATAGTGACGCATTTTGAGGCTGAAGATATTTTGTTTTAACAGAGTTAAAAGGGAAATGCATATATTACTTCAGGTGACCAGAAACCCAATTGAATGCTAATGTCGCTTTTGTATCTGTCCAAAAGTGCCCAAAAAAGTTATGTTTACATTCAGTGTTAACACCAAAACAAAGGTATCCCTGAGCACTAACAAATGGGTTGAATGCATTTCCTTCCTTATACTGTAAAACATTCGCAAAGCAGATTTTTAAAGTATTTTAAATCTGGTTTTGTTAACATCCACGTTTACTAGCTTGGAGTCTTCTTCTTTCCTGTCTTTGCTGGCATGTTGATGCTTTTTGTGGCAAATTACAGCCACCTGTAGATCAGTGGATTAGTGTGAAACCATTGGCAAGAAGGTGTGATGCGTCACCCTCATGCATGTGTCCTCGTGTACATGAATGAGATTATGTATCTTTTACCACAGCCTACCACTGAGCATAACACTTTCCTCAATAAATGCCACCAGAGCTCTTTTATCCACTTGAAGTTGAGCTGTAGAGGGGCATCAGCTTTGATTGCTCCCTGGCCTGGAGTGGAGCTGTACATGGGAATTGCGATCTTGGGATTAGTTTTACTATACAGTTATATTTGAAATGGGATAATTTTCTTCATTTTTTGACAGTTGATATTATGTGTTTTACTCTGTAGTTTAAATGTAGTAGATGAATGTTAGCATATATAATAGTGTCATTGTTACAGTTTTTCTTTAAGAGCAAAATAAGGACTCAAGTTACAAAATAAATTTAATAAATAAAAGTTTCAACCTTGCACCCTAGCTAATAAAACCCAAAATGGCCAATTAATGAAAAATCTATTGACATAATAAAGCTGCCGCAGTCATTTCTGTTAATTAGAATAAAAGGGATGGCTGTGTATTGGCTGTGAAGCCAAATTGTACTGATTTATGTTTTGATCTCAAGCCCACTCCCCTTAGCGCAGACAGATACACCACATTATTTAAAATTTAACAGAGCTGCCATCAGTGAGCTTCTGTCTGAGTATCTGAAGATCTGAATTAGAGGTCGGAGATAGTTCTTATTGTAATGTTTGTGGTTTTTATTGTTCCCTGTGTTATTCTTGGTTTAGCCTGTTGTGCCACATTTAAACAATAATGTGACTGTCAAACAAAAAAATCTGATCTGGGAAAATAAAATCAGAAATGAGCATTAAGGCCTGTAGTCTGAAATTAGCCGTTGTTAGCTGATTTTGCTTCTTGTCTGAGATTGCCCTGGTTGCCCTGATGTGTCTCAGCTGTGATTGATTACCCTGCCTGGCCTGCCTCCTGTGTGTTGTTCTGTGTCTGTATTTGAATCCTCAGTTCTGTCCAGTCTTGGTCTTATCCTCGTCAAATGTGGTATGTTCTGCCGGTTTCTGTGTTCTGTGGATTATTCTGTTGATCATCGGCCCTATATGGATTTATATTACCTTTTGGACTACGACCTTTATTTGGACTTCTGATCCTGTGTAAGCTGGTTTAGTCTGTTTAATAAATCACAAGAACTGAATCCTGCCATCAACTGCCTGGTTTTTCTGCCTCTGCAGTCAGCACCCCTGACACTTATTACCAAAACAGCAAAAAGTCAAAGAAAACCTTGTGTTTTCAATTTCCTTGTGGCACAAAACACATTTGCCTTTATAATCAATAGCTCCACAGACACTCTAATGAGAATTCCTTTACTTTAGTTACCACCGGCATTGCGCTTAATGCCCCATTAACACTTGAAAAAATTCTTATATGTCGATATTCACAATCTGTTGTTTACACTGGAACTTACTACTTTCATTTCTTTTTTGATGGATTGATTATGATGGCTGCCTAAGCATGAAGAAATCCGATTCAAGTCTACCTCCCTGCTCCCACTTGGATCTGTGGTGTCATGAAAATCTCACTTTTTTTTTTTTGCGTGTGAATCCATACAAAAGTGTCAGCTTGCTCTGAGTTACATGGAGTCATAGAGCAAAGCATTCCCCAAAGATGTCACTTTTTATTGTTACAATGCATGGATAATTTCAAACGAAATTACTATGCAGAAAAATAATGACAAAAGCAAAACACCAGACACTCTGGTGCATGATAGGGCTTATGCTCTGATCCATTAAATGTTGGAAGGGGAAAATTACATTATTAGTATGCTACAGTGGTTCAGCTCAGATATGAGAAAAGAAATGAATGAAACATTGATGCTTATGAGATTTGATTTAACAAGCAAAAATGTATGTTTTCCACACAACCGTTAATGTTAGTGTTTTTCCAAATTGTTCATCCATTCTTCAATCCATTCTCTATTGTTTGTTGTTTAGGGTTGCGGGGTGCTGCAGCATCCCAGCATGCATGCACATTACTAAGCAAAAGTGCAATTTTATATTAATTTATTACTAATTAGTAATTTATCATGCATGTTTTAGTTTGATTTTACAAGATATACTAAAAATCTAAGTGCATTTTTAAGATGACAAACATGTTAAAAGTAATTCTTTGTAGAGTTTGTGTTTTAGTTTTTGTGTTTTATTTTTAAAATAATGCCAATTAACATAATTGTGCAAAAGTTGTGGATAAGAAATCTTTCAAATTACACTTGTAATTTCCACTTGATCTGTTCTTTCATTCCACATTTCCAGCAGGAAGGAGTGTTTTGCATTTTTCTGACGTCGCTGGCAGAAAGCATCATTGCTGTCTAAACGTGTGATGGTGAATACTCTGGGTGATTTGAGTCTCTGAACCGGTATTTCCACATTGACTGCTTTCATCATATGGAATCGTTAAACATCAGAGGAGTAGAAGAATGGCTGCGTTGGCGCTGCATACTATATGCGTACAGCACAAAGCACTTGGGGGACACAGAGCGTGATGCTTTTATTTCACGGCTTGGAGTAAGACATAAACCCCCGCAAATTACAACAGTCTACAAACCAGTGGGAGAAATAACGAGCTTTGATGCAGTGTCTTCCAAACTGCCTCCAGCACCCATATATCAGCACAAATCCAAAAGATAGCTAAAGCCCAGGAATCCGCTTCCTGTTACTATAGAGCAGTGGTGCATATCTTAAAAATCCGCCAAACACAAAGATGCCAGACATATAGAAGTTTACAGAGCCTTTGATATCATATAACAATAAACAGTTTTTGTCATTTAGAGGTCTCATATTTATGTCCAAAGGAATAAATTAGTATTTTATGATGCAGATAAAGCTGATATCCTATATAAAACACCAGCTACCAAGTTACCTGACCTCTTATTCAAGCTATCCAAAAAGATTACTGCATAGTTTCACTCAAGAAATACTTTTTAAAAGGTATGATTCAGAGATGCAATTTTGAAAGAAGAAATGGGTTTGAATGCACCTGTCTGAATTGTTGCATTTTCACTTAATGCCTCTGATGTGACACTTTTCTTTCTGCTTTGAACAAGTTTTCCTAGAATAGATTTTTTAATGGTGCGATCCCCGGCCACCCCAGCCCCCAAGTTGAAGTGTCCTTTGGAAAGATACTGAACCCCAAATTGCCGAAGGCTGTGCGATTGAATGAGTGAATGATTAGTTTTGTTGGCACCTTGCATGGTAGTCTTTAACATCAGTGTAAGAGCATGTGAAAGTATTTGGACTCACCTGTCCGTTGGCAAAATGATTTGCTGATCTCTAAAAGCTAAAAGCAGTGTACAAACATTCAGGCAGCAGCAAGTTAAAATGACAACTGGTGGGATGTGAAAGATCTTTTGTGAAGGAAGAAAATCCACTTTGTAATACTACTGTTCAATCATCAGATGACTGAGTGTTTCTATAATTCCAAAAACTCCCGCTTTCATTTAAAGAGGTGGTATTATGCTCAAAATCCTATTTAGGGGTTGTACCAGAACAGGTTTACATGGTTTCATTTTCAAAAAAACACCTTTTTTTTCATACTGCACATTGCTGAAGCTCCTCTTTTCACCCTGTGTCAAAGGCTTCATTTTAGCTATGGAGTGATACATCTTGTCTCTAAATGATCTTTGTTGGAAGTTGCACATACACAGTTCCTAGCTAAGGACTACTAGCCAATCAGAAGCAGAGAAGGGCGGGCCAGTGAGAAGTCAGTAAACACGGCTTCATGTCAGCTATACATGTTGCCGACCAGCTTGGCAACATAAACTGGAGCAAGAGTTTGAGTTATTAATCCATAAAGTTTTAACTGAGCTCTGTCTCTACATCACAGTAACAACTTAATGTCCGTTGACTGCCTGGAGGGTAGCTCGTGTTTGGAAGGGAGAGGAGGTGTGTGCTGCAGCTCAGAGTTTTTCCACCGGTGTTTCTGAGGGTGTGTCGGACTAGCCGCTTGGCGAGCGTTATGACACGCATTTAGCTTTCATCCCTGTGACGTCACAAGGATGAAAGGGAAGCAGCTGGGCTACAAACAAGCTGTTTTCAAGCAATTCAGAGAAATGTTTTCTGTAGGAGATGGGTACTCCCTTTGGCCTGGACTTTGGGCTTTTTCACTTTGCAAACCTATTACATGCACAAAAAAGGTATTTAACTCAAAGGAGACGGAAAAAGCCAAAAAGCATAATACCACCTCTTTAAGGAGACACATTCTCTCAGTTAAACTTCCTTCATATTGTGTCAGTAATTTAATAGGTTAAATATCATGTCATATTTTGAAACTGAAAAATAAAAATGTTAAAAGGCTGGAACTCAGTGTTTGAAAAAAGCTTGAAATCTAATTCAAAGGATTTTGCAGGATTGAAACTAAGTTTTGAAAGCTGCATGTTTTGATAGGCAGAATACATTTAAATCTCTGCAAAAATAATTTATATCTGAGTTTTACTTTTTAGAACAGGAATATTTTATTTTGAAACTTTTGCGGATCTACATTTACACTTGTATTGTAGATTTTTCTTTCAGAGTTGAGTTTACAATATCCTCTTGCGAGCTTGTGAATCACGTGATTTCTGACAACATTGCCTCGCAGCACGGGATACACAAACAGGATGCATGGTTCTCTGGAAGACAAGCTAATACACTGGGAGAACAGTGACAAATTTGAAGTGTGTGTGTTTGTGTGTGTGTGTGTGTGTGAAACCCTTAATAGAATGCTGCAGTTGTAGAGAAGGAAAACTCAAATCCAAAATAATTGCAGAGATTAGATTTTTTTTTTTTTGCATCAAAACATTATGCAAGCCTTCAAAACTTTTTTCATTAGAGGTTAAGTTTCATGCTTTTTAAAACTTTTTCAGTTTCAAAATATGACATGGGTTAGGTCAACTCAAACTAATTTGCTTATTAACAAACAACAAAGAGGGACCAGAGCTTTTTCACTGCAGGTATTTGACATGTCAAAGCAGGAAAAGAACAGGTGTTAGTAGGGCATCTGTATTCTACATGCTGGCTTACTGTTACACCCAAACATGATGGACTCTTTATGTTTAAAAGATGTATTCAGCAATAAGCAGTCATTAATATCACATTCGCATGAAAAGTACACCATCTATAGACCACACATAAAAATGTATTTTATTTAGTGTATTAACAAATTGTATTATACATTTTATAGTGTTTTTGTAACTTTTGTTTCACAAACAACAGCATTATAAAAATAAAAGCACAAGTAACATATATTGTGATTGTAGTGTAATTTTTTTTTTCTCAGCAAATCTGGAGTAATACAGCATCTATTTATTAATTTTGTTTGTTTTTCTTTTCTTACAAAAATTTGTAGTAGAGTTTAAAAACAGGAGTGAGTTTATTGTTGTATGGAAAGCTAAAAACAATGAGGCTCCCATCATGTTCCAGGTTAAAAGGGAGGGGTATGATAATAAATCCAGTATTTATGTTTTATTTCTGCACCTGGAAAATAAATGTGACAAGAAAAGTACAAACAACAAAAAGAAACATGCTGGTGTTGAAATGTTTATATTTGTGAGATGATTACATTGCTTGGGTAATACTTCATCAGCAAAAGCTATTGTTTACGCATGTGAGTGACTCAAATTTGTGCAACCTACAAATGTCAGTACATTGGCAACATATCAGTGGTGGTAGAGGTTTAAATTTATATTATTAACCGTCAAAGTTATTATCATCTTCAGGAGAGGAAAAAAAATATGAGGCAAGTTTGGTGAAATCCTCCTTAATTCTATGTTGTACAAATTTATAAGAAAAGCTGACATGAGAATCTCAAATGCACTCTTAAGATCCGTGATGACAATGAAAATGTCCCCCAAATGCCCCTTGCAGGGCTCCAGAATTGCTCTTAACCATCATCAGGCCTGTGTGATAACTACTCTGCCATCTGTGCACCTGGCCGCCTGCCCACTTATTAGCTACATAATTTGGTTGTTTCGTATTCCATCGAGTTGGGCTGCTTGGCACTGAAAGTCTGCAGCGCTGCCTGGATCCTGGCAACGTCTGTGGTGGACAGTTTAAGCCGGTGCCGCAGCAGACAGGAGAAGAGGTCCAGAGGCTGAGCTCCGGGAGGTGAAAGCCTGTTGACCCGATCCCTGATCTCCAGCAGTTGCAGCAGGGCCGAGTCCTGCGATCCCTGAGTATATGGGTAGTCTAGCTGTAAAATCAAGTCCTGGATCGCTTCTGGGTCAAAGTGCATACTATAGCCATACACCTGAATGCTGTTAATCTTCATGTAGCCAAGATTCCTCCCCGGTTCCAGGTACTCTAAGGGTTCATAATATACAGTTCCATTCCCGTCACTTGAGGGCCCTCTGATCCGGCTTCGTAGATAAAAGTGGACTGTCTCAAAAAAGGTTTTCCACTTGTTGCCCAAAGTCAAAGTCCAGTTATAACAGTCATAGGGAAGGTCTAATTTAGTCCTCTCCCAATCTGGGTAATTATTCTGGTCAATGGGCATGATCCAACTTTCTGAGTGACTCCCCCCGAATGGGTTGATATACACAGACAAAATGGGGTCTAGAGTGCTGTTCTTGGTAAGGCAGATCTGTAGAGACATCCCCAGAAGCATGTGGACATGGTTTGACTTGTATTTATTACTTTTTAGTGTGAGCAGCATCCTCTTTCTCCATGATGGGTCGAACCAGTTATTCAGCCTGACGTCGTTGCTGACAAAGATCCCGTGGATGCTGATGCGGTTGTCACGTTTCTGCAGAAGGTAGCGGAGCTCCAGGTCCTGCAGGTCTGTCTCAAAGCCGATGTAGTGGTCAGTGGAGTCGGGCACTTCATTGCGGCACACGCCCTGGCTCAGCATGTAACCCTGGTTGCAGGTGGCGCAGCGCGAGCGGTTCTCATAGGAGCAGGAGGTGCAGGAGGTGCCCTCGCCCACAGTGCAGGGGATCACACCCTGGCAGGGGGGGTGCTCATAGGGGCAGGAGCAGCTCCTAGTCTCCTCCAGGTAGGAACCAATGTGGTTGTTCTCACTGCAGTACATGATAGAGAGGATGTAGTTGAGCCAGTAGCTGAAAGGCCTGCAACAGAGACACAGCAGTATGTAAGATTTACTGTAGATATAAATACATTTATGTAATAAAATTACTGATGTTTACTAAAAATGTCTCATGCAGTGTGGGGAATTGCCACATGGAAGCTATTTTGAATTTTGTGACACCTGGAAAAATGAAGAGAAATTGTTTTAAGTCTAATAGGTGAAATATATGGAAATAGAAAGTTATCCTTTGTCCCTCTGTCAAGCGTGATTATAGTATTATGATATATATATATATATATATATATATATATATATATTAGTCCTCCACATGTCTGCTAGAAAGGCCCAAGTTTAAGCACTCCATTTATATCTCTAAACATTTTGGTCAAATCCGTCTAGAAATAATAACTTAGATTACAGATTTGACACAGAAGCAAAAGATGTTAAGTTAGACAAAAAAAGTTAGAAATGTAAGTTTAGGTTTAGCACAAAAAGTAACTAATTTTCTTCATCAGGTGATTAACACTATCTCCCCTGGCAGGATAAGCTAACAGCAGATTCTGATTGCTATGTTGTTTAATTTTGATTGGTACTGGCAATACTAAACCCAGACATGTGATCATCTACCTTAAGCCAGTGAGAAAAGCACAGACAAAAACATAAATTCAGATATTTCTCATGTATAAAACCCTTTATTGCTCATACTTTGGCAAAAATAATAGATGAATAGATTGATGATTTATGTTATTTTTTATTGATGATTTATTATTATGTATTTTTGATACATCATTGAGTCCAGAGTCATTATTTTGAGTCAGTGACTAGGACTATATAAGTAACAGTTGCTAAATGTTTTATTTATTCTTTGACACAAACTCTAATGGTAAATCAAAATTCCTGAGATTGTTTGTGAAAAAAGGAGCAGATGGACCACATGACAAGAATTTAATGTCGGAAATTAGTCTTTCACTTTCTTTGTTCCACATCTGTCATTTCCGAATTCGCTTTTGTTCTCCAGCAGAGTTAGTAGTTTGGTTATTGTGTTTGTGTGCAGCTGCTAAACTAATTTAGGGGAAACAATGGCGCATGTATAAGTAATGTACAGTCAAAAACATGTTTTTGAAGGAAAAAAAAAAAACATTTGTCCAAACAGTTGTTTGACTAAATAATATCTGGGCTGCATAGTGTGTGCAGCACAGGGAATTTTAGCTTTAATGATGACTATTACTTCAAAGCCATTAAAGGTCAGCCAAGTTTATTTCCACAACTTCACAAACCAGGTTTGGAGCAATTATATGAGGCATATTCCAGCATTTCAAAATAAGTGTCTACATCAGTATATTTTCTGGAGGACCATTTCCCATTTCTACATAGGAAGAAATACTATGGCAGTGCTGACTTTCCCTTACCAAATGTTTGATGAGACACAATGATAAATGTCAAATGTACAGAATATGAGTGTGCATAGCATCGTCGCCAAAGGAGAAGAGATGAAAGAAATTTGAAAGAAATTTCAAACAAAACCCTTTTTCTCCAACTCAACTGATACTTTGGAAGATACAGTATTTTGAGACAGTCATCTCATAGAACTATGATAATTTTTGTTTGATCTGATACAACATATTGAAATGCAATTTGGTTTGATTAAACATTGTAAAGAGAGAAATTTCAAGACTCTTGGTCTCTTGGAAAATCGCCATTTTGCAGGAATCGCACAGAAATGGCAATGTTAGTGTGATAATATACTCTGCTATGTAATGATAATGGAAAAATTTTACATGTACAAGACATCTTCACATTGTACTTCAGCATTAAATGCGTTCATGTTGTCACACTCGACATTATTGAGGAATGTAATAAATGAGCATGTCAGTTTTTGCTGCTTTTGGTAAGCAGCGTGAACATGCAACAGCGAGAAAATGCTGCATACTAATGCTAATCCTTTTAATTTAACTATAATAAGATAAACATAGAATTACTAATTACACTTTCTTTGAGCCAGGTTCCAACTGATTGTGTTGTTTTATTTTTTTGTGAGAAACATTATGTCATGCATAAAAAAAGGCATGATGTCTATAGAAAACTTAAATTGTGGTGTTTATTCTGCTTCAAATCAGTTTTACCACAAGTGCTTTGAATCACCAAGCCACACAAATACTATTTCAACATCATAGTGAGTGTACAGTAATCACTGTGTTTAGAGTGTGACAAGACAAATTTGAAATCTGGTGACAGTAGATATAATGTGTTTACAGTCTAAACAGTATTCTGCTTCTCTAAAACTCATCAATTGGAGTCAGTTGTGGGTATCTCACCTCCAGAGTGGAGGCTGTGCACAGCAAGAGAGAGGAAGCTGTTCTGCCCTCATAAAGCGCATAGTGTCAGCAGGACATGTAAACTGTCATGGAGACGCAGTGTGCAGTATAGGCCAAAGAGAAGCTGGGTGTTCACTCTGCAATCTGTTCACTGTCTGTCTCATTTCACACAGATCAATGCCACACACAAACTTTCTCCTTCTGCTACAGATTCAACTTTTATTAGTGAGCAAAACTTTTTTGTCCATAGAACATTTTTTCCATTAAAAAGTGGTATTTATTTACTTTGTGTACCACAAAAAAACAGCAGATCAGTTGTTTTGTGCAGCTCCATCACTTCTATTCTGACACCTTGTATTCTCCCAGTGCAGCTCAAAACTGAAAAACACATACTGTCCTCATCTTCAAAGACGGTACTAGAAAGCTACAATAGAAGCTCCAAAGTGGATCTACAGCATTAAATCACAAAGCATATGATATTTTTTTATGTTTTATTTTTCTTCATCTAACAAAGACCATGATGCTTCATTACATAATGGCTGCAGAGATGCATGGATTTCTTTTATAAAAAGGAAAAATAAATCTTCCATGAACTCCGTCATTACGGACAAGGCAATATGGAAAGGTGCTGAGGAATAGAGGAAATCATTGTATTTTTTTCTGCCGAACTGCAGTTTGTTGAGCTCAGACTTGTAATGCCTCGCTAATGTCTTTGGGGGGGATTTTTTAAATTCTAAATTTAGAAATGATACCCCACTAATATGTACAAAAGTTTTGATATAGAGGAAAATACAATATTTCAATTGAAGGAGGGGGTTGTATCTTGCTCAGCTTTTTACTCTTTTAATATGAAGTAACAGACTTTTCTATAGATCTTTAGAGAGCACTAGGTTATTTCACCTCAGACTTCTGAAGTGATCGATCCACTGTTGAGCATCAAGTGTTGACCATAATGAAGAGTTTAAACTACAATTAAACATCAGGTTTCTTCAACTTGCACTCAGGAGCCTTTAAATCAGCCTTTAAACTCAAAAGAAATAACAATTTGATACTTATCGTGATAATTATTGATATTTTTGACCATATCGTCCAGCCCTAATCCAAAATATCTAGTTTAAGTATTTACTTAAATCACTCCCACTATCTCTTAATACTGCATTTACTGCTCTCCCTAAATTTGCCACAGATATTGTCCTGTTGAAATATTGAAAGAAAGACTGGTGCTACACATGTGGCTGTGACTTGTTTGTTTGACTCATCTCCACATATGCTACAAGTCACTTATTATTTCGTCATCTAATTTCATTGTCATTTTTTTCGTAGTTTTGCTGCTCTTAGTGTCACAAGTAGTCAAGACTACCGATGTAAATGAGATCAGCCGCAGTTCCCCAGATTACATAAAGTGCCGGGATATGATGCCAAATGTTTTGACACGCGTTGTGCAACTGCTATTGTATTACCATTCCCTCCTTCCATATTTTGCGCCTCTAAAGAGGAGCAACTCTGTAGTTCACTTGTTGTTGTGCTCTATGCTAAAACTTGCTATGCTATGTTGAAGAGGCAATAAAAAAATCTCCAAAAGTAGAAAATTAGAACTTGTAGCAGGTTAACAATACATATTGTGTGTGTGTGTGTGTGTGTGTGGTCTGATAAGATTTTGTAGATGATTGGTAAAATGCTGGTATAAAAAATAATATACCATTTGAATGAACAGGGATTATATGTATTCCCTTATTTAACTGGACGTGAAGGTGGTGGGCGATGGGAGACTGTAGCTGCAGCTAAGAATCACGTTGCAGAGGATGAATATTTTGTTTGCCACCTGAAATAGATCCTAAAATAAACCTGGCTACATCAGCAATACTGACTTAATCACATTTCTTTTTCATAAGTTTGGAGTCTGCAGACTATATGAGGTTTTTTCTTGTGAAAAACACAAAAATAGATTGAATGATCTACAGAGGAGACATGGGAAACTTTTTTTGTCTGCGATTTCATCACAGGCTAACCAACAGGAAAATCTCCCAGACTTAGCATATTCCTTTAAAACACTGTAAACTTTAATTTCACAGGAGGATGGCTTTGATTTCTTGGATGTACAGGAGACACAGGCTGGGAGTGCAGCCAAGTCATGAGGTGTGACACTGTAGCTCAGTTCAGTGGGATCTCAGGTGAATATCAAGCACTTATATATTTGTGTATTATTAGCATAATGCCTAGTTGGGGGGATAACAAAGCGCTGCACACAGAGTGGGCTGAAGAAAATAAATGAGCATTGCCATTCATAGCTTGCTTGAAAGGACCTGTGATTTGGAATTTTCTCTTTTTTTCACACATGCACAACCACACACGGACACACACTTCCACATCCATATCAGAAAGGTCAGCAGAATACTTATCAGTTTCTCACCTCTCCCTCAGCATAATAATTTTGGGCTGAGTTCGACACCTCTTGCTGAGGGTGAACAGCTTGTTGACGATGCGTCGTGCTTTGCTCAGGAGCTGCTGGGTGCTGAGTTCCAGCTGTTTGTAGCGCTGGTGTATCGCCGGCTCCATCTTCCAGAAGTACTGGATGGCGGATGTGTTCAAGGCGTAGGATGTGGGAAGCCTTCGAACGAAGTTCTGAAACTCATCTGGAAGGCAGGGAGAGATGCAAGATGAGAGCTGAACACTTTTTTCTTCACCAACACAGGCTAAACTAACTCTCACTTCCTTCCAACTATATTTGGATAATTTAGTCAGACCAAATGAGAGAATCACTTTGCAGAGGCCACATGGGCTCAAGAGCCGCAGGGCAAACTGGAAGTGATATTGTTTGACATATATGCTAATGGGAAAAAGCAGAACTAAATACAGAGTTTGAGTAAGACATTTTTTTCCATTAATGAACAGCCAACAGCTTTTCCAGGGGTAATACTGTGGGTCTGCCAGTGAGAAAATAGTATGGACAAGGAGCACGGAGGATAATATCTGACAGTCCTTCAGTACAATACACACCAAAAAGATTACATTTTCAGTGCATTCAAGAACAGTATCATCACCATTGTAATAATCATCAGTTGTATGGAAAATCGGTGCAATTGCCACACTGATGACTGCACTGTTTGTAATTAGTTAACGTTATCTTGATAATACAGCATCTGATTAGAAAACCAATTAAGTGTCAATGGCGTCCCTGGTGATTATGCAAGGTGTATTACATGTTCCTGTGAAATTAATACATTGATTAAACAGCTTGTAATAAAATATATTAAAAGGCTATTTCAGGGTGCAGTGCTTGCCCATTGCAAAAGTTTTCATTGACCACTGTTGGTTGATGCACCATGCACATAAGGAACAGGCGGTCCTGAGGAGATTCCACGTCGTCTTAAACACACGGTAAGGGTGCTGCAAATCCTAATTAATATAGCATTTTTTGGGGATGACTTTCAGCCAAATGTGGACTAGCAAATCCTTACAGCAACAGGGCTATGTTGGATCATCTCAAAACAAACTACAGCGTCCATTTTCATTAATGAAAGAACATGTTATCTAAAGCAACAGCATGGCTAACTGATGTATTTTTATCATAACAGTTTCTGAGCCACAACAAAGATGTATGGCACAAAGAAATAATACAGGCTGTGGATATACCTACAATATCTATTAGTAGAATCAATTTGTTTTTTCAGTCTTTTCGTGGGATTTGTTGACAGCAAGAAAAATGTAGAATGGCGCCAGACTTATTATTTTTAACTTTGTTTTGACATTTGTAATGATGTATTTTATTGTTTAACTTATTTTTAACTAGTTATTGAGTTCTTTAAACGCTCTTTTATAAATATTACAGTAACATTTCTAAAGTTATTGCAAAAGTGACATTACTGCCCGTTTTTAGCTAATGCAGCAAATATGATAGATACATGACAAATTAAAAAAACTTTTTCACATTAAAAAATTCTGTATTCTTAAATAATACAACCTAGGATATTATTTTTTACACAGAGAGTATAAATCACTTTTTATGTTTATTTGTTTAGAAAAATTAAAAATCTCTCAAAAAGTTAAATCACTGATTTAACTTTAAAGCAAAGAAAAACGAGCTGCAAAGAAATGGGAAATTACAATATAACAAAGAAAGCATTAAAAAGCAAAAACAAATCACTTGCCAGTGTTATTAATGCACTATTGTCTCAATCTGTCTGTTTTGTTCATAGTGTGTATATATGTGTTCTCTATACAGTAGTCTGTGTTTGATTATTATTGACTTATTGTATTACTGCATAATAATGATTATAATAATAATAATAATAATCTTTATTTGTAGAGCACTTTTCAAAAACAAGTTACAAAGACAACAATACAATACCCAAAAGACAACAATACAAGCAAGAAAACATTGAAAAGACTAAAATACTCGTTTAAGATAAATATAAAATAAGTAAAATAGAATAAAATAAAAGGGATAAAATAAAGTCAAATAAGATCGGGAAAGGCTCTCCTATAAAAGTATGTTTTAAGAAGGGAGTTCACTGACTCAGCCAACCTGATTTCCTCATTGACCACTGTTGATTGATGCACCATATGTATAAGTAAGCACATCGTGAGCATTACAATTCAGAGTCAAATTCCTCATATGTGTACACATACCTGGCAATAAAGCTGATTCTGATTATATCATCAGACCACATTCAAAAATTGTGGTGTAAAATTAACACAATATGGGCTAAAATTGCTTTTAGAAGGTGCCTCTTCAGCTTGGTAACATGTCAATGTTTTTCAGGCTTACATACATTATTTGGTCATTGTCAATAGACTGTATATTTGTTTGTCAGGTATTTGATGCACAGGAGAATACATTGATTAATTTAATACAGCACACGAGACAGTAACTAAACCTGTTCATAGCGTTGAGTTTCCGGGGAGATGTGGAAACTGAAGAGTTGCTGCTGAAGTAGACTTTTATTTTATCACCAAGACAACGATACCTCATCCCTGGAAACCCACTCTCTACACACCATTATTATCTTGTCATCCACTGAACCCAGGTAACAGCGCTTCCCTTTTGTATGATTTTAAAAATAGAAGCCACTGTCAGATTTGGCACAGACACTGTCTGGGCATAATTAAAAATAACACTGGTGGGTGGTGGTGGAAGGTAATGTTGTGTATCAAGAGACGTATTTGGCACAGTCTTCTTAAATTGCTAAATTATGAGGTTAGAATGAATAAAAGATGTCTTAGCAAGTGGGTTAATTTTAAGCAAATTTTCTAATTAATTTGACAACAATTGCAAAATTTTTAAATATATTTTGACCAAGACCTCTTGGATCAGTATCTATTATACTCCCTGACTTGGTATATATTATACCTTTCTAGTCAAAGGATCTCGGTCCTCTGTATATTTCAGTATACTATTAGGAACATGACTATTATTTGTCTGACTGAATAAACTGAAGATCACTACGCAACTGTATCAAGCAGTCACATCAAAAATTGAGATACAGATCCAGCTATAGAATATTTCCAAATGAAAGCATATCACACTCAGTGGATGGTCGAAGCAAATCATGTTCGCCATCAGCTGACTGTGGAAACCTCATTTAACAACCAGAGTCATGATAATTAATATCTCTGCTCTGCTACTGATGTTAGTTCTTCTCTATTAGATCAAATATACAAGTGAATCCCCAGGGGTTCCAAGGGAACTTACTTATACTTACTTATTATATTATATTTTTTATTTTTTTTACAGCACTGTAACTGCAGTTCTCAGGGCACCTTGCTGCTTAAGTTATTGCTGTGTGCTAATCAAGTTGCCCTTAATATAGAAGCATGTAGCCAGTAATAACACACCCTGCCAGTTAGGTGCACAAAGAACAGCTTAAGGTAGGGCTGGAAATGACTGAAAGAGCTAGACAACGTCACAGCCTGTGAATGCAGCTCACAGTTTAAATAATGACGGGGCGACAGAGCTATGTTTGAACCTTCTGTAAATGCACTGTGAGGGTGCAACATCGGAGTTAAGTGTTCATCAGACAATAAGTGTTCACAGTTCACACTTTATTAATATGATCACCTTCCAAGAAGATTCTTTGGATGCTTGTGTGAGAATGCTTTTCTCACACTCATCCCCAGTGAGCACAATGGTCAGTTGGTAGCTGGGTGTATTTTTACCATGCTACACAGCTGACAAATAAGGTTAACTGGAAAACTGGCTACAACTGAGCTGCAAAGTATTACATCACAGGTTACATCATAGGCTACTAACAGAGTACAACAATTGTAGTTTGTTTCTGGGGTGTGACAGCTCCCCCTACACTTCTGAAAAACCTGCAAATGCTACCCTTTCATCTTCTGGACATTGAGATTTGCACCATGCAATTTATGTTCACAGACAAGCTCAAATAGCAGCAAAAGGTAGTTGTTGGAATGTAGATGAAAAGCATTGGCAACATACACTGTGAGATGACAGATTTGTCAACAGTTAAAGAGATTTTTCTATGCCGTTTCTACTGAGTGAGCTCTCTGGCTGTATTATACCACTGAGGGACATGTTGTCAATCAAAAAGCAGGGCTGCTATATGGCATTGTTGGATTTACAGGATTTTTCGTCAATGTGATGAGGTACCTTAATTTGTCAAACATTTCATTGATTTTTTAAAAAACATTTTCTCAAACCAATTAGTAGAAATCATGCCATATTAGAATATATATATATATATATATATTGTAAAAATACATAAGCTGTGTTCAGTTGAAAATTCAGTTGATTAATGTCTACTGATTGTTCGCGATGGTGTTTTAACAAAAACCTATGAAAGTCAAGAGAGATAAAAAAAAAAAACATGTAAAAGTGCTTTACACTTATGAGACAGATTAACATTTTTATGTAAAGATTTATAAGCTATGACCACAGCTTACACACCTTAAATGCATAAAATCTAAATAATTTCAGTTAATAGGCAGGAGATGCTCATTTGTTTGTGTGTGCCTATATATATATACTGTATATATAATGTTTTTTGGTATAATTTTAGAATCCATGTTAGAATTCTTATTACATGGATTGGATGCAATTGTCCCTAGTTTGCTTGGCCTTTCTGTCTGTTTTCTTTGCCCATAGGCTCCTCTAACAATGGGATCTAATTTGCTGTCAGTGGGAGGGCCAGAGCCATGGAATAAGTGCGAAAATGAGGGAAAAAAATACTGACCTGACTCCTCAAAGTCTTGGTTGGCCAGGTTCCAGGAATCTCGTATTTTCAGCAAACTGGCTTCCATAGCCCCGAGATCCACCTCAGGGCAATTACACTGTGGGTAGTCCACAGCACACTGGCACCAACAGTCATTGTCGTGGCACACAAACTGGCCCTCCTCATTACAACCAATGTAGCTGAGTGCTGCCTGCACAAACCTGGCCCTCAGGTACTCTGGCAGTATTGCCTGAAGGCCTGAGGAAAGGACAAAAATATGGAAATGTCATGTATGAATACAGAGGGAGCTGTAAGTACTTTAGGTATTGCAGAAAATGTTTCAATGGTGGTTATATGGTAGATCTGTAAATGACTGAAGGCCGGCACTCATCTCTCATTTCTCTGTTTTTTTGCCACCCGTGACATATGCTTGCCGTCACATGCAATATGCTGATATTCACTTAAAGTTTTATTTTTACTGCACAGTTCTGCTACTTTTGTTCTGAATCATTACTGTCTGGGATTCACTTCAAAACTCTGCAAGCATGCATGGCAAAAAAAAGCGAAAGAGTGATTGAAGCTAAATTCGTTCTGACACTCTCATGCTGCAGTTATAAGCTTGCCAGAGAACAGACACTGTGACAATTCCATCAGAAATTGGGGGAGTTCAATTATGGATGACCAACCTTGCAAATTAATCTTGTTTTCAGGGCTCTGAACCAAAACGGAGCTGACAGAGTCGAGGTTGTCATAGTTACTGCATCCGAGAGGGCCCGTCCTTGTTTCGGTCACCTAAAGGGAGGAAAACAGAGGCACACAACAATAATCCATACTGAGAAAGAAACCCACTAATGGCATTAAATATACAGAGACAGGGAGAGAGGGATAAAGGAAAAGAAAAGCAAGAAGAAAAGAAGGCACATGACTAAATGTCATGCAGAATAAGATTAACATCAACCTTTCCCTTCACTATCTCCTCTTCTGAGAAACACAAAATATATTATGCATTATTTAGGCTTCTCCTTTGTGCAAATCATATTTAGGACAATGTCTTTGTAAGCTAATGAGCTGGAAATTGACTTGTGATAAGGATCCCTGGAGTAAAGTGTAATGAGTAAGTTGTGGTGTCATCTGTCAAATTCATCTCTACACGGTTTACCCATCACGATGCCCACTGACACCCATATGATGCTAAATTCTATTGTGATGCTAGTGTAAGCATGTGCTATTTAATTATATATGCACCTGAGGATTCATGTAATTGCTTGGTGGAAATTTTTACATGAGGTATGCAATGTTGTTACAGGCTAAAATGTGATGAGAGGACTGGCAACAAAATCCTCTGTCAATTGTGGACCCGTTCTTCAAATGTGGCTTAAAAGCATACTCCACCAGTTTAGAATTGCACTCCTATCCCGTCCTAACACCGCTAATCATTATACAACTAATCATTAACTCCAATTTAGTTGGATAATTGATCTGTTAATCCTGGATGAAGATATTTTGAATTGATTATCTGTTATTTCAACAAGATAAAATGTCTACAACTATGCCAGAGGCACTGTGAGACTGGGCAGCAGGAATTCATAATTTTCCGTCACCGTGAAATGTGCGGTGACCTGGAGGGCAAAACAACAGTCCAACATAGTGGCTCACACCGCAATTCCTCCGTAGAGATGCTGCAAAAGCAGTCGATTTTTTTGGGATCAACTCTCAACTTTAGAAAAAGAAAAATATTAACGCAAACTGCCAGTGTTAGGCATATCAAATCCATATCATTTCACAGCATATGTAGAGGGTGGGAAAATGGCCTCTATTAGAAGTGAAAATAAAAAAAACCCTAATTTTTTTTACACATTAGCTATTTCATACGTTAGTCCCCTTCACGTAATACATTTGTTACATTTGGTTTTACTGTGTAAATGTTTTCTTGCGACAGTAGGTGCCGCTGTAATACCAGCTTCAGTGGGGAATTTCCAATTCAAGCCCGTGTTGAGCGTGTTACGGCAGAATAAAGACGGCGCTTGAGTTGGTCACACATGTATAACCGTGTCTGTTCCTTACTGCTTCGCAGGTATGTAAAATATGGTGTAAAGATACTGAGATCAAGTGTACAAGCCACCAAGATGTTAGATAAGTGTTCTGCTAGGTTTATGAGCGATATAAGTGCTCAAATACAGAGTTTGAACAGTTTTGTGTCGATTGTAATTTCAAGCTAGCATTCATTGTTGTCACTGCCTAGCTAGCATGTGATGTAGATGTAGATAACAATGTAAAAGGGACACTTTTTGTTGTTTTACGTATACTGAGTAACAAGCAGGAGAGTATCGTAGTAAAGGAAAAGTATCTAATTTCGAGTTCACCAGAATATGTGACAATACACTGAGTTTGTGGTAGTTCGTGCCGTTTTTTTTTTTTAATGGCGGTCACCAAATGATGTTGACTCATGTAAATACACTCACGTAGTTCTAAAGCAGAAAGGACTACACAGAGATGAGTTATTGTTTAATTGTTAAATTTATCATTTCACGTCTTTTGATATTGCAATTATGTATATAACATTCCACAATATATTAAATATTGTTAGTGCTAATGCTGGTATTTGGAAGCTATGCAGTCAGAAGGGAAGTACTATGTAGGAGTCACATTCACTTGAAAGGTAAATGAGATGTACATGATCTGACTGAAAGATGACTAATTGTAAGCTGTAACTGAAGATACAAAACTATCTTTTGATTAAGGATAATGATATGTGGATTGTGATTTTAGTACAGAATCCGGTAACACATACGCTGCCACATTTCTACCCTTAAAAACCGCCAGGTCCCTGCCTCCGCTCGACTGCAGTATGTTTACGTTTAACTTGTGGGGAATTACTCACCTAACACAGCCCCGGCTTGTCTCTGCCTCGATTAACAACTATCCAGCATTTCCAGCAACTCAAAGATACAGTGTATAACTTGCTTATTGGTTGGCAGGCAGCGGAAAATAACGTCTTCTTTTCTGGCCTCCAAGGCAGCGTTTTCCCGTCATGTGAAAACTATGAATTGAGCTAAATGCAAACATCAGCATGCAAACATGCTCACAATGAAGATGATAACATTGATGCTAAGCAGGTATAACTCTTACCAGTTTTACTCTTAGTTTGGTGTGTTAGTATGCCAACATTTTCAAATTAGCACAGTTTGATTCATCCTATGGGGATGAATGTCTGTACAAAGTTTCATTGCAATCCATCCAATAGTTGTTGAGATATTTCAGTCTGAACCAAAGAGGTGTGCATGCTGAAAAATTAGCTATGTAAGATTTATCTTTTCTGTGAACATCTCCTAAAGTGACACAATAATAAACAAAAACATTAAACTTCAAAATCAATGCAGAATCGGTGCTTCTGGTATATCTACGGTCATTAATTAATCTTTATTCCTTACCAGGACAAAGATTGCAATGTCCTTTCACGTTTAACATCCTGTGTTGTTATTAGGGCTGAACAACTAATTGCATTTGCGATATTATCGCAATGTGATAAAACGAGATTTTCTAATAGCCAAGGCTGCGATTACACTCTGGTCACGACACCCAAGAGTAAATCAGTCTGCAGACAGAGCATCGACTTCGCACGTTACGCTGTACCTTGACTTGTTGTTGTACAATGGCCTTAAGCTTGACAGAAGCTGACACTACAGAAACTTCAGTGTCACACAGGAAATGAAAGTAGCACCCGCCACCGCGGGTAACGTGGTGGTGGTAGATGAAGTTGTTGGGCCATCCGCCGCTTTGACGGACAGAAAAAATGCACAACATAAAGACGCATGTAGTATGGTAAGCGTATTGTGGCAATCATCGCCAGCGTCACGGGGTGGAGCAACGGATAAGACACATGCCTTTGGTGTGAGCGACCCGGGTTTGAATCCACTGTGACACACCCATGTGTCCCTGAGTAAGACACTTAACCCCTAGTTGCTCCAGAGGCGTGTGACCTCTGACACATATGGATATATATATATATATATATATATATGTATATGCTTTTAGTAACTGACGCTTTTATCCAAAGCGACTTACAATTGCGCTATATATATATATATATATATATATATATATATATATATATATATATATATATATATATAGCAATTGTAATGTGTTCACTGAGAATTACTAAGCATGTCTATTAAACACGAGAGGCGTCCCTTGTTTTTATTTCTGTTGGCCAACTTTTGAACTGAACCTCAAACTGAGTATTTTTTGTTTGCTTACTGTGATATAGAAAGATGGACTCCGAGGAGATTTGAACTGAGATAAGGACTCATTAAATGCTGGTTGAACTGTGGGTTTTGTATTGAGGCTTACTGTATAATACACTGTGGTGAACTGTGTTTTTTCTTGTAGTCAGTAGGTAGGCCGACCTGATGATATTATATCATATTATTTAATGCCACAATTTGGCTCTGGGATTATCTTTCTTATATTATTATAATTTGATACTTCTTCTCCACCATTGCTCATAATCAGTGTTGGGCAGTAACGCGCTACTAGTAACGCGTTACTGTAATAATATTACTATTCCCAGTAACTAAGTAGTGAAACTAGTTACTTAACAGTAATATTATTACTAGTTACTAATGCAAGTAACGCTGCGTTACTCGTTACTGAACACACCATCCTTGAAGTGAATCCACGACTGTGCGGCAGCTCAGCAGCACCGGACTTTGTTGTTCATGTCCGCTGATAGCCAAAACTAAAGGAAGAAAGTAGAACGAGGGAGAGAGGAGTTCTGTCTACAGCTGTAAGTAGCTACTGCCATTAATGTGTCACAGTCGGATGCAGAGAACATTGTCGTCTAGTGTAAACCAGCAAAAAGCTTTCAACCACGAACTTCTGATTTATTGAAGCATCTGCTGAAGCAGCAGCGCAATGTGAAACTTACAGAAAGAAACTCCAGCAGCTTCTGTCACTGATGGTTGGATTCGTCGGGAGAGAGGGGCTTTGATGTAGCGTTTTATAACTACTGAATACTGCTCTTATAAATAGGCTACATGTGCAGCAGTTTAAAAGTAAAAGGCTATATGCTTTGTAAAAAACATACTCCTTGCTGCTGTTATTGATATGATATTAGCTAAAAAGTCGGGAGAGACAGCTTTGTTTGGGGGTGAAGGGGAGTGGTAGTGAAAGTAGTGTTGACCGCCACATATTGATTTTAGGCGTTTTTAAAATCATATTTGATTGAGGAGCATGTATTCGTGCAGCACCTCCTCTCTCTCTCTCTCTCTCTCTCATGAACACCGCTGCACAAACCTGTCCAAAGTTAGAATTATTTTCCAAAACCGTTCAGCCGTAGTTGTTATCATTACCACTAGCTTCAAGTACATATGAGGTTTATTGTGGTTGTGCCTAAATGGTGGATAAAATTGTTTCAAAAGTGTTGGTGGCTAAAAGATTGTCAGAACATAATTATAGTACCTGCAACATGATTGTTAACATTATTTTTCACTTTTTTTACGCCTTTATTTTTTTAGATCAGTGTATAATACACAACGCTCTGCCGATATGAACTGACATGGTGTAACATGATTTTTGGCTATTTCGGTGCACCTGTGGTGAAGTTGAAAACAGTTGAAAACTACAATGTCATTATTATTGTGAGTAGGTGCGATTACTTCAATCATGACCAATCAAGTCATCTTTTTTTTCCCACCTTTTTGCAGTTTTCACAATGGTAGTCTGACAATTTGGTGATGGAGAGAACAGTGTAGAGAAGGTTTTCTCTGAGGAAACTGGTTTGGTTGTGTGAGAGGTGTAAAGTCTCCATGACAGAATATTTGACACCCCAAGTAAGCTATTAAGGGTTGGAGGATATTACTTCACTGCAGCTTCAGGGTAGAAAAGACGTTTGGTTAGCATGAGTTTCTCCCGTCCCAGGAGAATTCTTGTACAACTCTAGGAAACAGTTCAGTGACATGGAGTGAGTTGGCCAAACAAGTTGGCAGAAGTTGTTGGTTTGGCACTGGAGAGGGTCATCTACCAGCCAATCCATAGAAGATGTAGCCACCCTATTTATCCAAAGACCATGTGTCATAATGGCATTTTTGTATATCTGACAATTTGTCAAAAGTCACATTAGACAGTTTCAATCCACAAAAACCACTGAAAAGAAGATCTACTCATGAATGCTCTGTCATGAGAGGGAGTGTTGGGGGCATCAGCTGGAGAGGGAGAAGACATTTTGGTTTTACACACCTATTCTAAGTCAGGTTAATTGACTCAGAACATGTTTAACCATGTAGGAGTAGGAGAAGACAAAAATCACTTCAAATGAGGCACATTCAGACAACTCTATCCAGCCTTTTCCCAGCTCATATTTAGGAGTGTTTATTTGAGGAAATATGTGTACATATAAAGGCCTGTGGACAGTGAGTTGTGTGTGCAAGGATTGTCCAGATTGTCCAAAAGCCATTATTTGTCTGAATAAACAGTCTGTGTCGTGAACATCACTGTGTCCTTGTGTCTGTGCTGGGGAGCCGTATGAAATAACTTTGCTTGGTGAATTTATGAAAACAGCATCTGTGATTTGTACTTTCATATCACCATAACTCTAAACACCAGTGATTGGGGGAAAAAAGTATAGTAGCAAAGCTGTTATGTTGCAGAATGTAAGCATAGTGTCCAATGCTAATGTAGCAATTTGATCAACAAGAATTAAATAACAGCAAACCTAACAGAGTGTAGACGACTAGATTATGTTTTTTGTACAGCATCTGCTGCTTGCTTGTATTTACTTATGAACAGGTGAAAGGAAGCTGTTTTCTACCTGCTTTTAATAAAAGCACCTCCTGTGTACTAGGAGGAAAAGGATTCTCTGGGACAAATTAAGCTTCTGAAGCTGTTCAGGCTGATAACGGATCCATAATTCCACTCTAACTGAATGTGTTTACTTCTATTACCAGTTGCGTGATATTAAAACTCCCTGCTCATTCTCAGCTGGCTTAACTCCAAAGCAGATTCTATATTTACATTTATTCTAATAGTGATTCAATATGTGGGATGACGAAAAGCCAATTATTTCAATACAGTCATTTTCAGTTTTCCACAATCATTGGGCCATATAATCAAAAAAAAAAGAGTGATGTATTAAGGTACTAATAGGTTCTAACTATGTGCAAGCATGTACAGCAGACAGATTATATTATTCCTATTGATTTAGGTGACCATGTAGCCAAACTGAGTCGGTATAGTCTTTTATAACACAGCCACTATTAGTTATTCTGGATGTTTTTGTACCATGCTCATTTGAATGGCCTTGTGGTGTCATTGTGGTTTTAAACTGTTCCTCTGCATTTGAAAAGTGGTCTGGGTTGTGCTAAAAAAATTGTTTCTGAGCTTCATGTAATGCAAATTCAGGTGATTACTTTCACAAAACACAATTCCACTCGAAACTTGGTAATCAAAAAGTTTCAAGGGGCTTATTTTTTTTTTTTTTTCCTGTACTCAGTACTTGTGTTTGTGGCAGTTTTTATGAGATGGCCTCCCTCACAATAGAAAATGAGTAGACATAATTTCATATGACTGAAGAATCTAAAAAGATTTAAAACCCTTTTTTGAAGCTGCTGGTGTAGGTTTTATCAATGACAAATTGATAAAAACAGAACTAAGAGTTGCAAATGTCTGTTATGATTCATGGCAAAAGTAACACTGGTGGCAAAGGTCAACATTCACACAAGCAAAGCAAACTTACAAGAGTAAAAAAGTCAGGTAGGAAACTTAAACACTGCTATATAATAAAGTTTGAAAGTCAACTAAATTAATCAGAAAGAAATAGAGGTCAAAGAGGGTTTTCTTTTTTACACGTAGTGATGAGGACATACTACATCAATACAATGAAATAAAAAAAGTTCCAAATTCAGAGTGCAACTCTAGAAGCTGGGTAAAAACTTGGAAGTGAGGAACAAAAGTTGAGTCAAAACAGAATACCTTCTGAGAGAGGCATGAAAAGATCTCAAAACTTTTGCCGCAAGTCTTGAAAGATGCAACTATATCCAGGGCTCAAAGGCATAACACCAGATTTGTGCTGATAAAACACATAGGCCAACACACAAAACAATACTGTAGAGTCTCTCCTCTCCTTTGAGCTCACAGTTAGATTGCTCACAATCTCAGCTCAATCATCCTTGACAAAAGCCTGATTTAGAGCATGCATATATCCAGGTTCCATGGGCAGCAAAGATAAACTGCCAACCTGAAGGGAAATCCATCTCCTTCGCTGTCACTTGCGAATTATTGCCAAACACCATGACGGTGTCTTCTTTTAATATTTTCCCAAAGGTCCAATTTAAGTAACAACATCTCCTTGCTAGATTAATAACAGCAACTGTGGTATCCAGCCAGGAGGAAAAGAGAGAGTTTTGCCGCTGTGGGCAGAAAAGTTGTCTTTCTTTTGACATCTGCTTTTGACAACTACAAGGTCAACGAGAAAAATAAATACAGAGAGACATGAAGATGAATAAAAGCTGGGAGCCATGTATGTGCGATATACATCCAGTGTCTCTTTCAGTCTCCTACTAAAAAAAAAAATACTGAGCAACTTTTATTTTACCAATTTTCAATGACTTAAATATAGTCTTTTGAATACAAAGATATCATAATTTTTGGTAGGCCAGTCAGATCGAGGTAGAGAGTGTGGAAGAGAGAGAGTAACTGACTTCCATTTTTCTTTTTTATTATTGACGCATTAACACTATTAATTAAAATCCGAGCAGCCTCTGTAGGGATCTGCAGATTAATTTCTAACACAGACAGATGTCCAACTTAAAGGGGAAAATTGACCAAATGCAAATCTAAAGATGGCTTTTCTATGCATAGCAATGAGACCATCTGCAAAAAGAACCCAGTGGAGCAGAGCATGTGTGCACAGTCAGCCTTCTCTATTAGAAATCGACCCCAAAAAGAAAAATCCTTTTTGTATATTTCACTACTTTGAAGACCTCACGGGACATTTATTTGTAAAGCCGAGAAAACATGCCAGTGATTCCAAAAATGTGATATGTAAATGACATGGATCGGTTGGTGGCGGAATTATTAATGTGCCATAATTGAGTACAAGATAATTGTGCTGACTGTGTTGGAATAACTAACAGCTGCATTTAATGGAACATTTAATTGCACTTAAAGGCTTTCGTAGAATAAGCAGTTTGTGATGCTAACACATGCTGGAGACGTGACTTGTTTATCTTATCACGATGAATTTCACTTTGCCCTTCAGGCTTGCCTTTTGATGTCTTCTCTCTGTCTAAATACTCTAGAATGTATTAATGCTGCTAGTCTTTGTGTATTGTGTAGAGTTAGAGTCTTTTAGACTTGGCTTTTCTTAATGTCTTCAGGGCTGACTGATACGGCTGAAAATATACATCACCAAAATGTTTCTCATCACAATATCACAAATCAGAATCATAAACGATTATGTTCACGTTCAGTGCTATGTACCGTATTCTCCTGTTATGCATTACACTACAAGAGTGCTGGAGTGACCATGGTGGCACAGCAGAAAAACAGAAAATTGTTTCTAAAAATGCAAAAATTTCAGAACTGTATGCACAAATTAGAAGTTCATTCATACAGAATCCTGTTTCAGTTTTCCATAAAGCTGTTCTGTATCTGTCTTCGACCAATCACCGTTGTGCACAGAATCCCTGAACCAGCAAGCCTTTAAGCTGACAAGTGAAAAAAGCTCAGTTCAGTACTAAGCTTCACAAGTATGAATCTACATATATACCTATACAATATTGCACCACAGCAAGGAAAAAGGAGGTAACAAACAGCAAATCAAATACAGATGGGTGATCGGTATATCTGGGTGAAGTATCTTAGTAAGGTTTGATCGCCATAAGTCTCTGAATTGGTGGAGAGCACTGCCTGGCGCATGCATCCAAAGTCTGTGGCGACTGCCAACGTCATAACACATTTGATTCATACAATTTTCATCACACCTTTCACTTAGCACTCTTGCCCTGTATGAAAGTATCGGCGTTTACAATGTTTCTGCACTCATTTATTCATGCTTTTTTCTTTAATTGTCACCAGTCTGTATATTCAAGCAAGTAAGCAAACATCCCCGAGTGAGTCCTGAAGGCAACCTTTTTAGCTTCATATTACAGTGTCGGTGGAAACGGAGCTTTGCCTGCTGCCAGACACATTGTTCAGGGCAGGGAAACACTGCTGCTTGGAAAGTTGACATAGTTTCACTCTCAGGCAACACAGCGCACAAGTGCAGTCACTGAGGACGTACCGTTTCAACTTTTGGACCAGATGAGAACCAAAGCCAGTTTTTGGCATCTTAGATTGGACTGGATTTAACACTGCACAACTGCTAGTTTTACTCAGATTCTACAGTGGAGGGGGAGATATTGTCGGGTTCGGTGTCAATGGCTACTATGATGCTGTAGGTACCTCTCTAGCGTCATTTGTGGCGGTGCCCCTCTAGTTTTACGTTGTTGATGACGTCGTATAAAGAGCGAGAAAAGTCTGCAGATAAATCAAACGTTCATCAATCAATAAGAAATGTAAAATATATCATAAAATCTAAATCATAGTATTATTTTCTCTCTCAAAATAAGCAGGACTGCTATACCATTATAAAATAGCTGATGTCACTGAGAAACTGGAACTGAATATTTAAAGTTAAAAATGTAATTAAATAAACACGATAAAAGGAAATGATGTTACACGTCCGCTGTTAAAATACCTGTATTATCTAAATCAGATTATTCCTCGTCTTTGCACAGTATGTAGATGGATGATAGCCTGTGTGTTATTGGTGTGGGGCCTCGGCAGGGCAAAGCAGCACTTAGCCTGTTAACATGGTCCACTGATACAGATGCCTCTGAGGCACATCCATTATTTAAAAATGTAAGGCTTTAATGTTATTATAGGACCAGTTAGGCGAGAGCATTTTACTGATGAAGATTCATCACTGCTGCGGATCCCTCGTATGAATAATTCCACGAAAACGGCATACAATGTCACTTAGTGAGCTTGTGTTGTCAGATTGAGCAACAATGGACTTTAAATGGCTGTACTTTCTGCTTGCTGGATAGCATTAATGTTTCATAAAAGAATCATCGCACATTTCAAAATTGCCTCATTCGCTGCACCTTCAAGAATTGTCATTCGCTTAATCACGGCATAGTAGATTTAAAAATCCACATTTGCATCTGAGATACGTTTACGCCTGTTTATTCAGTCTTTGAGGATTTCAATGCATGTTTTAAGACCACTTTGTTGCACTGGCTTAGACTCTAATGTCAACCAGCGAGGGATAAGCTTATAAACTCTGAGTTAAAAAAAAGGGGGGAAGCGGAAGAAAATAGCATCAGAATGAGATTTTTATGTGCCCTCGATTAGAGTAAAAAAAAAGCGTCATGAAGCCACAGGGGAGCAGAGGGGAACCTCTGAAAGAAGAAAGTGGAAAACTAATACTGTAGCGCTGTTGTGTTCATTGAGTCTCTTTAAGGGAATCTAAGCCATGGTCTTTTACAGAAAGTACCACTCGCTTGAAAAGGGGGGAAGAGACCAAATTAGATTTTGTGTATTTATTTTTACTCTCCAGGATTCACTTATTTTAACCAGTTGCAGATTAAAGAGAAAAAGAAGTGAGATTCTAAAAAAATCTTGACATCAGAACTCACATGAGACTAAAGCAAGGAGCTATCCGTTATCTATTTGTACCATATGATTATCTGAGGTCTTCACCTCTAACATATCAAGAAAGAAAACCTATAGGTCCTATTAAATGTTAGGGGGTTGAGAACACGGTGAAAAGACTAAATAAAAAAAGAATTTATGTTCTTTTCTTAATTATGATGATGCTAATAAACATTTCCTTGTAATGAATTATTCATCATGCTTGTGATAACAGAGTTAAGATGCTTTGTTTTTTTATTTGGTTTTGTTTTGTTTATACTGCCATCAAAACTGCCCCAAACCCAGGGAGCTGTTCTTTGCAATGGTTCCTCAGCAGCCATTATCTGATTTCTGAAGCTTGAGTCTTGCTTGTGTTCTTCTCTACTCCAACAAATGAAGCGTAACACGGCATGACTGACTGAACACTCAAGGCGAGCACAGCAAATTGGGTCAAACATTCCTTATCACTTCTCCTCCCCGTCAATGATATTCTCCTCCCAACTTTAGTTTAATGAATCTTCGATACGGAGGAGCCTGGGCTGCAAATCAAAGGTAAGCACATTGATTGATGCAGCATTTCCTGTGTACCTGCCACACCTTGATCCTGGGCTAAAAGGCCTGCTAAATAAGGCCCGTCTGTCCTCGTCTCATCTCTTCTCCTCGGTCGCATATGACACCTTAACTCATACCAAAAAATGTTTGACAAATGACAGAGGCTCTCAAAGGAAATTACTGAAATGGAAGGGCTGATTCATCACACTATGTAACAGCAGAGACATTTTTTTCCACACTCCTATCTCATTTTCCCCGTCTTTGATTATTTTCCAGTGCTGCTGTGCTCAGTCCTCCAGGCCTTCAGGCCAGACATTTCTGCCATTTTAATATGTTATCTCTTAAACCAGGGGACCAGTGCTCTTCTTAAAGGCAGCTTTGTTTTGGCATCCATCTTCATTGGGGTGAGGTAAAAACCTATGTTTGAAATTAAAGGCTGCTGACGCCGTGAATATTTTACATCAGTTACCTGAAAATGCCTCACAAACAAATGTACCTCAGAGGGCTCTTTCTCTATTCATCTCAATCAGAAGGGTTTTTAGCAGCACTTTGGTTCAATGACGGCTGCCAAATCAACTCTACATCCTCTTGCCAATTCACTTTAGAGAATGTACAGTTTTATCTCTCATGGACTGTATAGTGGGGCATCACTAAGGACAAGTCAATGAAAAATGGGCTGCAGCTCAGAAAAAGTCAAGCAATTTCAGCTATGCAGTCAGAATGAGGGAAACAGACTCTGATGTTTCTGCTTTTCCAGTGGATTTCTGTCTTAGAGACTGCTTAAATAATCTTTGGTTTCTACCTTGTATAAAAAACTGACAACATGCCAACACACCACTCCACCAATCATTATGTAAAATGTAGACATGTAAATTACAGATCACAGATCACTACATAATATTACTGGTGAAAGACTAGTCATGTGTCTCAAACCCCAAGTAATGAAGGGATGTTTTAAAACATGTACAGTCAGTTTTTCTCATTATTTTCACATTTCATTTATAATATGAAATCAAAGCTACCCCGTTAAAACAACATTCAGTAGAGCATAGATTAGAAAAAATTGTTAGGATCTTACATAATGCTATCATCACAGATAAACCTAAAGCTTTAAAAAAAACTTTATTCATGGGTTGAGAAAATTCTCATCCTTCTTAAGCTAAATGAAACGTTTAACAAACAATCCGAAAAATGCATGGTCAAAACAGGGATGATATTTTTGAAATACTTGATTTTAATAGGAAATCAACAAATAATACTACAATAAATTAAAACTGGTACCTTCATTTTAAAGTGACCTTGACCTTTCTTAGGTCATGTGTGATGTGATTAGCTAAATGAAAGAACTAGCGTGTATGTATGTGCTGATGATGACTGAGATTCAAGTTGAAGGCTCAAAAGAGATAGTATGTAAATCTCACATTATTTAGTCATAGAAACTGACCCCAGGGTCAAGATTGAACTTTCTTGTTTAAAAAGGTATTTTATTGTCATTGTGGCTTTAACAAGAAAAACAGGTCCCACAACATAATTCATATTAAAGCAATAATCAGGTCAGATGTGTTTGGGTGTGGTACATCCAGTCACAAAACCACTGCAGTTGTAGGTGTAGTAACAGCAACACTTGACAGACTGAAGAAGCTGACAGTGTCTCAGATGGGTGTCTTTTGCTGGTTGCTGATATTACCCACATTCTGTGGCATTATTCTGTTGTTTACGGCAAGCAAGTGTAAACACATTAAAGCCACGTGAGGGAACAGATTTCTCAGAAAGCACAGAAGCGGTGCGAAAGGCAAACTCAGCTGATTCAATTCATTCCGTTTGATAACAACTGACAGAGTGATGAATGAACCCAACCAAAGGTATATTAAGTAATAAAAGATGCAGGATGATATTTACATCATAGGCGTGCTGTTCCATATACAGTAAGAGCAAGTAAATGCACACATAAAAGAGCAAGGAGGGAGGTAAACAATACTGCTCACTTCATCCAATATCTTGGTTGAGCTCTCATTCGCTCATTGTGCGTGCATGTATACATGTTTACTCAAATGTCACAGCAAAGCACTAGTCACCCAACTAAATAAATAATGTCAACTACTCTTGCTTATACAGTATGAAGTTTCTTTTATTAAAAATGTTACTGAAATGTCAGCTTCATCAAGTCTTAACAGCTACATTTGTGGGTCATAAACACACTGCCAGGTCATTACTTTTACGAACAACGCCCCTTAACTGTGATATTATAAGCGTATACCACGACCTGTCGTGAGCTATTGCTTAAATGATACAAGGGATGCCAGCTGTAGGACGGTGGTTTCTAAAGTGCGTGATAGGGTGCCTTAAGGATAGACTAATTTTACTGTATTGCTTTACCACATTTACATTTTTATGCCTTTTGAAATTGTGTCAAAATGCAAAACATAAATATATACACAAATAAACAGCCTGAACACATTTGTTGTTGTTTTTTTAAAACAGTTAAATACACAGCAATTAACAAAATTTATATAGTTGTTAATTGCTATAGTAGTGGTTTGTAAAGGTTTTGGAAAGTACTGACAAACAATGCTGTCGTGTCGATAGTGAGCAGAAAGAAAACACTTGACTTTCTGGCAGGAAAAAACACTGTCAAATGTGGCAATGGTTCCAAGTCTAGGTGTCATTTACACACGGGACACGTCCACCACCACTTTTTGAAATGGCTGATGTTGCCCCATCACTTTTTGAAAGCATTTGTAAAAAAAAATAAAAATAAATAAAAAATAAGAAAAATTGCTTGCAACAAGAAATGTTAAATTAAAATGCTATAAGAAAGGTTTGCAGTAAGAATTGCAATGCAATGTAAATATAGAAGAAACAGATCTATGTTTTCCAAAAAAGTTACCTAAGCTAAAAAAACAAAACAAGCTACTGATTACTGCATAATATTCCAGTATATTTCAATATTTTGAATATTCACCTGCTATCTGAACCACCATAACTTGGTGCAGAAAAGGTCTCCAGAAAGCAGGTAATTAAGTGTTTACTGCTCAAAGTCTTCTGGAGGAGGACCCCCAGTCCCTCCAATAGAATTTTTCATCAATTAATATTGATTCTAAATAGTTTTCAAATATCTTCTTGTCTTGTTCTCTTGACCCCAATATTACTAAGTGTTTCGTCATAACCCTATAGTCAGAGAACCTTATGTCCCCACCACTTTTTAACACAAAATGACGCCCTTTTTCCAAGTAAACTTCAAAAACATCAAGACAAAACCCTTTATAGAGAATGAACAGCTGCTACCAAACATGGCAAAATGGACACATTTTGGACACATCAACAAATATGTTCTCTTTAGATAATTTCCCAAAGCACCATGGAAATTTACATTATATTTATTTGGAGTTCTGCTCCTCAAGTAACCAGAGGCAACCTATGAAATGGCTATCATTGGGTTTTTTGCTAGAATATTAGGTGAGGTAATAAAGTGCATTCACTATGAAGGGTTAATTAATTAAAAATGGCAATAAAAGTAGTTCACATAGGGTCCGGTCTATAAATGAGGGTCTAATTTTGTCAACCAAGGATTGATGGTTGCTTTATGCCCTTTAAAATATGCTTTAATAATCTGCAGCATAATGATATTCTGCATTTGAAGCAGGCCAGAGTAGTCCACTGAGGGCCTACTGATGGGTCATAAACTGCACACAGTAATTGGGAGTAAGTGGTAAGTACTTGGCCAGTACTGACCACTGTAGAGCCTTAATTTGTCCCAATACTGATGCCCAGAGGGGAGCGCAAGTGGCATTGTTATCTCAGAAAACAGCACATGTTGAACAGCAAGAATAAGTTTCACATGTACTGTTCAAAAGTTTTTGCCACCTACTGTACTGAAAAGTACAAGTAAGAAGTAAATTGGACATTTGTGCGAGATCTTTGTGGGTTGTTCAAGCAATTAACAATGCTGCTCTAAATAGGGCAGCAGGATGTCATGCACAGTCAACCAATATGAGCAAAATTTTTGTGGTAAAGATCCTATAATAAAAGTCCTGTTATCATCATATAATAATAATAATAATAATAATAATAATAATAAATCAATGTTTGTAATGTCTGCAAGTAAAAATATAGTGGATATAATATACACTGATTTCATTTGGAGACTAAATCCAAAGAGACAGAAAGAAACTGGACCCTGATTGGCCAGCAATAACAGCTCTTCTTCTTAAAATGTGCTAAACCTGCTGATATACCATTCAATTGCACGACACTGGCCATTCATTAATTCTTTAGTGTGTGAGCTAATCAAGACCAATTCCCATGTTTTGCAAGATACAATAATTACGCTTATTCAATGAAACAAAATCGAATGTGAACAATGTCTTCATGAAATGGCTGTAATCATACATGAAAAAATCCAACAATAGCACATTTTTGGCCACAGCGTATCTAATTTAAAAAATAATATAAAAACATTGCTATTGTATCTGAGAGAGGCCCAGAGAGAAACAAGCTTTTACCTTGATGGCAGTGGAGGCAATCTGGATGTGATGCAGCTTGTGCAGGGTGCTCTCCCTGTCAATAAAGTAAGAGGCAGCCAGCTGGTGCAGAGCTTCCAGAGTCACAGCTGTGCCATTAGATTCGCTCACTTCAGACGTCCGACTCAACTTTCGCTTGTCCACAAAGATCATTAATGACTCTTCCCCTATGAATACACACAAGAAGACACATACACATACTTCATTAATGAATCATCCCCTGTGAACATACACACACATAATGTTCTCAGTGGTGTAGTGGTAAATTTAACCTGTGAACACCTGCCAGTGCTCATTACAGAGTCACATAGGCAGAAAAACAACACTTGTAAAGGTGGAAAGTTGATGAGAAACTTCCAAAAGCTAAGCTGTGGTATACATTTTGTCAAATATAGTGTTAAGTCTGGTGCTACGGTATTGTGCACAAAATGACATGCCTTATGAAACAAGTATGTTGATACAAACAGAGCCAGAGCTTTCAGAGGACAGAGTATTGACAAACAGTGGAAAGTGTAAAAGATTGGTGGAAAACATGTAGTTTAAGATAAAGGTTAACACGTCTCCACCACAGTGTGAAAAAAAAAAAATATTAATTTTAATCTCTATTTGTCTATTATTGACTCCTGAAATGTTTTAACAACCAGAAAAATAGAGCTATCCATATATTCCTGAAAACTGGCTAACCGTGATTCTGCAGGTTATATTAGGCCATTCTTTAACTGTTGTACTTCTTTTTCCAGTTTGCAAAACTTGCTGTGCAGGATCGTCTTTCCGATCTATTTTAAATACTGTATTCATCACGGCTTTGAGAATCTATGCACAAGAGACACAACATGAAAAGATCCAGCAGAAGAGATGGGAGGAGATGTGCAGCAGATAGCCATGGGAGCTTTACTGCGCATTACAGTACTCGGGCTAATGTACATCTATTGTTACTGAAACAGAGGATCCACTGACATTTTTTGTCAAACAACTCCAAACACATATTTTACATGTTGAATCAGAGAATATGAGCTCAAACAATCCCACAGTCACAGCTGAGGTAATTTTTAATTGAATATTTACTTTTATTTTTAAGTACCATACAAGAAGCTTTGGAGCTTCAAATATGATTTACTGTTAGATCTTTACCCTTTTTTTAACAATTACTCCTTTAAGGCAATTCAACTTCATGTGCTAGCTGATGCTCTACATAAACAAGGATGGACAAGCAGAGAAAGAGGGGTGAAATAATCAGAATCATCCGTAGTTCTTTGTAATTTACCGCTGAATGACTGTGATGTTTGAATGAACGCTGGAACAATTAGGAATTATAGTATTGTTACAATTTTGTCTTACTCACTACTAAATTTAGACCCTGGTTCCACAAAACATTCTTGGAAGAATTCTTGTTGTGGAACAGGTCCATATGTTTGTCCTGGATCTTGGCCACCTAGATGCCAAAAACCTCATCTTTAAACACTTCCTTTCTCCCAGGTGTTCAGGTAGGTCAATAAAATCAAAGAGAACCACAGCCCATCTACTTTATTTACCTCCCAGTGTAGCGGAGAGCAGGAAGTGGGTTCCGTATTTTCTGATAATGTTGTCAGTGATGGTGCCGAGACTCGGCCTCCTGCCCAGCTGCCTAATGGTCTGGAGGAAGTCGGGGTCCAGCGGCAAGGAAAAGCCATTGTTCTCTTGTCTCTCCAGGGCCAAGCTGTTCACCTTCCAGCGGCCAAACTCCCTGCAATGTCACACAAACACATGCTCAGTGTAAGCAAAAGACACACAACACATGAATGCAGCATGCTGACACATTCGCAAAAACCAAATCCATCAACTTGGTCTGAACTGTTGTTTTCTGTTCTTCAATGGAAGGGGAAAATGTTGTGATATTTAAGTGGACAAGACACATCTTGCCCCTCATGGGGGAGGCTCATACTCAGATCTGCTTCTTGCCTGGCATAAAATAAAATGTCTGCATGACCTCTAAGTGAATCTCGTGTGCCACTCTTTAAAATAAGAATGGTCTCATGCTGTTTCTACCTCCGGCTTGGAGAATTGCTTTGCACCATAGTGAAAAATATTGTTTTTCCCCACCGATTTTAAATAATAGCTTGATCTTTTCTCATGTCTAGTCACTTTTTGAGGTGCTGTGGTTGGACGGGCTATAATCATGGATAGAGTCTTGCTGCTGTCAGGACCTCTTTTGGAGGGAGCAGGCTTCATCTGAAGCTGTTTGATATTCAGCCTGGCCTCGGAGCATGCCAGCTGCCTTTATCTACCAAGTGCAGAGTGCTGCTACTTGATCCATAGATTAGTGCTATTAAAATACAACTGGTTATAAAATATGGTTCTACCCCAACCTAACAGGGGAGAAATTGAAGACCTTTCAATCACTGTTGGATAGGTGGTTGATGTATCTATTGGGAAAAGGACAGGTGAGATTTACCATATAAAAATCCACCCGGTTATGTTAAAGAGTGGCTGCAACACAACACATACCTATACATATGTTTCCTAATACTCTGGATTGATTGATTAGTTAAGCTCAAATAGGCTACAGGTGCATCTCAAGTCTCTTAATTGCATCCACGTTTACCTCACTTGTGTCTTAGTCCCTCCTATCGGGGATAAATGGAGAGACGCAAGAAATCATGCGAGGAGAAAAGAATTGAGGCAATATGTTTTTAGAGAAATGAAACATTAAATGAACTTTTCCCTGAAGACTTGTGAAGCAACATCCTTTTTTGATGATGGTGACAGCTGATCACAGCTGCACAGACGTTTGATGGAGTTTGTGTCTGCACACACGTGCATTGTGCTAATACTAATAAAGGCACACAGATATCACTGCCAGCGTAGCAGTATTTTCTCTCAGTAGCTGTTACCTGTTTAACAAACACATGTGCATGAATAACAACCTGCATTCTGTATTTATACTGTGTACTGTGTCCTGCTCAGAGGCCCATGGACTGGCAGAAAGTGTTTATATATTTATTATTTGCAATTGTATTTATTGATATTCTGGTTGTGAATTTATTATTGAATAACCTAGAATATGGTCTTGGTGTCTTTTAAACACTGGAAATGATTCATTACTCTAAATGTTTTAGGAAATTAAAATTATGTAACTCATATCAATCAAGACGCTCAGAAATGATCAGCCTCACATGTGACTGAATGCAAATGACGATATATAATGTGAAATGTGTTTCTTGCTGATAGACTTTCTGTGACCTTAATTGTATCCATAATAAAAGTTAATGTGGGAAATAACAAATAAATTAAGTTGTTTGTGGAGCTTTTGTTGTTCATACTTCCAGTGAACATAGATTTTTAAGCGATTGTGAATCAGAAAACAAATCAAATATAAAACTTGGCAGTGGTACACTTGAGTTTAATCTGTTATCTGTCTTCACTCCAGTCATCCAATCAATAATGGATATCCAACAAGGGGGCGTGGACGCTGCTCTCATGTATCCTCGCTCAGAGATCTCAGAGCACAAATAAGAGCTTTGGGACAGCCTGCAAGGTAGCAGACCGGAACGACTAACGATTCAAGCGAGGTGCAAGGAAATATCCAATAAGAGACTTGGGATGTATCCTGTTGTCTGTGTTTTTGCTTCAATGTGAACCTGATTTGGCAGTTGTTTCATTTACTGAATTAACCAAAAACATACATTACATGCCTATCTGGTTGTTTTATCTATATTAAGTATATCAAATTTAAAAAAAATGTACAATATGGTAATCACTATATTCATTTACATCACCATTACTTCATCTATTTCACTAACCCCTAGTAGCATCTCATGCAATGTGGCCTTGTGACAGGCAGACAGACAGAATCTAATGTAGACGCAAAATGGCTTTCAAGACATAGGACTGCACAAAGTGACACTTTTTTATACGGCTTCATAGCATAATACTGACAACCACTGCACTTCTGAAATGCTAGCTTATATGGTTTCTGGGAAGTAAATTCCCTCAAACTTTCAAAAACATTTTTCTCCAAACACTGCTTGAAAAATTCTTTGCAAAGGAGCAAATGGGAACTTTGGGTTTTCTGATGTGTCTGTCTCCCCCCCCCAACACCCTATAGACACACACCAACTCCCTCATGCAAAGACACATGCATTCACACACCCCGCAGCTGCCAACATCTTAACAAAGCTGCCCTTGCTGCAACCAACTTTGCTATCGCTCAGAATATCGCAGAGCCCCCATGGGTATGGGCCAGCTGCCAATCAATTTCCCACCAATAACAATGACCCCCTGAGAAAAATACAAAACAGAAAACAGCTCATTAAGACCTGTTTCATGTCGGTGTTTCTCTATAACGAGCGGCCATTAGTGTTTCTTTCCATCCGCTGGGGCCAACTGAAGAAGGGAGCAGCGGAGAGAAAAAGGGAAAGCGTAACTGTGATCGACATAGTGTCTTGCTATGCTGCTCGCTGATGGACATTTATGAATGGTGCCAAAGCTAAGCTGGAGAATACAGCACACAGCGCATACACAGATCTGTTGTCGAAGACTTCAATTCAGCACCACCTTTTGCACGCCACACAGATACACGCATGGAAAGATCTTGGGATTCATGGATGGCTGCCGGTTTATTTCACCCTTAACTGTTCTCAGTGAGATACTGAGCGAATGGAATAGCCTATCACAGACACACACACACAAAGGGCGGCTGGTTTATTTCACCTGCAGCTCTGTGCAGCAGGGGGCTCGCTGCACCTCTACCTGTCAGCTCCCCCTCTGAGCGAGCTGGAGCGCTGTGCACCAGGAGGTGAGGTGCTGCAGAAGCCACAATCTGAGCAGGGAAGTCATACCTTCAGATCCATCACAGTGTACCGGCAGCCTGAGGGCTCCGCTTGGTGCCCAGCATAACAAATCAGGGAATCAACCCAGCGAATAACCTGCTGATGCAGTTGACACACTCTACAGAGCATAGAAATGCAGATTGTGTCAGTTCAGTACAGTATGTGACTGAGCAGGCTAGGTGAGTGTCTGCTACTGCTAATGTTATCTCCTGAGATATGCTGGCGTGGAAATTATTTTTAGAAAATCTACTACTACTATAAAATCGACAAAATGGCTACTATTTTCACTTGTTTATTTTTTTATTTCTCTTTTCTAAATTACTTTTTTTCAATACATTTAAACTACCAAAAAATCTTTCAAACTTTTATACTGTATTATATGGGATATTGTTTCACATGAAGAAATACTGTGACACTGGCCTATTGTTTGTACACCATTGTTTAGATCAGCCTCAGTGTCATTATTATTTGTGAAAAATAACCAAGGAAGTGTTTTTATAAAGGCCCTCTGCAGGATGAAATCCTGACCCTCTGGCTAATAAAAAGCCCACAAGCTATGTTATAACTATTTCATTATTCTGTTAAATAACTGGAAAACACACAGGGGGCCAGGTATGCTAAAATGTGTTAAACTAATGCATTATCAATGTGATTTGCACATGAATTCAGTTTTTTGTTCCTGTTGACCTGAACAACTCTTTGGCCAATTTATGAACTGCCCACACAAAGTAACATGTGACTGGAAACGTGTGAGGACATGTAATTGATGCATAACCCAAACCACTGTTACAACGAATTAATTTGCACAGAATAATAACACTTACTAAATCTCAGATGAAATCACATGTGTCAAAACAGAATTTTACAATTTGTTCTCTACAGCTTGCACACATGCACACATTTTTCAAAACAAGCAAGTACCTTCATTTGTATACATTTCAAAAATATATAATTTATGGTTACAATCATGTCAGTTAGTCTACCATGAAAAAGCCTAACAGCTCTACCTTGTTCTGTTTCGGGTGTCTCAATCTTACTAATGGTAATGTCATGAGCTACAATGCATTCTCATTTCAACTCATCAAAAGAACATTTTAATGTCACAGAGATAAAGAGAAAGTAAAAATAACTCGACCTGTCTTTGCAGGTGTTCTGAATATTTGCATTTATACGCTGTTTCCTACAGTGAGCTGACTACCACTAAAGACAGTTTTCATCAATCTTTCATTTCCTCACTGTTTTACTTCTCAACAGTGTTTACTTACTGTATAATGACTTTACAGCAGTTAGGTCCAGATCATTGCTCTACATCTCAAAACTCTGGATACAAACTGTGTTTTACAAAGTGACTGCAAAATATTTACTGGCAAAACTGTGCAGTGTCCCTGGAGTGTCATTTTTTTTGCATTATACAGTAATGAATGCACATTTTGAGCCATGCCATTGGTATAAAGGGAAGAAGGTTAATTAAATGACTTCTCTTATTTGATGGATTGACCAAGAAAAATCTAATTCCACCTCCGACTTCATGCAGAAATGATCCTTTATTTAAATTGCATATTTGTCTTTCAGCACACATTAAAATTCTCTTATGTTATTATGTTGGGGGCCCTAAAACAAATTTTTCTTCTAGCGATTATGTTTGCATTCTAACTCATTTATTTTGCCAAGTTCCAATGGGAAACCTAATTGTGTGGAATATGCTGTGATTTTATACAAATCATAGGACTTTAACACTTGTGAGACCTGTGTTCACATCTTGAGTACCTGTGTGTTTAGGCAATGAAAGTTCCTTGGTTAAGTTCTGGCAAAGATTTCAGTAAACACCTGTTCTGTCTCGTGCTTCAAGTCACTCTTTCCCTAACCTTAACTAAGTGCCTAAACATGATCATGAAAAAACCTTAATAATGCTTTAGTTGCTGTGAGCAAATGCATATTGCAATATCTGATATTATCAGGAAAACAAAATTAAATATGTTTTTGGAATCTCATGTATTAATTAGTTCAGTATCAACTAGGCAGATTCTATTCACAATGTTTTTACATAATGTTGATAATATTTAAATTCGGATGGCATTACATTTCCTTCAAAATGTATTAGCTGTAGCAAATGACTAGGGTGTAGGTGTAATGTCTAGGAGACAGTCTAAAATCTATAACTGGCCATGACAAGACCAGTTTGCAATTCTTTACATTTTAACAAAGAAATATGTGTTTTAAATAAAAGTCTGGGAGGACAGTATTTAATGAAATGAAAGAACACAGGGCAAGAAATAAAAAACAAAACAAATGAACGGCAATAAGTGAAAGAAAAGCATTACTGGTAATGGTTTACATTTCTCTAAATGGATGAAAAACTTAATGTGAAGGAAGAAAAAACCTCACACTCTTACCGAGCATTTACCTTACCACGATAAAAAAACATTTGTTTATCGTCAAAAAGGCCTGAATGAGAACACATTGTTGTGCATTGTAGCTGGGTTACCCCAGATACCAAAATAACCCGCTGAGCAAAACAGTTGGTCGGCTGGTTTTGTGGACTCAAAGTTATTTCAAGGACCTCCCCAAAGAGAATTGTGCAAAATGGGAGAAAAGTCCTTCATGCCTCATTCAGTAAGATAAACCAAATTACATTTATTTGGAAGACCTTGCAAGCAAAATGCAACCGCTCTGCTGTTTTCAATGTTGCGGATTTTTTCTTTGCTGCAGTTTGTGTTATATCTTCTCTTGGTTTAATCTGATGTGACATTGATCCTTCTCAATATGCATGTGCTATTAGCAAAAGAAAAATGATTTTAGAAATTAAGAATTACAAACAAAGGGACTTTTCATTTGATCGACGTCAAAAGAAATTCTACAAATGTCAGTTGCATAGCGAGCATTTTCCTGAAAGACACCTTCATAGTGGCACATTTTTAATTGAGCTTCTGATGATCCAGTCTTAACAAGTGGAGTGCTGGAGACTCAAATGAGAGTGGGAGTTAGATAGAGATGGAGAGACTCGTGTCTTTTAGTTATCCACCCACCACGGCGACAAACAGGGAATGAAAGTGAGATCAAGACGGAGAAAGAAAGTGTAATGATGTAGCTAATAGTTGTGAACGCTTCACAAAATTGCCACCAACAGTTTTTCCAACATCAAACAAACATCAGACCATTAATTTGTGAAAATCCTATTAAACCACTGAGAGGTCCTATAAACAAGATGGCATTCTGTTTCCTACTCATTTGGCTTTTTCATGGCTTTGATGTTACTAAGTATTACTCATGTACACGTTTCAAACACATGATTACCACCTGCGACCATTGCTGCAGACATTATTAAACTACACTAAAGGATTAGGATCAATTCCACTGGGGATGCAAAATAAATCAACTTATGCCTACCTTGAAGGGTAGATTATAACGTATTATACATCTCATTTACTTACAGAATAGCTGTCAAATTAACTTTATACATACACTGTAACTACATGGATCAGACAAGATTTTTCTTCTTTTCCTTCTTTATACATATATAAACATAAAATTTTATATTATCATAATATAAAATAATACTGAATAGACAAAAATCAGACTAAAGTCAAGACTTAAGTCACTCATTATTACTCATTAATCAGGAGTCTCTCCTGGTTGAAAGGCAACGTCATGGTGACAGTAACACCATTTCCAGTTCCCACCAAAAAAAAATATTCCACTACTTATGTTACGGTAGCCCGCTAGGCTAACTTCATAGTTTGGTAAGATGTTTTGCTCCAAATAGCTAAAAACACATTGGTGCATGATAATGTTGGTTAGCATTAGCAACTTGCTGGTAACTAGTTATTTATTATACTAACACTTGTGATATCCCATTAAAATTACCACCTTTTTGAATGTAAATAGGGATATTCCTACTGTCCAGTGTTTCTCGTTCTCCCAGTCCGGTGCGGCACGCCAGAGTCTAATATGTTCCGCCACAGTTTCCTAATGAAGTGAAAACATTCTCCAACTTCTCATTATAACATAATATGTCATTGTTTTTCAAAGACATATGAAAGCGCCATATGGCTTTGTTCCCTTATCGAATCACAAAAGACTGCAATTTAATTAAATAAGTATAATACCTATAAATAAGATATTAAATCAATATAAATAAGTTATATTAGGAGGTTAAAAAAGTAACTAAGTAACTTTTACTCTGAGTTCATTTTAAATGAGCTACTTTTTACTTTTACTTGTGTAGATTTTAAGTAATTGTACTTTTATTGAAGTAGAATATTTTTGTACTCCTTCCACCTCTGCTGCAGAGTCATTCGAACCGGGAGTGAATGCAGATTAATGCCGATTGTACTCTTTTGTACTGGAGACAAAAGCCAAATGTTCAATCTTCTCAGCTAACCCTTGGCAAGAGATTGAATAAACATACTTCCCAAAATGTCAAACATTTGTTTTGTTTTTGGTAAAGGTTTTGCTTAACTGTACTGTAAGAGACAAGAAGCAAACCACAGTCTCCAGCATTGTATGCATAGTCATCCACACTTAGTGGGTATTCAAAGGGAGGTGAGTTTTGTGGGGCTACTTGTGCCTTTTTCTTCTCAGAGACAACAGTCACTTTCAACATGACATACGGTTGACAGGAAAGCGATGATATTTCATTTTATACCTTTTGGTTATAAGTTCATTATAGATGTAAAAATAATATTGTAGTGAACAACGGTGTGGATTTGTGCATTTTATATTGAATAAATTTGGAGCTACTCCAAATTTCTCTCTCCTCCCCCAGAGAAGAAGGGGAGGGGTCAAAGTTGCTTTCTCTAAGTGCTATCCCGACCATAAAACTGGCACCTTTTTGATTCCGAAGCTGATAACGCGGGGCCTGACTGTTAAACTGACAAAGGGACACAAACCAGCCTTTGTTTATTACCCCATCAAAGGGATACTCCTTGTCTCACCTAAGTGTGACATAATCCAGGACAGCCGAACTTTCAATGTAAAAGGGACTGCAGTCTCCAAAGACTCAAAGCATTTAATTAAGTTTAATTAAATCTTTAGTTACTTGATTACGTTTGCCTCTATTTGAGTAGTTATGTTAACATGTTGTTGCTATCTGTTGTTGATATTAGTGCTGAAAAGAAAGTTACCTTTGCAGTGTTTTTATTTTCACCAAGACACTCCCTCATCTAATGTAATCAATGCTTGTTCATAATACTTTCCTACAAAATTCCTTTAGAAATGATGACAAAGGAATGTTTTACTATACTCTTAATCGCCAGCTTGAATTTAAGGATGGATCAACAAAAATTCCCCGGTTCCTAAGGAGAGACGATCTTGGATTAATTCAAGCTTTCCTCATGTAACCTGAGCTCCCCCAAGTGGGCGAAATAAGTATTACATGCCCTCGTTGGAAATGCCGTTAAATGTATAAATATCCTGACCACTAATGTGACAATTGTTTCCTGTTACCAAATGCTTAGAACAGTACAACCGTTCAACCATTGAGGTTCGATTGTGGAAAATATTTGATTATAATACGCGCAAATAGATTTTCTTTTCTTTTAGACATTAAGTTTAGAAAGGCAGTCCCTTGGGAAACCTGAGACGCCCCCTGGGGAATCACGCCCCAGGCAACAAAAGAGCGACACGCGACCTCGCTTCGCTCTCTTCTCTTCGCTCCTTGCTCTCTCCGCTGCTCTACTCGGCTCTCTGGACGCTTCGGCACGCGTCGGCGTGGCAACGCCCTCAGAGTCGACCAGCGAAACAGGCCTTTTGTTTCGCTTGAAGCTACACACATGAAGTGCCGAGACATCGATCTGCCCCTCAGTTTGTTTTATTTTCTTTCTTTCTTTTGTTTGTTAAAGTTATCAGTCCGTTAAGTTACACTGGACTAATTCAGGAACGACCAAGTTCCATTTTAAGCCTTTTTCGTCGAGCCAACTTCACCGAGGTCAGACCAAGCCACGTGGTCTCGCCAGCTACAACGAAGGAAACCTGAAAACAGCCGAATTGCCAGACGGAGGAGGCATTTTCAATCAGACACGGAGAACCCCGGAGAATCCCTAGCAAAAAGCCAGGATCGGCAGCTAGTGGGACCAGCAACAGGCCAAGCAGGCCGCCGACAAGCAGTAAGACCTAACATATATTCTGTGATCAGATATTTCCCTTTTTAACTCCTAAACTCATAGCGTTAGTTTACTTTCATTAGTTCTTCTATGCTGTATGAGTCAAATGCTTCCCACAATCGAACCTCCAGGCTCATTGTTCAGCAATTGTTTATTTTCCCAGTATTCAACCATCTTTCTATCACAGTAGTTAGAGAATAAATTCACTGTAATATAATCAAGAGCTGTGTGTGTTGCCTATTTCTACATCCCTGCCAAGAGAATTGACCCTTTAGATATGAGACTGACTGACTGATTTAAGATAATTGAGCGATTATTAACTAACTGATCACTAGTAATAATTGTATAATTATTAAAACTACCTAGAGGTCCGGTGACTCTAGGATTATAACAACTCCGGTGGTGCCCTGAAACGAGGAATCTGGTTTGATTTTATGAATAATAAAATTCATAACTGGGTATCAATTCTCATAAATTTATTAAATTGCATAACTAAATTTAGGTTTGCTACAATATATATATGTGTGTGTGTGTGTGTGTGTGTGTGTGTGTGTGTGTGTGTGTATGTATGTATGTGTATATATATATATAAAATGTCTCTGTGTTTGCAATACAGTAGTTCATAAAGTACGCATGCTTGACCATCAGAGGCTCATTAATCAGCTCCTGGTTATCAGATGACGAGTAACATCCAGTCATATTTGTACAGGGGCCTTTAAAACCTGAGAACTTCTCACTGCTGATACACTCAGGCCAACGCTGTTTAAAAAAAACTTGTTCCTATACATTATGCTTTTGGTATTGACTTTACTAAGATGTAGTGTGTGTGTGTGTGTGTGTGTTGAGAAGATACATCCTTGCTCAGATTCTTTGAGAACTCCCTCATTTTCTTGATGTAGAAACCTCTGACTTGCTTTTATTTCCCAACCAAAACCATTTTACTGCTTTCCACCCTTTATGTAAACTAGTGGCTTTCTTTTGCTTTTTAGCAAAGCTTTAACATTTAGATTTCTGTTGGATACTACTGTGGGAGTTCAAACTCAGGCCAATTTTGTAAAACTGTGAAATACTGCACAATATGAAAGATACCGACTAAAATGTTGTAGGAGGGTGGGATTTGTTAAAAAAAGCAATTGCATTATTGATTTGTAGCTCCAATGAATATCACTACATCTCTGATAACAGGAAGCAAGGGCAAGTCCAAGAGAGAGCGTGATTTGCAGGAGGGTTTGCTGACATGAAGACTGCTGATCCCTTTTGTACTGCAATTTGTCATAACACTGTTGACAAGAGACTTCTATGCACACACAAAACAACAAATGGCTGGAATCACATTGTGTACATAATGAGGCATGCACATACTGTTAATACACGCTGTGCAGACACACGCAACCTCACAAACACACACACACACACACACACACAAAATTGGGAAAGAAAAAATGGACTACCACAAACTGCTGAATTCTGCTCCTCATGACGCCATGCCTGCATCACCTTCTTAAAATTCTAATCACATACTGAAGTTGTACACAATGTATCACCACATATGTACATAACCACACTGCGTATTTACTGAGTCATTAAGAAGTCCATTTTCATTACACACTTAGGCCTAGTTGTTTTACACTTTTTTCTAGTCATCATTGACAGGCAATGTTACCAATATCTCATATTCAGTGACATCATTACAATGGATAGGCCAAGTAACATGAATGGTGACACATGCTGAAACAAATCTAAAGTTAAAATTAAATTGTTTTAGGAAATAACATTCAAAGTTAAATATATAGGGATTAAATAAACTCCTTTAGTGCTACAAGAGGCCACTGTAGAGGCTCAAAACAGTGATGGAAAATAATTGTTTTAATTCTTGAAAGTGTAGAGTAGTTATTTGTGAAACTTATTAGTTTCTTTCACTTATTAGTGACACTACTCTACTTCATTCTTTGATTCACTACTGCCTGCGCACTGAGGAGATATCCGACCACTGACCACTCATGTCACCAGTTTTAAATTTGGGCAGAGTGAAATCTTAGTATTTCAGTAAAGGGTACAAATGGGATGTTTTCCTTTGTTTCTGGCCTCATCTACAATGTAAAATGATATTGCAAATGCATTTTAATATAAAAATCTTGCCGAACTATGAGTTGGCACTTAGGGGACAAAACAATACCTAATGAAAGTGGTATGTAGGCCCTACCCCAATGATCACGACGCCATTTGTAAAAAATACACTCAAACACTCATGCAGCATCTCTCTTTCATAAAAGCTGTTCCCGTGAACCTCTGGCCTTGATAACTCCCCCATCACACACTTGTCAGAAGGCATAAGCTCTGCGCTGGATGAAGGGCTTGTCACTGCCATCGCTGCTGGTGCTCAAAGGGAGGAGGCTGCTATGCTTCTGTCCTGGAGACATATTCAACCTCTGACTAGAGAATGATAGACTTGTGCTCCACCAAAACTCTCTCATTGAACAAGCTGCTCAGGCATTCATGCATGAGAGAAAGCTGATGAAAATTGTAATCTCGGGGTACACCTGCTCTATGGGTCTGTTCTGCCATGTGTTTGTAAAATCATAATAATTTCAAACAGACAATAATGTATTGATTATAGACAAACATGACAAATGCACCAAGGATCAACAGACTCTACCTGCCTCTGCCTTCTACAATGTGTACAACAAGGTCAGATTAGATTTGGTTACAGATGTCAGGAAAGTGGAGAGGCATAGGAAAGTACTTGGATGTATTCTGGATTTAAAGAAGGATAGCACCAACTGTTGAGAATATTTCTTAAGGGGCTTTGTAAATAAATAAAGTGTGGAATTAACTGTATCCTATCGTAATGTAAGCTGCCAATGCAGAATAGTCTTATTTCATTTACCTTTTTACTTGCCCAGGTTTGTTACTGTGCTAAACATGCTTGAAATAACCTGTGTAGGGATTTTGTGACAAGGAACATCTAACAGTCCGGTCGCTATTATCTGTTCTGTCTTAGTAGCAAAGGTGGACCTATCACAACTTTGTCATACCGCAGCAGAACCTTTTAGGAAGGAATTCAGTATGGGAGGTTTGGTGTACAAGTATGTTGTGTTGAACACAAAAAGACTACAGTTCATGCCCTATTCCCTCTCATTCCCAACTATTAAGGCAATATTCCCAACAAGTCCTCCAAACTAAACAATAAAATAGTTAATTTATCTTTGATTCCAAAGTGTTTCATTGATCTGGCATCCCCGAGTGCAGGGTGACACTGTTTGTCAGTATCTTCCAAAACCATTACAACATCATTAATATGAAATGTTGCTTTGTTTAGGTACAAACACAAATTGGTTAAAAGGGAAAGATCACTATGTTGATTCACAAAAGACAATGACTTTTAGAAAAAAGGTAAGTTGACAGTCTTGCATGTAAAAGTCATATACTTTGCTGACCCAACGTCTGATCTGCCTCTCTGATCTGCTCAGCCCATCCTCACCAGAAAAATGACTGTATTGGTCATCTGTGCAAGCAGCTTATTACGACCGATATATGTTAATTGGTAGGCCTAAACCTAGTAGCCCTAGTAATTAAGATGAGATCAGTCTATAGACGGCTAAAGTCCATAGGGAGGAAGTCACATTAGATGTTTGAGTCAAACAATGGATTTTCACCCAGGAGACCAGGGTAAATATGAAAGCAAAAGTCAACATTGACTTAATTAAAGTCAAGTTCAGTACCGTTACGTAAGTCACATACGTTATGTTATCCATAAACGTTTGTTATGTTATCCAGGTCTCATGACATAAGTCAACTTATTTTAACCAAAGTCTTGATCTTTTCCTAATCCTAAAGAAGTAGTTATGTTGCCTGAATCTAACCGCCGTTTTACAATGTTAACCACGTGTTAATTGTCACATAACTTAAGGTCCAGTACGCCTGTCGCAGACTGTTCCAACTGTCATATTTGTCAGTTGTTTTTGGCAGTCATTGGCAATTGACATATTTTGTTGTTTAGATTTGAGTACATGTTGGATCTGCTTGAAAAGAGGGTCTGTGGTACTGTAACAATATAACTACTTGCATCTATCAGTCATTATTCGCATGGACACAATAGGTCTACATAAATGTAAACAACGGCCATTTTAGGTAATTGAACAAGCAACCAATGATGTTTCATTTGGAGAGGACAGCTTCGATCTTTCCCCTTGTTTAACCAAGAAGTTTCCTAAACTTGCCAAGACCTTAACCATGACTTTAAGCAAATAGTCATAGAGTAGAGCAGAGTGAAGTTTTCTTGTAAACAAACAAAAGACATATTTACTTCCAGTACAGTGAGGTCTAACAAACATGTTTAATGCTATTCCTTTTTCAATTTGAAACATTTGTACTGCCATTCATGTAGGCGAATATTTTGAATCCTGCATTGTTTTCATGCATGTTTACTAGCTTGCAGGCTTTTATGTCGTTGCCTTTATAAGCACATTGCTATGCTTCTTTGCACACCACTGCCACTGATAATCAGCATACAATCTAACTGCATGCAGCAATATAAAAACTGGATTGGCTCTAGATTTTTTCCCCGAAAAAACAGCTGTCCATTTGATTTGAAAAACAAGCTATTCAGATTAAAAATAATAGACATTAAGTCTTTACTAGAATTTCACTCTTAAATTTTAAATCAGTATTCCCTATAAACCTACTGTATCATCTATGGAAAGGTTCACTGTGGTATTGTATTGCATTGAAGTTCATTTTTATATTATGTTCCTTAATTCACTCTTCTTTTATCTCTTCTTTGCTTCTCTTCTCTGTATTGCTTCATATACTTCATGCAGTTGTATACCCCTTTATTCCATTTTGTTTTATAATCCCTTTAAATGTTCTGTTGCATCTACAGCCTTCTAAACACAAAAGTGGTATCATAAACAGGAGACAGATAAAGCACAATAGGCTCTACTTCCTCCAAATCTAAATTATATGATTGTACAGTGCGGCAAAGGTATTGTAATGTCAGGCCTCTGCTTTCTATTCTTTCTACAAACATGTTTGCATATAATTGAAATACTAATCACTCCATAATTACAAGAGACAGCTCCTCATGAAGTCAATGTAATAGCCAGTGGGCTGACAGGAGAAAAGAGAGGAAAAAACGTTGGAGACGAGGCGTGATATAAAAGTTATGGCCCATGAAGAAGAAGAAACGAGGAGCTGACATTTTGACTAATATGCTACTGTCTATGGATATGGCTCAACTACAAGAAATGAAGAGTTTCACACGTTCACAGAAATTATTTCACATACCACCTTCTAAATTATTAAATGAAACATGCTTTTATTCATTTTACAAATGTACACCTCTGATGCATGCGTAATAGCAGAAACTGCACAAAATATATCTAATTTGAAGTCATGCTATCAGCGTGATCAAGAACAGCAGTCAATAAAGAAATGCTGTTAAATTTACAGTAGTTGCAGTGTTTCCTACAGAATGACGGGGGAGCCCAAATATTACTGGGCGCCGACACAATTAAACTCTGTGTGGGAAACACTGAGTTGTGCCGTTTTTAAATACAACCAGCTGTATCTGGTGTACAAGGAACCATGCAACCGGCTGACTGCTTTCAGTATAAAACTAAAGCCACAGAGCTGTTATGACACTTGCCAGGAAAAGAGAAAGAATTAAATAAATAATAAGTGGTCTAAAACTGCCATTATGCCTGACACAACAGGTGCATTTTCTGCAATCACAGTGGAAGTAATATTGTTAAGTGCCTCTATGCCTGTTTTTCACTGCTTTTGAAACCATTAATTTCTTACTCCCATTATTGCATTTGACCAGACCTTGAGAAGAGAAAACATCTCTCATTTAGAGGACTTGCAGTTTGAAAATCACATTTTACATTACACAGCTGCAGCAAGCTGTAAGTCTCCAAGCTTTTTAATCTGGCCTTTTAATGCAGTCCATACAGAAGATGAACAGTACGAATTAAAAATGTAACACTTTATAACTTCTGCTCTGAATAATACTCCATTAAAATGTTTGTTTTAAAAAAATTTATTATAATTAGAAATGGCAACAAGGTGTTCCGCTGCGGTGACCGGCCAGCAGGGGGAGGTAATGCCCTGGTTCCTCTCATGTCCCCTCCTCTGTACTAAAACTCCTCCAGTCCTCCCCCTTATGCCTGATTTCCTCTCCCCTGCCCCCCTGACGGGAAAGGCCAACTGAGCTCTGGAGAATATTTATGAGCGAGGGAGAGCAATTGGTTTGAGATCATTCGACAAGGGAGGGAGGGAGAGAGAGAGAAAGGGAGATGGTGAGGGGAAGGATGAGAAAGGAGAGAAAATTTGAGATGCACATGGAGATAACGGCAGAGATTGATGTTTGGATTTTAATGTTTTTATTTAAATTTCTTTTAATCTTGTAGTTATTAAAAAGTAACTACTTTGTTATTCCTCCGTGTCTATCTCTGTATGTGTTTGTGCTTGCGTATGTGCACTTACACTGTAGTATGTGTTACTGCTTTTCTATAGTTACAGGAATAAAACATCTACACAAGCACTGAGGAAAAGTGTCCAAACTGAGGACATTTTGGCTGCTCCTCAGTCAACTGCCTACAACAGGCCAGATTGGGCACTCAAATAGGCACCGCTTTGTGTTGTAATCCTAAATCCAAGGGGCAATAACAAGACTTTTTATGGCCGATAAAGGACCATAATCTGCCTGCAAGAAGCACAACAGTGTTGTTGATCAATACTAATGACTCAGAGATAACTTTGCCTGGATTTTTCTGGCTTTCAAAATTCATGAGTCTGTTTTGAAACAAAAGGACTGTGCAGCCCATTGCATTTTGATGGCACTTCTGATCTTTTCCATTCTCAGCTAACTGGCATCCTCGACTGCTCAGCGATGCTGAGTGCAAAATATTTAAAGCCTAAAAAGACTTGTTTTTCAAGCCAAGGAAAGCAAATGACAATGAAGTAACATTGTTCCACTTTTTAACTTGATGAAATTCTATCTCTTTACTTGAGTTTCTATTGGATTTCCGCGTTAATTAGCCAGCTTGCTTTTTATTCTTCAGAGGAAACCGAAAAGGCCATGCTTGCGCTAGGGAACAGGAGGGCGATGGACTTGTCAAGTTTGAATTTCTGGATATTTGTTGATAGAGATCAATGAATGGTCATACTGTAGGTTAGAAAATGCAAAAAAATATAGTTTAGTGCTATAGTTTTGGGAAAATAAGTGGCCAAACACTGTCCATAAGAGTTTTAGTATTGTAAAACTGTCAATCTTGTGTGTATGCAAATATCTGTTAGATTTTCATGCCAAGGGTGGGGTAGGAAGACAAAGAACAAGAAGGGAGAAGGGGAGGCATAGAGATATCCTGAGAGACAGAAAGAAGAGGCCAGCAAAGAGGCAGCGAGGTAGGAAGTGATGGATGTGGGGAAGCCAACAGCGCTACATTCTCTATCTTTGCCTGGCATTGTCACCCCTGTCAGCTGCTAAATACCAGTGTCAGTCAAACCTCTGTTCAGCTGGCATCAGCCCCTCCACTGCAGGGCTGTGGACATTCCGACAACATTGCTCTCATCACCAGTTATCAGAACACCTGGCACAACACACAGCCATAAATACAGACACTCGAGTATGCACACTCATTCACGGCCAGATATACAGTATCCTGAAGATTATTGTTGTTGTTGTTGTCAGCTGAAAACAATACGTACACTTTACAGACTATTTTAAAACCAGTAATGTTTTTGACTATTATAGATGAAAAGTGCATGTTGGAAAGGCTTCACTAAATCAGAGCAATTTCAAGAGGACTGTGACACCCTGAAGTGAGAACAGGAAAGTACGCAAAAATCCACTTATGTAGCAATTTGTAAAATAAACACGTACATATACAGTGATATATAGAAAACACCCACCCACAAGATGTTACCCCTACAGTTATACACTGTGTGTTGGTCATGCCTCTAACAGAAGAATTTTATCAGTCTGAATTTCACTGTTGAGTTTAAATGCTACAGAGGCTTTTCTATCCTGAAGAGAATAAAAACTCAGGGGGAAATACCAGCCCAAACACGCACCCACACTTGCATACACACAGACTACTAACAAACGAAGAAAGCCTGTTAGGTACAGTTGAGATTACAGCTATTACACTATATGTTTTGCTTTTGTACATAACCTAAACCATTCACTTTATAAGGCTAGGAACTTTGGTGGAATGTGTGAAATGACAAAATCACAATCCTTTCTTTTGTGATGTGATATTCAGGATTGCGAATTTAATGTTATTTTAAAAAACACTACTTTGAAACAGCATACATTGTACATGTTGTATACTATTCATGCCACATATCCAACAGACAAAAAAACAGACAGCTACATAATATCCTGTGAATTCATATATGGGGGTTTGCATCTTGAAATACATATTTTTTTCCATTAATTACATTCTCAAAAATGTGATGGAAAATGTCCTTGTAGCAAGCTTTCAACAATACCATGCTGCATCTAAGCACCCACCCACTATACTTCACACCACACACTTCTGAAGTCACCCTGTCTACCCACTGTCACACATCAACTGGCTCAGTCAGATATCTGTTATGTCCCACTGCTTTGCTCAAACCCTCCTGCGGTATCTCCACTTTGAGTTTCCACTGATATGCAGTATTCTCAGCATTTGTATCCTACTGAAACCATATGTCTCTGCTGCCCACATGAAGAGGAAGCAGGCAGTCGCACCCAAAGAAGCTTGCATCTCTCCAGAACAGTAGACTTTTCACTTTTATGCAAAACTCCTCTAAGTAATCGTCTCAATGCTTCATCCCACAGTTTACCACCTACAAAATCTGCATCTTTTATAGTCTAAAGAAAAGTATTATGTGATCTCTTGCCTGTACTGCCAAAATGCCTCTTTTCATCAAAGCAAGGCCATAAGAATCAGAATCTAAATTATATCAGAATAGCACAGCATCTCTGCATTTGGTCCATGTTGTATTCAGATTTTACAAAACACCTTCCTCACAGGCATCTCAGCTTTGCAAACCATGCATGTCTCTCACCTGTATATCTTGTACTTGGTGGTGAATCCTTGCTGGTAGCGCTCTGTGAAATCAACAAACTCCTGCGAGTGGTGAAAAGGACCCTTGTCTGACAGGAGCCAGCCCAGGGGCCCAGTGGAGCCACTGAAGCCAGCCCCGGCAGGGTCCGCCGCCCTGGCTCCTACTGACACCCAGGTCTGGAGCAGGCTTAGTGTTAACCACTTCCATAGAAACATGAGGGCCGTCAGTCTAATGGAGATGCACGGGCCACTCATGCTGCTTCCCCCGGCCTCGGTGACTCTTCATTCTCCCTGCACTCTGTATGAGTCCTGCTGGAAGGAGCAAGAAGAGAGAGAAGAGTTGAAACAGGGTACACAGAGAACAATAGGGTTGAAATTTTGGTTTGGGTGTGTGTGGGATAAGAGAGCTGCATTTGTTCAGTACTACTGGGGCAGAAATGATGGCAAAGGGCCACTATTTTAAGAGGTTAGAATATCTAATCTAATATAGGCTACATAATAAAGCAAATAATATTCTAAAATAATGTATTTCAGATTTAATTTGGGAGACATTAGAAAATAATCCATTTGTAAAATTCCATTATTGTTTTAATGTGATGCTTTTTACCTTACTCTGTAATTATTGTGGTCCGTTACTGGTCGGAATTAGTCTCCGCAAAATCCCCTGATAGGACCGTGAAGTTGGGTTGGATCGGCGCATAGACGGGGCGGCATTGGAAAAAGACTTTAGGGAGAAGTATGCCACAAATGCAGAACGGACGCACAATTATGGGCAGCGCAACTTGAGCGAAACAGAAGATGACATCCAAACACCTCACAGCGCGCTCCACTTCTTCTTTTCACAGTGGCATATTTCCATCGGAGAGCCTCCGACGATGCGCAGTAGGAACTGTAGGTCCAATTCAACAGAATGAGTCGCAGCGACACGATGCTTCAAGAGCGCACAGGGTCAAACCTTCCAGGTAGACTTATTATTTAAACACTAGTATGTTTTGAATTCGGTGAATTTGCAGGGACCAAATGACCACCCGCATGTGAGAAGCGTCGCTATGCTGTCCTGTTAGCTCATTTTTGCTCTTTATTGGAGAGACGCGCTCAGGGCGCATGCAGGGCGCACGGAAATCTGCTGCTGACGGTGCCTGAACTCCCGGCGCACTGAATGTGTGAATGGCATTTGCTGCGCTCTCTCCCTCCCCCTGTACCCTACCGCCGCAATTTAATTTATTCCAGCAGCGAGCACACTCCCGGTTGGCTGAGACGTAACTGGAGGAAGTGAGAGTAGGTGGTGTTCAGAGGGGGGAGCAGGTTGAGGCATGGCCAGATGATGCTGATGGAGTCAGAAAGAAAATAATACAGATTAAAAGAACGATGGAGAGGAAAGAAAGGAAATCAGGTTGAAAAGCAGAATACTGCCCCCACATTTACATTTCCTGTCTTATCTTTATTTTTAAAAAGTGTGTAATTCTGTGCTAATAGATTTAAAAGGCTAAATCAGTTTTCTAATAGCAAATAAAGGCTCCTGCAGAAATAAACTCCCATTATCAAAATATATTGGGAAAAGCTGATACCAGAGAAACATCACAATGGAATCTGATCCAATAAATTAATATTCTAGCACTATATGTATGGTAAATTTAATAAAAGTAGATTGTTGAAATGGATATTAACATGAAAAATGAATCCTAAAAAAAGTTTTAATTATTTGAATAATTAGGCTACTGCTTTAATGATGGTTGTGGTAATGATTATGATGACGATCATGAGGTGGAGGAGAGGGTGTATTCAGCCCCCTGCAGTTATTCTCGTTATCTTCTTTGCCCTCTTCCTTTTTCCTGCAGAATAATCATCACTTTCACCATCAGCAAACTTAATTAGATCTGCTCTATCCCCGCTCTATCCGAGAGCTTGTGCGTCCGACACCGAGCGTGGATCAGAGAGGCAGAGAGCAGGCGAACGGAGGGAGGGATATGTGCTGCCTTTCAGCTTTTCTGTAGACGTTCAAAGGGAGGTTTTATTCAGGGATTGGATTAGAGAAATGAACACCATTGAGTCGTGAGATTCACTGGTTCCCAATCTCAAAGAGAAGCTGAGATCCTGTAGTGTAGCAACTTGCATATTCTGGAATGAAAGAATGAGTTGATTTGTCATGGTTTCATCATCATGTCTTAGGATTGGGTGGCTTTTCGTCTGACCCTGCCTTGCAGCCATGATGACTTGTGAAGGACAACTACCTAAAAGGAACAGACATTCTTTGGTCTATAGTGTTGTTTTTCGATAATGATTTTTCTACTTGCCTGTTTTTCAGCTGCATTGTAGCTGTCCATTTAAAGTTTGTCTGCAAGCACAGGTTAAACTTTTTTTTAAAGTTTTGAATAAAAGATGATTTTTAGTGGAGAGAGTGTCACGGCTCATTACTTTCATGGATTCACGTTGCATTTTAGGCACTTTTTAGTACACTGTTTTCATGTTTCAGAGCCCCAAAACTCATATGAGCAGAAGCAAGTCCCCGTAGCTCATATTTACAGTTTCAAATAAATCATTCATCAATTTGTGTGTGTTTGTGTGAGCAAGAGTAGATACATTCAAGTGTGTGCTGTTATGTGCACACAAGCAAGTGTGCTTGTTTATTTCTTTTTAGGAGAGACGGGTAAAGCAATGGAATTGATTGCCAATTGATGGAACATAAGGAAGTCCATGCCAGACCAGATGTAAACCAACATCACACAAAGAAAAAAATGTTACAGCAAAGGACTCATTATAGCTCCAAAAAGGTACATGAAATGAATAGTTCACAGTGGCTGAGCAGTGAACTATAACAAGGTCTTCATGCTCTTTGAGGCCACAGTTACAAAAGATTGCAAAAGTGGACCCTTTGCGACTACATTCAGCCAGATGTCCTCCTGCAGAGGTTTTGAAATTCATAAACAATGAAGAAATGCTTCTTGGAATCCAGCAGTATTACTCCTAGTACAATGCAGCATTAGCAACACAATTTAATTTATTTTAATTTAATTTTGAAAATTATTTTTAATCAATTCATCCTCAGCACTGTTCCACTGGATATAGTTTATTTCTGTTAACCATTTGTTGATAATTGCTTCTATATTAATGTGTATTGTCTGCTACATAGCTATAACCTGTTTATATTGTGACAAAATAAACCTACCTACCTTTGTCTTACAGCCAGAAAAATGGACACAAACTCAAACTTGCAATATCTTTTTTTTATTTATTTGTTTTTTTTACTTCTTGGGGGCAGCGGAAGCAAGTTGTGAACACAACATTGATCTATAACCTTTTAAGCTGATCTGGCAAACTTGTTAGCATTGCATATTTGCACATCCAACAAGTCCAACACAAACTCACTTTTAGCTCTGAATCTGTCCTCTACCAACTCCTGAGGGAAATAACTGTCTCTTTAGCTGCTATATGATCCACTATGTTCATCAGCCAGTCGCTTACCGTGATTGTCTGCTGTTTGGTGCTGAGCAGGTAGTGTACAGTTGGTTTTAGGAGATTTTTTCTGATTTAGCTGACTGATTTTGAACAGCAGTTACTCTAGTGAAATAACTAAAGCGCTGATATGAGAAAAATCATTGGAAGAGATGATATGACGACCCTTGAACCAGCTGAGGCAGAAGAAGGACAAACTGGAAATGCGTAGGAAGAAAGGCAATGCAACCAACCAATCACCGTTGTTGCGGTCTGTGTGTTCAATTGTTGGGGAAGTAGATTCGACGCAGAGGTATATATTGGCCTTTAGGCGGCGACCTCTAGCAGCTGTATTAATTATCCTGGTCATAGTCAACATTGGGAAGTGGCTGTTTGTGTCCCACGTGAAACCAAAAGTCAACATTGACTTATTTTAACTTAAATAATCATGTCATGTGACTTACTTAATTGAACTTAATTTTAACTTACTTACATAAAGCACATATTTCAACCAAAACCATAATCTTTCCTAAACCTAACCAATTAAATTGATGCCTAAACCTAACCAAACTGCAATCATTTTGTAAGTCACGCAACTTAACATATGTATGATTAAGGTCTCCAATTGTGTTGGTTCCTCCAATGGTCATATATGTAATTTTGGGAGTCATTGGCAAGTTACCTATTCTGTCGTTTAGATTTGAAGATGTTTTGAAAATAGTGATCAGGGCTGCTTTAAGCCATAAATTACATAAAACATACCAATATAAAATATACTGCAATTTACCACAAAAATGCCTGTGGTGGAAAGAAACTATATTTACTTGAGTACTATACTATATATATTTTTACGAGAACAATATGGAATGTTATTACCCAACTTTGCAGTAAACTTCATCTATATTGAGCTTTTTCAAAGTCCTTATAGGCAAGTCATGCCACTTGACAGCCATCTTGGCAACGCCTCCGGGCAGGTATTTCAGGGACTCCATGCGTTTTTCCCAACCAGTTATACTTCAACTACGCATGCGTCACCATTTTCACGCAAGCACAGTAGAAATAAAACAGACCCTTACGTCAGTGGAACCACACGATTGGCTGAAATATGTTTTTTCCGCTTTGGCTGTTAAAAGCAAACGATTGGCTTTCTAGCGGGAAGGGTGGGATAACCACCATCTTTGCCATTACGGGCTTTCCCCATAGAGTTGTACTGAGGATGTGATTGAGTGGCGTGTCTCCTCTATAAAACATCTATGGCTTTTTAGTGTCTTTCAGCTCATTGTTTTGATTTTACAGCATGCAATTTCACACTTTAGATTCAGTCTAAGCACTCTTTAGATGTAGCAGCAGGTCAGTAAAAAAAACTCTAGTATACCAACTGCACACTACCTGCGTAGCAGACAAAGTTAGTGACTAGTGGTGAACATAGCGGAGTATTGGACAACTAAAGAGACAGATGAGGTTGTACTTCCGGTCTGGTAGCCTGTCGCTGGAATGGTACTTTTCAATGTTCGTATATGTAGTTTTGGGGAACGGCCATATATGCTGTTTTGAGACAATTGATAGTCGACCTATTTTGTCTTTTAGGTATGAAGATACGTTATCTTCACATAAAATACAGTGTAACATAAAATAAAAGCTGGAGTACATCTAGCCTTCACCATCTAACCTCATCGTCAATGACTCCCTGGTAACCCAACATTATTTTTATTTTTGGGCTGTATAGATATTTACATTCACACATGCCTTCGAGCCTGTCCTCCAAAGAAAATCGACTGTATGGGGTCATTTTAGGCACACAAAATTACGACTCATGTTTACGTTTATTCAATAGCCATAAAGTTGTCTATGTACATTCTCAGTCATCCAGGTCATAGTTATCCAACGTAGGTTAAAGTCAATTGACTTTGACTTTGACCTTGACTTTAACCTTCGTTGGATAGCCATAAAGTTGTACTCTGGTGGTGGTGGGTTGGTGGGTTGGGTGGTTTGCTAGCAAATTAGCCACCTTTCACTTGGGAGACCAGTGTTCGGTTCTTGTGTGAAGCAAAACTTTTTTTTGTAAAGTTAAGGAGCGTTAGCTACTTTAGCTCCTGCCAAAATGGAGTTTGAAATTGCTATTTTGAGAGGCATGGACAAACACCACCATTAAAGGGCGCTATTGTAGGATATGCTCATGTGAGTTGTATTTGGAGGTTGGTTAAAATGACCTATGATGTCGTTTAGGAGGACTTGTTGTGCCTACAGTTCTTCCATCATATTCTTCCATCCCCTTATTCAAATTTTCTTACCGAAGCAGCAAGAACTGGCATGCAGTTCCAAGGAGACAGAACAGAGGTACTAGCATTCTTAGTGTTAAGCAACACTGTCCACCACTGAGTCACCGTGTAGTCCAGCAATCATTACGGACAGCAAAATAATAACAACCTGCAAATGGTCTTGTGCCGACAAACAGCTGGTACGCAGACCTCAGGCTGAGGTCTCGCCTCTGCGTGAGTGTGTGTAACCTTAACGAGTGGCAGAGAGGACCGAGGCAGTTGCATTTACTCAGTAGTGAGACAGATAGTCATTAGGGGAGGTAAACATTCACTTAAGCCTGAGTGTGCTCATTGATGCCACTCAAGGGTCTTTGTGAGGAGTGATCAGGGAACAGAGTGAAGCTGAGGTTTTAATTAGCCTGAAAACCTGACAGCCTTTGTCAGTGCTTTTTCACAGCAGTGTTGGCTTTACTTGTTTTTCTCCTCGTGAACTACACAGGACAGGAAAAATCATGTGTTTGCTTGACATTTCCAGATGCTAGCTGAAATACACATCTCACTGTACTCCATGCAGATGTGTTTATGTTGAGAGAAATTTTCAAAGTTATCTCAAGCTATGAGCTTTGATTGATAAGACATTGACTCTTCTTTGTTTGGATAAGTAGCACTAAGTGGGGCAGGATGCCAGTTAACTGCATCAATGTCTCTATAGATTATAAATTGCTACCAGTCAATTGTGAAAAATGAGAATCATCCTCACTTAATGTTGTCCACAGTACATGTCTCAGCAGGGTCAGAAGCATACATAATGTGGTGATTAAAACAGCCAATAGCCTGACAACGTTTTAATCAGAATATCCATTACATAATGGTCATTTGGGTCACCAAATTCACCATTAATAAACTTAAGAAAATGCCTCTTATTTGGTCTTCTGGCTGTATCATCATTAAACATTTTTTTCTCTGTAGTTATACAAGCATGATTGCATGAGTATTCAAGTTGTTTTTGTTTGAGTACAATAAATGCCCTGTTTCCAATTAACTCTCTGGTTCACTGTGAGGTCCTGTGTTGTTACACATCATTTTATTGTGCACATAAAGGAGAGTCAATAGGAGATAGACCCCAAAACAGCCTTGTATTGCTGATATAACAGTAGATGTCGGCTATAGTTGCAACTTGTACAAACCTTCCTCGCCACTTCTTGCAGCATGTAAAGGGCTCTGATTCAAGTAGTCTACCATGTCAAATTTCAACATGCGCCATCCAGGTAGCCAAAGGATTAAACTTTGCCATCGCACCACAGCAGCTACCTTTAGTGGACCTCATCACAGCTACAGAATCGGCCATTAGGAAAAACAAATTAACAGAAACAGAAGCAGAACAGCTCAGGCTAAAGGTATCGGCAGCCCTTTCTAATGCAAAGACACTCCCCTTCAACCTCACCGTCCAAGAAAGGAGAGCTGTGACATGACTGAGCAAGGATCAAAACATCACTATCTTACCTGCGGACAAAGGAAGATGCACGGTAGTCCTTAACACAGTGGACTACCAGGACAAAGTCAACACACTACTAATGGACGCAAACACATGAGACACTGAGGCGGGACCCAACCAGCGGGTACAAGAAAAAGGCCATAGTCTACAATGTCTACAACAACTTCAGAAAGAAAACTCCATCACCCTGGAACAGTATCACCGTTTAATCATGGAGAAGCCATTCCTTGCATATATGGACTAAAATTCCCAAAGAAGGAGCCCCACTCAGGCCTATTATCAGCAGCATCAACTTGGTTACCTACAACATTACCAAACACATTTCTACCATTTTAGCCCCTTTGGTTGGTAACACGCCCCACCACATCCAAAACTCCATTGACTTTGTACGCTGAAACTGGACCCAGATGAATCCATGGTGTCCTATGATGTGACCTCTTTGTTCACCTGCGTCCCCACCATGGAGGAAGTAGAATCTGTAAGGAAACTGCTACTACAAGACAACACCCTGGACAACAGAACTAGCCTCAGCCCTGACCAGATCTGTAAATTACTCGACCTCTGTCTAAACACCACCTATTTCCAGTACAACGGAGGATTCTACAGAAAAAAGCATGGCTGTGCCATGGGCTCATCAGTGTCCCCTATTGTGGCTAACATCTACATGGAAGAAAGGGAGGGAGAAGCCCTCAACTCCTTCAGAGGAACAGCACCAAGCCACTCGTACAGGTATGTGGATGACACTTAGGTCAAAATTAAAACACAGGAAGTGCAAGCCTTCACCGAACACATCAACTCTGTGGACAGTAACATCACGTTCACACGAGAGGATGTCAACAACAACAGTGTGGCGTTCCTGGACTGTGCTGTACACATTGAAGAGAACAGGAGCCTGTAAATTGGGGTTTACAGGAACCCAACACACACGGACCAATACTTACTTTTTGATTCCCACCACCCACTGGAACACAAGCTAGGATTCATCAGAACCCTGCACTACAGAGTGGACCACATACCAACAAGTGCAAAAGCCAGAGAGAAGGAACAGAACCACCTGAAGGGGGCACTTACAGCCTGTGGATACCCTAAATGGACCTTTGTGAAACCAGCCACAAAATCCAGGAAGAAGACCAAGTAATGGTGCTTTCAGACCAAAAGCGAAGCGAGCGTTTGGGGCGGTGAGTTTACACACAAAGTCAATGCAAAGATGCGTGGAGCCGTGATTTCCTGTCGGGCGGTGCGAAGCGATTCGAAGGGGGCGGTGCCGGCGACGCAAAGGCAACGCGAAGGAATTCACGTGAGTTGAATATTTTCAACTGCGGCATTGAATATTTTCAACTGCGGCATTGAATATTTTCAACTCAAGCGAGAAAGTGGCAAGACGCTGAGTCGCGATAGCCTGTCAGCGTTGAAATTTTCCCTACGTCACCGACTGCTTCAGAGCATTGTGTGGAGAGGGCCAGGGAGAGCG
>NC_060154.1:3664233-3678956 GCF_021292245.1 Micropterus dolomieu
TTCACCCATTAAACATGTGCATAGAGAGGAGAGGGTGTAAGAAGCTGAGCATACAGATATTTCTGATGCTGCCCCATGGGCATTATTACCCCCCACCCCCCGCACACACACACACACACACACACACACACAAAATACATACATAAAAATATCAAAAAACATCACCTAATAGAATGAGTCAGCAAACATCCATATGCATCTGATGACTAATGCTGCTTTGCAAGAATGTAGAAAAGTCTGACACTCCCCCTTAACACAATCTTTATCCTGCCATGGACTGCAGCATCCATTATAAACATTACCAGCTGACTCATAAGGCTGTGTCTTATGTAATCTGTTGGTTGTAAATTCCCCTGTTTCAAATAGTTCTGTTAAATTTTTAAAGTGTGAGATGCAGCTCCGCCTTTGACAACATTTGTTCATGATGAAGCTCTGGATTTTATAATGACATAGTTCTTCTTGTCAATGATTGTGGAGCATTTGAACAGAAATGTGATTTAGTGATCATGTAATTATTGCCATGGGAATTGTCATCCGAATGAAGAAAGATAGCTTATGTAACTACAGCCAGTCCTGAAAAGTTCAAAATCAGTCATTAAGACTGACCACGATGACTTAACTGATTTCCCATTTATGTTCACATGATTAAATTAATTTGCTATTGTATAAGATATGTCTATTTGCTGTATGGTCCATAAACAAAAAAGGACAGAAACAAATGGTTACTTATCTCTCTGACTTATACAATTGCTTTTTTAGCTTAGTAACCAGTTTCATTTTTGTCCAGCCAGGCTGAACACTGTTAAGGGACTCATAAAACATAGCTAAGGTAAGAATGCTTATCTGACCAAGCAGATTTCTTGGCTGGCACTACCCATTTTATAAACCTTGTTAGTGTTATGTTTTCCTACCTTTTCTGTTTTTACCTTTTCAGAGTTATTCCCCCTTGATGTTGGTCTGCATTTGCAGGGGGGGCCAAGGACGATTCATTCCCTCCGGGAAAGAAAAGCAAACAATTCACCAGTGATAGACTTTTTTTTCAGAAAAAAAACCCACAGTGTTAGTAGGACATTGTCTGGGTTTATAGAGAACATAGGTCAGGGATAGAAAGTGCCCAGCCTCTGCCAGTGGCGGCTGGCTGCTGATAAATGACCTCAGCCAACAGCCTCCAGTCTTCTGCAGTGTCCAGCTGAAACACCCGAGAGTTCTGCTCCAATCCTCTCCATGCGGCTCACATATTGTGTACAACCCTGATTGGATTGCTATTGCTAACCCATTGTGAGTGTAACTGTCATCAGAGTATGCAAATAGACCAAATGGCTTAGTACAATAAGTCTGTCTTGCACTCTCGTGACAGTCAACACTGCATGTAAGATTCATTTCCTTTACATTTTTTTTTCTATTAAAGAAGTAGTACCCCCCAAAGGGACAACATTTCAGTATCTATTTTTCATCAAACCCATGTCAGTCTGAACACTGAATATGGTTACATCTTAATATAACAGGTTTCCAAAAAAGACAAAAATAACCATACAATTGCTCAGACACCTTCTTTCTAGCTCCTTGCATAAACACAGTGTTGTAAATCAAAAACAAAAACAATTGGGTGTTTATTTACTGAATTATTTTTAGTACTTGGTGGGCACCCACAGCTTTTGTACAACTTTTAGCAACTGAACTTGCACTGCAACTAACTTTTTTTGTTCAGTCATTGAATTCATTTATTTGACAATTATTTCTTCAGTTATCAATACATTCTGTTGTTGAGCAAGGAGAAAGAGAACTCATTTTCACATTTGATATTGTATTTTGGGAGTAACAAGTATATTTATGCTTGTTAAATTACTTAAAGAGGTCATACTTTGCTTTTTTATTTACCTTTCCTTTATTGTGTTATGTCTTTTTTGGTGCATGTAACATATTTGCAACGTGAAAAAGCCCAAACTCTGCCCCAAAGGGAGTTACCCCCACAGAAAACACTGTTACTGAAATGCCTGAAAACAGCTCGATTGTAGTCAAGCCTTCACTTCCGTAACCAAGTTGCGTCACTTTGTAGCACGCGTCATAATGCTCGCCTAGTGGCTGGTCGGGCACACCCTCAAAAACACTGAGCTGCAGCACACACAGTGACAAGACATCCGCCTGCTCCCTCTCCTCACCCTTACCATCCATACGTTGGCAGTCAGTGGACATACAGTTGTTGATGTTGAAGTGTACAAAAGATTTGTGCATTTTATATCAAATAATTTGGACTACTCCAAATTCTTTCTCTCTCCCTGGGAGAAAGAAAAGGAGGGTTTGGGATATCAACCCTCAACAGAGAGCTGAAGCGACCCAAAGGAAGAGGTGAAAGGTTGCTTTCCCTAAGTGCTATTTCTGGGCAGTTGATCGTAAAACTGGCCACCTCTGATGCCAGATAACGCGGTGTCTGACTGTTAAAATGACAAAGAAACACTCACCAGAGATTAGCTTTCTCCTGAACAGCCTATCGGAACTCTTCTTAAGAGAGGGCAGGAAACCCTCAACTGCCCCCCCCCCCCCCCCCCCCCCCCCCCCCCCCACGTAACCATGGCAACTGACCTCCCTCTTTGTTTGATTACCTCACATCAAAGGATATTCTCCTTTTCACAGCCAGATGTAAATTTGGGAGGAACTCCAGGACAGTGTTTAATTTTCAGCAAGGATCCCTGACCTTTATTCATTCTATGTTGTAATCAATGCTTTGTTCACAACACTTTCTGACACTTCCTTTAGAAATGATGATAAAGAAATGTCATCCTATACCCGATTAATTTTTCAGCTCGAATTTAATAATAAAATAACTAAATTGACTAAATAACTAAATCTCCTGAGCAAGAGATTGTTTAGGGTTAATCAAAGCTATCCTCATGTAACCCCCAAGTGGACAAAATAAGTATTACATGCCATCGTCTGAAATGCTGTTTAATGTATAAATGTCACTTTATTTACCTGTCCATAATCCAATGCCATTTGTGTATCTTGCTTATATTCTCTAAGAACGTGTAACAGCCAATATATCCAGAAAGCTAGTTAAGTTCCTCTCATCTGATGTGATTCCTATGAAATGCTAACCTTTTAAGGTCTAACTACTGACAATTGTTTTCCTTTTTATTAAGTGCTTAAAACTAAGACGATGTAGCGAAGGCTCTTTGTTCGTTTTCAAGCCACACACACGAAGTGCCGCGATTTTCCCCTTGTTTACAGCAACTTTACTTGCTTTTTATTTTATTTTCTTTTGTTTTGTTAAAAGTTATCAGACTATTAAGTTACACTAGTTTAATTCAAGAACGACCAATTTATTTTTAAGCTTTATTCTTCGAGCTAAAGTACACTGCTCCCACTAAGTTTGGACATCCACGTGGTCCCGGCAGCAGTAACAAAGGACACCTGTAAGAACAGCCTAATTGCCAGACCGAGGACGGTCAACACTTGAGGGTTATTCTTCATTCCAGACACGGAGAATCCCAGAGAATTCCCTAGCAGAAAGTGAATTAAATCTCCGGTGGTGCCCCGCGAAATGAGAAGCTTTGTGAATTAATATTTTCTGAATATTAAAATTCATAATTTGGTATGAATTCTCATAAATTTATTAGATCAAATGTAGTCATGCTACAATGTAGAGACAGCGTATCAAAGAAAAAAAATGTTGCAAATTCATAAACTCTTGCTCCAGTCTATGTTTCTTAAGTACAGCTGAACCAAAGCTGTGGTTACCGTCTTGTCAGGAACCGCCCTACTCTGCTTCTGATTGGCTAGTAGTTCTTAACTAGGTACTGTGCATGTGCAACTCCCAACATAGATCTTGTAGAAGTCAGATGCATCACTTTGTAGCTAAAACAGAGCATTCAACACACAGGGTGAAAAGAGGTGCTGCAGCATATAACAAAAAAGATGGTGTTTTCTTGAAAACCATGTAAACCTATTCTTGTACAACCTGTAAATAAAATTAAAGCAACCCTAACTAATATTTTTATATTAACAATGGATCAAATGACTACATGTAATGTAAAAAGGGTCAGTCATTATGAACCCACAGAAAATTACCAAATCTGGTCTCTTCAGCCCACGCAAAGCCTCTTGCAGTTTATTGTTTTGGGTTTACAGCCCACAGCTTTAATGTTTTGGTACAGTCTCACAGCTCATCCTCATCTCAGCCTATCCTCATATCCAGCCATAGCAGGCAGTTGTTTTTAGTTAAAAAGCTGCCTAACAACTTATTGCAAACAGACAAAGCTAGCTGGTGTAGAAAGAGGAAGATAGCAGCTAAACACCCATATATTTTCCTCAGGAGATGGCAATAAACACTCCAAATGAATGGCAATGTTGCTCCATGTCTGTTAAAGTAGGCAACTATTTTCTAACACATTTACTATGACAACTTCATAAGGTGATCGTACATCAAGGTTGTATTTACAGTTTTTTTCCACTGCCCAGAAGTGCCCATAAATAAATAAATAAAAACTATTTACATGTAATTTTTCCTCCTCGTTCTACCAGTGCAGCACCAAGCACTTGCTAGCCACCAAAATAAATGCCACCGGAGTTACTTTTTTCTTACGATTGTATTATATGTGACAAACAAGCACTGTATGTCACATTTTTACCTCTAAAATTTGGAAGCTAGCGTTTACAAAGAGGGCATGAAGACAGCAGCAGTACATTCCCACATGCAACAGGGCCACAAGAGCATTGTGGAGAAAATCTGTGAGATAATGAGGTAAATATTGGACTTTTGAGTACTTTGATTGTGCTGTACAAGATGTTTGCAGTAATTATTGGTCATTGTTTGCTCACAGTAGATCTCAAATGACCTCGTTATGGGTCACCACTGTTTTGGGAAGAAGCTGCAGCAGCTCATTATGTCATAATGACATGCAAACTTCATCTGTGGAGAGAAGAAGATTTTCATTTTTGGGTAAACTAATAACTGTCCTTAATAGCATTAAATTTAACCTTCTCCTCTCGTCTCTTCTCTGCTCACACTAATTTTGTACTGTAGTAACGCAGATAAATGAAATCATTTTAAATTTCTGAGACTATTACCTGAACAAATTGTGGGTATTGCTCAGTCATTTGCTGCAGGCTATATTTGAGATAATATGGTGGCTGAGGTTGGAAATGTATTAGAATCTTAATAGAATGGAGACATGGACTGAGTTTTTTCTTATGGTACAACATCCAAAAGCTGTGAATACTGTAAACATTTTAGCACATCTCCTGTGTCCTGTTCCAACTAGTCTCACAAAATGTTCATCATTTATAGAGCTGTTTATTTTGTTGTTTTCGTGTTGTGTGTATCTGTTTAGATAGACAAATTCCTCCTTGCGTGATATTTAGGAATTGATTTTGATTGTGCCTCTCATATGGAAGGACGTAATATCATCATTTTTATCAGAGACCATATGTCCCTGCAATACTGAAATTACACAGCAGTGAGATTTTAAACAGCAGACAACAGACTGTAGTGAGATTTAATGGAATGACAGCAGATGGACGAATGGTTAGAGCTAATGCAGCAGTGAGACGGACTGAACTGGTTAAATATAGTATATTCAACTTATGTGTGGCAGTTTGTGTGTGTGTGTGTGTTTGGCTGTGAGGCATGGCCAGATGCTGTTTTGGGACATGTTCTCAGGAGAATAAAAGGCTTGGCTCTCTAAGACCTCATCAGCTGCCATCAACACTGGGACAGTGGAGAGAAAACCAAATTACATGTGATCACAAACACTTACCGAATAAATGGAATGTTGTGATCTGAGGGTGTTGCTGGAAAATGACTGACATGGGGGGAGACTGCAGGGACCTGAGGCTAGCGAGACTTTTAGGTATTTGCTGTTCCACATAAACTGTGATATCGTGGAATGTGAATTTTAAAATTAATTTAAAGTATTCATCATTGCAGTGCAATCAAGTGCAATTGACTGAAGGTCATATTTTCCACACCTTTTATTTTATGCTGCGTGATTACACACAGAAAATGTGCACTTTGAACCTTTGTTTTTGCCACACTCATTTTCCCTGCATTAGGCTTTATTCACTAGGTCAAGCAGGACTTGCAGGAGGAGTAAAAAGAATTTCCCAAGAATAAAAGTGTCCATGTCTCTCTTTTATGACTTTCTTTTTTCCTTTTTAGTTTTGGCATTCATGGGAATATCTGAAAAGAGGGACTTATAAATCCTACTGGCTTCATCCGTAGTGATAATCCAAAAGAGCAATTCAGGTAAGCAAGATTCAGGATTCAAGCTCTTATTAATTTTCTTCACGGAGGAAAAATGTTTTGGCCGTAGTGCTGCCAAATAAACTAATAAACAGTACAAAATGTAACACTACCACTAAGAGCCTATAAAGTAACTTTGATCAGTTTAGTTCTGTGCTTTTTGATTGTTTGTGGATGCAGTTATGCAGTGCAACCAGCAGATGTTTTGACACCCTTCCAGCTCCTTCCCCCAGCTTAATATTCTCACAAGGGTCCTCTCCTGGTTTTATTTTTAACTGGCATGAATAAATTAATTACTTGAGAAGGAGCAACAATTGGAGCTCCTCTGTGAAAATTATGGCATTACACACCATACAGTTTTGCCCCAGTGCAGCACTTTCATGGTCACACATACAAATATACACACAAAAACATGCACCTGCCCATAAATCTCTTCCCCACAGGGACCCACTGTAGCTAATTGCGGTCATGTAATTTGTGTGTAGCTATGTTGTTTAGCCTGAAAATGATGTGCAACAATGTCAGTGACATCGCTTCCAGACTTATCTCCAAAGGCATCAACTACTTCAACACTTACAAGCTAATTTAAGGACCAAGGCTTTTGATACAGTTGAGTATGTCACCTTGGTTAATAGACTCCATATCGGATAAAACTTAATGTGTCCAGTGTGCTGGGTCTTTCTCTTCCTTTCTCACTGTATTAAAATGCATGTCTCAGGGTTCTACAATAGGACCATTATTATTTTCTATTTGTAAATAATGTAAATAATCTTTGTGATTATCTACAGCATTGTACCATTTTTATGCTGATGATACTGTAATCTATTGGTCTTTACAAAGCCCTTGAATTTACTGAAGTCTGCTCTTGATGTTGTTCTGTTCTGCTGTCAACTTCCCAAGGCGTTGAAATTGAAATGGTCTGAAATGACTTTTTATTTGTATTTAGGTATTTGGTATTATTAATCAGAATTTGTCATTTAAGTTGACACATGGACACCTGCATACCACTGTGCTTTATGTTTTTACTTACTTGTGTTGTTATCTTGTACAAACCTATGCCCAGTACGCTACTACTGAGTGATCATTATACTGTACTGTATACATGCAGATGTTAGATTTTAGTTTACTTTTATACATATATATTTCTCTTCTGGCTTTTTCCTCCATAACTTTTTATGCACGTGTAGAAATCAAAACCAATATGGCCTCTGCTCTCTCAACAAGCCCAAGCTGGGCAAAAAAGCTTTTAAATATGCTAACCATTTCTCCAGGAAGGACTTGAAATGGACAGCACTTTTAAGATAAGAAGTCTGGATGTCATATATCAAAACAAAAAAATGGATTTGGAAAAACGTACTCTTGGTCACTGACTTTTAAATGTATTGTTTTTAGTTTATTTGAGTTTTTGTAAACACATTGCAACTGAGGTTAATTTTTTTTATAGGATGTGAATTTGTTTTAGCTGTTTATGGTGTTTGATTGTATTGTCGTAACAATGTTTAGGACTTTTACCTTGTTAAATAAATGAAAAGAAAGGCAGCAGGTAAATGTAACATAGTTGGTACCAACCGTCATATCATAAGATTTCATTAAATTTGAATATGATGTTGAAGTATGAACATGGAGGCTATTGTTTTAAAGCATACAGAGAACAAGGCATTGTCCCTCACAGTTATTGCTTATGCTTCAACACAGGACAAGATATGCTTCCATCAGCACCAACTTTGCTTCTTTTACACTGCATAAACATTTCTAAAGAAGATTTGATCTGTGTTCCTTCATTAGGGAGTGCAATATGAATTCATCCTCTACCACTCACAGTAACTCTGTCACCCTTGACATAAAAATCTTCTAAGACACAGTCCATTCGTTGAAGGATTCTTCAGTAAATTAACCAAATCCCCAACTGCAGAAGTGTCAGGTAATGATTTCCCTAATTACACTTTAATTCAATTTTGTACTATATTGACACCCTTCAGTGCATCTCTGACTCTCAGCCTGTCTCCAGGCATTACTCTCTCCTCCCTAAAGAGGAAGGAAACAGCTCAGCACTGATGTCTTCCCTTCATGGTCGGTTTGTGACTGCCGCTGCAACTTCTGTTTAGAATCAGGACTCCAATAAAGGAATATGAATATATTTACAAGATTGTTTGATTCATCAGCCATGCCAGTTTTTATTGCTTGTAAATGGTGAATTTTAACAAAAAGAAACATCATTCTCATTTGTTGCCACCTGTCTTAAATTGAGTCACTTAATACGGTACACCTATCAATATTTCAATCTGTATTATGAGTTTCTATAGTGGTTTGTATTTGCATTTTGAAAGGCTGTGTTGGTTTTGGTGTGCTAATGGTGCAAAGTTGGGTTGGGAAAAGTAGGGTTGTTGCAGCACAAGTTGAACCAGGTTCAACTGGCTTGACCCTGCATTTTTGCCAGTGTTGCCTGCATCAGTGCCCCTGCTGTTTCAATACAGTGATCTCATTTAAGTTAATGAAGAGGGTGTTTTTTTTTCTGACACAGTGCTAATGCTGGTTTGCCCCTTATGGGTTCTGTAGTCAGAGTAGAGTCGGTTTAAATTAACAAATAACTTTTTTTCTAATTTAATTTTGTCTGGCATTATACAGTACAAGCATTATTAACCAAGTAAAATATGCATTGATCAGCTCTAACATGAGTCCAGATTGGATTTCCTGTCATTAACAAAATACATATGAAGTTTATTTCTGTTATACAACCACCATCTTTGACAGTGGCATTTAGCAGTATGCAGTTTTCCATAACCTTCACTATTTGTTGATGCAACAAAAGTAGTACCACTAATTAAAAACCTTTCATTAATGTTGTATTTTGTATGAATTTTATTGGCCTCTTACAGAAGACCTTCACGTTTGGTTGCATGTAATTTAAGATTCCTCACAATTTAGCTTTAGAATTTACATATTCTTCAGTCTCATAAACTTTGGTATATTTCTTTAACCTGCCTCCCTCTCTCCCTGTTAGTGTGTCAGCCAGCTTGCCCTCTGCAGAAATTTCCAACAAATCTCTGAAAAGGGGCCACAGAAAGCACCATGTCTGGCATCGCTGGAACTACTGGGCTTCTTGTAATCCTGCTTTATATTAGCAATAATAAACTCAACCTCAGCTAATGTCGGAAGAGCATGCAGAACACATTTACATACTGACAGAGAGGAAGAGGAACACACCCTAACATATGGATGCCCACACCACTGCATGCATGGTGTTGTGTCTCCATGCACATTTTCTTCATAACAGGCAATATGTTTTCTTCACCCAGACTATTGTCAGAGAAATTTGCATAGCTCCCACAGTAAGTTTCCAGTGGATTTTCTCTGAGACACACACGGAGAACAAACAAAACACTGTGGGAAAAAAATAGAAAAAGAAAAGAAACTGGCTGGGCGGAGAGACAGATGGAACAGGTGCAAATATTGCACACAAAGAGGCCAAACAGAGAAGCCAGTGTCAAGCACATGGAGGGGTCTGTGCGAGAGCAGAAATATTTAGAAGGCTTAAAACAGTGGTGGCACTTAGACTCCACATCCATCACAGAGGAGACTGCTGTGTTTGTCCAAAGGAAAGGGCTGTGTGGGTGTGAGAAGACTACAAAGTTAGCTGGCTAGGTGGCTGGCCAGGAGACGTAATCTTGTGGATTACACACACACACACACCAGTCCAGTGTATGAGGCTTTCCAATATGGTGGATAAATCTGATAGAAATAGTAAAAAACACTGACGGTTCTAGACATTTTAATCAAATTAGATCAAAAGCAAAACATATCAGTAAAGGTGAGATAAAAATGTTTCTAAAAGTTAGGAAATGGGTGAAATAAAACAGTAGAAATTTCTTTGTTGTTGCTGCAGATCATGCCACAGTGTCGATTGTTGTGCTCATAACTCCATACAAGCCGACATGTCCTCATACCTAAACAACAAAATAAGTTGATTGTCAGTGACTCCCAAAATGACATATAAGACCGTTCCCCAAAACTACTAAAATAACTGTTGAAAATACAAGTCCAGTGTCAGGGTATTGGACCACAAATATGTGACGTAAGTTATATGACGTTAAATACGTGGTTGAGGTTGTGAAAGAGTCGCAGTTTGGTTAGATTTAGGCAACAAAACGACTTGGTCAGGTTTAGGGAAAAGACTACCTTAAATAAGTCACGTGACCAAAGACCTACATGTAAGAGGCGTCATTAGAGACACATCATGAGTAAATTTTCACTCCACGATTAGACTGATTTCATGATAGAAGCAGAAACAGCAACGGCACCTGCTACTCCTCATACAACACCAGCTTCTTCTGCTACAAACGACGGTGGTGATGAAGCCATATTTGCAGGGCCTGACATTAACACCCGCCAACCTGCCAAATGCGGGTGGATATCAGCAGTGGCGGGTAACACAGTCACTCCCACTAGCCACTTTGGAGGGTTGAATAATTGTAGTCTTGTCAAAAGGCATCTAAAATAACAAACGATTTGCTATGTGACACTATGCCACTCCAACTCCCATGAGTACACACAGTGTTTGCTCATTGGTCCATTTGTGAAGCCTATTGCCTTGCATGCTACTGACTGGCAACACTGCAAACAAGAAGACTTTGTGGTGATTAAACTAGCGGACGCTGGGAGCACTGGGAGATTTTCCGGTGGCCTGAGGGCTGTTTTGGCCTGCCGTTAATTGTCAACTTGACCAGTGCCAGTGTTAATACAGCAAGCTTTTTTTAGTAATATCGACTCTTCTGGTTGCAAAAAAGAAGTCAGGTTCCATTAGAAATAATGTCAAAATGACCCTACTTCTCAGGTGATTTATTACCTCAGTAAACACTTTCATATTGAATTTATGGTCTCAATCGCTAGTTTTAGGTCTTCTTCAGTAGAACATGATGTTCATTTAGTAAATTATTGTACCATTTAGAGGAAAATAGACCATAAAGCAGAGTATGCTTCAGGGCGAGATTATCTGTGATTGACAAGACCTATCAATCAGGCTAGAGTGACGCTTACCCACGGCACAGTGTAAATTTATTATTATTATTATTATTGAAAAAGCTGATTAGGAGTCGGCTGTTCACTTTCTCTGGTGAGTGCATTTAGTTTTAAGACTGTTGTTTGCTAAACAAAATTGTCAGCCCTGTTAAAATGACAGTTAAGGTGAATTACAGATGCACCTAGCTAAGCAAGCCAACTAGGTCCACAAATGATCATGTCTAGGCACTTCCTGGTTGTCAAAAATCAACATTGCGGCGCCCTATTGGCCTATTGAGGCTTCAACAGCAGTCTGCAAACCAATGCGTGACGTCACAATGACCACTTCTTTTATACAGTCTATGAGCTTTACACACAACTTATCAGAGGGAATTATAATGACCTGTCATGTTATACAATTTATGTAGTTTTGATTTGGTAGTGTACAACGGTCATTTACATTTAAAAGGGTTGCAAATCTAGTTTAAGTATATTATAACACGCCATAGTCAACTTTATTCATATAGAACGTAATTTCCCAACAGCAAAAATTTGGCTAGTGAAAATGCTGTGTGGCTAGTAACTTTGAAAAACCACTAGCCACAGTGGCTGGTGACCAATAAAGTTCATGTCAAGCCCTGCATATATGCAAGAAATGCTTTTTCATGTTGGAGTGAAGGATTTTGCAAAGTTACTGTTATTTAGTTGTCATGGTTAGCATTAAGTTAGTTTAAATATCTTGCTAACATGATGGCTAGCTGACCATGGGTAAATAGATGGTGATAGGGCACTGCCCTCTTTAAATTTTCTATATTTATTATTATCATCATTTCATTCCCACCCTCACCTGTGGTCATGAAGGCTGGGTCATGACCGAAAGAACGAGATTGCGGGTACAAGCGGCCGAAATGGGTTTTCTCAGGCGGGTGGCTGGCGTACCCCTTATAGATGGGGTGAGAAGCCAAGTCATCTGTGAGGAACTTGGAGAGATCCAATCATTAGCCTGGGAACACCTCAGGATCCCGCAGTCAGAGATGGTTGATGTGGCTCTGGAAAGGGAGATTTGGGGTCTTCTGCTGGACCTACTGCCCCAGCGACCCAACCCCGCATAAACGGTTGAAGAGGGGTGGATGGAAGGATCATTAGAATTTGTATTAAATTATTATATACATTTCTTAAGACAGTTTGTCTTGACTCTGAATATCAGCTGAAGCGTCAATACATTTTGTGCAGTTTTGTTTGAAATTTATTTAACAAAAATTCAGTGGTTGTAGGCTATTGGGCTATATCTGTGAGTCCAATGTAGGCCTACATTATTAATCATAGTTGAAATAATAAGGCTAATAAATGAAGTAATGGTTCACATTGCGCTTCACAGACTAGGGCTAGCTGATAAAAATGTGGAAAATGAGTTGATACACATCATTAACTTATAGGTAATATGTTAAATAATAGTCATTTTACATACAGTTGCTTTCTCATTGTTTCAGACACATCACCTTATAAAATACACCACAAGAGTAGGGTTGGGTATCGTTTAAACTTTACCGATACCAGTACCAAAACCAGTACCCTTAAAGTGATACCGATACCAATAGAGTACTTCATTCGATACCTTGCATAAAATGCCACCTGTTGAAGCCATAGTAGCAGATTTGTAGCCTATTATTATTTCTATTGTTGCTATAGACAAGTAAGGTTATCTATTTTATTTTTTCCTTGTTTCAATTAACTGTTACATAAAAGTATTGGAAAATTGTATCACATCCTCCTCATCCTATCTAGGTCATCCTCAAGGGTAGTATTATGCGGGGAAAGACTGCAGCTTGCAATTTTTTTTATATAAAAATGAAAGAGGAGGAGTGAATAATAATAACAATTGTTTCACATTGTGTCCCGACTTCCACTTGTAACTATCCCATTTTAATTAATCACTCATCCAGCATCTTTTTGTTAAATCTGCTGAAATGATACTGTTACAATTAGGGCTCAATGATTAATCGAAATTGAAATGCGATCCGTTGTCATCCTTGTGTGACAGACTTGCTCGTCAATCACAAGCGCCATGCGCCTCCTGTTACGGTCCTACTCACCAATCAGAGTGGGCACAGGGCGTTTACATTTTACAGCAAAAAAACAAAACTAGAGGAAAACGTGTGGGATAATGGTGTCAGTCGAACCGACACAGGTGGCAGCTGTGGTTTTGTCCAGCATCAACTCACACTGACTCAGTGTGAGTGTTTCAGCAGTGAAGCGTTTGGCCTGCCCTACATTTTTGATGTGTTGGTCATTTTATGTGCTTCAGCTATGGATAACAGCTCTCTGTGAACTGGTTTTGTTCCACTCTCTTGTGCCTCTCAAATCCCACATGGATCATTTCAGAATAAGAGCGTTTTGCCTGCCTGATTTTGCTGACTTGTTCAGAATTTGTTGATTTGTTTGGCTGTCCTTGATTTTTGTGCTTCTACCATGGTTAAATAGGTTACATGGTTAAATAGTTTATTTTTTGTTTGTTTTAACTGTGTTTATTGTTGATATACGATTGGGAGTCTGCACAGGGTGTTTTATTCTGAAAATCGACTGGATTCTCTATGCCGTTCCGTGTCTGACTTACTGCCCTGTTTTATCTACTCTGTGCTGCTTGACGTGGCTTCACACAAAAATAGACAGTGAATATTGAACTTTAGCTAAACGGAGCAAATCAAATCGGAATCGAATATCTGGCAGACTATGCTGTACCTCTGCCATATGCCAATATGTCACCCAATATCTTGCAAGCAGAAGCAAATACCCAGATGCGGTGGTAATAACTTCCACCGACCAAGTCATAAAAGCATTAGGTGGAGGCTCTACATGTGGGAATATAGAATTGTTTTGGCCACATGTCAGGAGACCCTCAGTTGATCACAGCTGTGATTCTTCTTCCAAAATTCCAAACAGCTTGGACAAGGGATGACGCCACAGAATGGGTAGGACAACATGGGGATAGTGAAAAATAAGTGTATGGGTGTACATTTTTACAGTTTTTAATATTGGCAAATTCAAAAAACAATTATGGATGCATGAATAGTGCATGAAACCAAATCTGTAAACCTCAAATTAAAACAGTTTACTACAAAACCTTAGGTTGGGGTCATGACATGTTAGAAAGTTGTATTAATCCTATCATTTACATTTTCATCCTCATTGTATATTTCAGAATGGGACTACATCAAGCAGCACATGAAGACCGCTCCCTGCAGCTAGGTAATGCCACCAGGTCCAGTTCAAATAATGAAGAGGACTTCTTCTTTGCCCCTTAGTCTTCTCACACAAAAGACAGCTCCAAGTAATGACTGGGTTGTTATTGTTGTAGTAGTAAGTAAGTAAAGTGGGTGGAGCCAGTAAACGAATCAACTGCTTCAGTCAGCCTATCCTCAACAGAAAAACAGCCATATTGGTCAATTGTTTAAGCAGCCTGGTATGACCCATATTTATGTTTATTGTTAGG
>NC_060154.1:3679056-3712657 GCF_021292245.1 Micropterus dolomieu
ACCAGTACCAAAACCAGTACCCTTAAAGTGATACCGATACCAATAGAGTACTTCATTCGATACCTTGCATAAAATGCCACCTGTTGAAGCCATAGTAGCAGATTTGTAGCCTATTATTATTTCTATTGTTGCTATAGACAAGTAAGGTTATCTATTTTATTTTTTCCTTGTTTCAATTAACTGTTACATAAAAGTATTGGAAAATTGTATCACATCCTCCTCATCCTATCTAGGTCATCCTCAAGGGTAGTATTATGCGGGGAAAGACTGCAGCTTGCAATTTTTTTTATATAAAAATGAAAGAGGAGGAGTGAATAATAATAACAATTGTTTCACATTGTGTCCCGACTTCCACTTGTAACTATCCCATTTTAATTAATCACTCATCCAGCATCTTTTTGTTAAATCTGCTGAAATGATACTGTTACAATTAGGGCTCAATGATTAATCGAAATTGAAATGCGATCCGTTGTCATCCTTGTGTGACAGACTTGCTCGTCAATCACAAGCGCCATGCGCCTCCTGTTACGGTCCTACTCACCAATCAGAGTGGGCACAGGGCGTTTACATTTTACAGCAAAAAAACAAAACTAGAGGAAAACGTGTGGGATAATGGTGTCAGTCGAACCGACACAGGTGGCAGCTGTGGTTTTGTCCAGCATCAACTCACACTGACTCAGTGTGAGTGTTTCAGCAGTGAAGCGTTTGGCCTGCCCTACATTTTTGATGTGTTGGTCATTTTATGTGCTTCAGCTATGGATAACAGCTCTCTGTGAACTGGTTTTGTTCCACTCTCTTGTGCCTCTCAAATCCCACATGGATCATTTCAGAATAAGAGCGTTTTGCCTGCCTGATTTTGCTGACTTGTTCAGAATTTGTTGATTTGTTTGGCTGTCCTTGATTTTTGTGCTTCTACCATGGTTAAATAGGTTACATGGTTAAATAGTTTATTTTTTGTTTGTTTTAACTGTGTTTATTGTTGATATACGATTGGGAGTCTGCACAGGGTGTTTTATTCTGAAAATCGACTGGATTCTCTATGCCGTTCCGTGTCTGACTTACTGCCCTGTTTTATCTACTCTGTGCTGCTTGACGTGGCTTCACACAAAAATAGACAGTGAATATTGAACTTTAGCTAAACGGAGCAAATCAAATCGGAATCGAATATCTGGCAGACTATGCTGTACCTCTGCCATATGCCAATATGTCACCCAATATCTTGCAAGCAGAAGCAAATACCCAGATGCGGTGGTAATAACTTCCACCGACCAAGTCATAAAAGCATTAGGTGGAGGCTCTACATGTGGGAATATAGAATTGTTTTGGCCACATGTCAGGAGACCCTCAGTTGATCACAGCTGTGATTCTTCTTCCAAAATTCCAAACAGCTTGGACAAGGGATGACGCCACAGAATGGGTAGGACAACATGGGGATAGTGAAAAATAAGTGTATGGGTGTACATTTTTACAGTTTTTAATATTGGCAAATTCAAAAAACAATTATGGATGCATGAATAGTGCATGAAACCAAATCTGTAAACCTCAAATTAAAACAGTTTACTACAAAACCTTAGGTTGGGGTCATGACATGTTAGAAAGTTGTATTAATCCTATCATTTACATTTTCATCCTCATTGTATATTTCAGAATGGGACTACATCAAGCAGCACATGAAGACCGCTCCCTGCAGCTAGGTAATGCCACCAGGTCCAGTTCAAATAATGAAGAGGACTTCTTCTTTGCCCCTTAGTCTTCTCACACAAAAGACAGCTCCAAGTAATGACTGGGTTGTTATTGTTGTAGTAGTAAGTAAGTAAAGTGGGTGGAGCCAGTAAACGAATCAACTGCTTCAGTCAGCCTATCCTCAACAGAAAAACAGCCATATTGGTCAATTGTTTAAGCAGCCTGGTATGACCCATATTTATGTTTATTGTTAGGCTGCAACGTGTAGTGGCCATAGTAAGTATGATGGTAGCAAATTAAATCAGGTGATGTATAAAGAGCGAGAAATTCACTTTAAGGAGGTGGATGAGGTGGATGATTGGGTCAAACAAATTCAGGACGTTTACCCAGGAGAATGGGCTCAAGTCCCATGTGCAAAGTCAGTTTTGTATCTAATATGTCTGATTAGAAACCAAAACTTAACCTCAGATTTGAAAGCGCTTCTTTGCACCAATGCATTAATTCTAGCCATTTCTTGACCAAAGCTGTTTTCTACAGTCTGTGGTAGTAATCATAAGTGTGCTGCCCCTTTAAGAGAGTGGAAAGTTTATTAATGTAGGCTTGCCGTAGTTTTCTTTGCACTGGAAAATCCTGGAAGCAAAGCTGTTTCCCTTTCTCATTCACTTTTTTCTCTGCTTAATCTGTAAGCATACAGAACATAAGTATTACTTATCCTTTGTGAAACTCACTTATAATGCTTATTTGAAACAGCATTTTAATTTGTGAAAAAACATTAAAAACGATCGCGGTCATGTTAATAGTGTTTTCCATGTTAAGTTAGCATCGTTCCAATCATTAGTTAATGTGAAAGCAAGAGTGGTATGCAGGAAAGATTGTGACTTTAATTTTTTATTTCTGTATTTCAGTTTCACAGTGGTTCTGATAGTAAACATCATAAACTTACCTGCTGTCTCCTGGATGTTTATGCAAGAACTTGTTAGCTATCTGCCAAGCTAGCCATTATGTCCACATTATAGCAAGGACAGAAAAATAAGGTTACCAAATATGTTCAAATTTTATTATGTTACAGCAAATGTGCTGGAGTAAAAGTGAAAGTTGACAGAAATTTAAAACCTACAGTACAGATACTCACAAAAATGTACTGTAACTTTGTAGCTACAAAGTTGAATAATGTTCACTTAATTTAGCACAAAAAATCATTTGAATAAGTCCCTAAATATTCTTTTAGTTTCATAATATGTTTGACCTTTTTTTATATTCCAATTTTCAACACACCGTGCACACACAATTGCAATGACATAATCAGAAAAAGAGAAAAAGAATACAACTATTTGCAGACAAACAACAGTGCCAGATATTTACATGTGCATTACTCCAGTTTGTGTTGTGCAGACGTACTACAACAGAAGAGAATAATCTGTACATAAATATATAAACTGACAATATAAAAATATAGAACAACAAAGATTAACAATTGACAACAATTATGTGCAATGTGCCAGGTTTGTGCATGATATGAAAAGAAATGAAATAATATTTACACATGCAGAGACATTTGTATATTTGATGAAAGGGGGGGAGTGTTAGTGAGTGACCTGGGCCTTGTTTCACAGTTTACCCTTGTGCAAAGCCTGCATGTTGGATTTTCTTTCAAATTCATTCATGAATACTTTTAAACATGTTATATTATTTCCCATATATTGTAGAAGAGTGGATGTGATAGAGTATGTAGTCAATTGAGTAATTTTTATTTCTATTAAATTTGTATACTTTATTGTACTGTCCTGTACAGTATACAGAATTCAAATCAGATTGTATCATATTTGAAATCATAATGAACCATAGTCTCTAGTGTCGAAGTTACTAAAGCCTAAAATCTCTCTGATATTGTCTTCGGCAGAAGAATTAATTCTGTTTTACATCCAAGTTCAAGCTGTTGCTTCAGTTTCCAGAAGGTCTCTGAAATGTCATTGCCTTCAGTCTGAATGTCTGAGCTCTGACTTGTGCCATTACAAGACCATTTGTTAGGCCACATCAGCCTCTGTAAAGGGTTCTGCTTCCCTGTATCTTTTCCAAAGTTGTCAGTGCTAACATACATAGGCAAAAGGGTTCCAACCACCTGGAGGTTAGGACTCAAGTGGGACTCCCACCAGGACTGAGAGTGAGCACCTCTACAGTAAGTGTTTTTCCCCTACGTGCATACAATACCAACTGGTGCTGTCTTAACCAGAAAATGACACCATTTATCAGGTGTTAAAATGCTTAAAATTACGTTTTACAAAACAGTGAACGTTTGTTAGTCCATCATAGTGAGCTTTCTTGAACTAACTTTCTTGGTCTAGGCTGCTAGTAACAACAATCACAGCTTTTTGCTTTAACTCAGGACGTTTGGTTTAGTAGTATTTTGCCCCTTCATGCTGTTTGGATATCCTAATGTAGGCAGATATTTTTTTTGTGTATAGTTTCTACTGTTTTGAAAATTTATTTCAAATCTCTCACATCACCTTCTGTCTGCACTGCTAATTCATTTTTAATCCAGCTTTGCTCGCATGGGGACATTTGCATCGGACTGTAATGTCATTACCTTCAAGTGTTATTTTGCAACCATGGGGAGAGACTCACTGAGCTTTCTGGATCCCTTAAGGAAGGAGGGAAGACAATATCCCTCCTTGACATTCAGTGAATAATCTACTCTCCCTGAACAGGGCGTCCTTGCTTGATAACAAAATGCCATGCATGTCAAATTGGTGAGAAAATGACTGTCCAGCAGAGCACAACAGACTAACAGCCAAAACCACCACAAGGTTTCTATCGCCATTATCATCAAAAGATGACTTCCTGCAAAGCCGGTGAGCGGTGTGCCAACACTTCTGTTGCCTTCGAAGGCTCTTGGAGAGTGAGGGAAGAAGGAGAAACTGTGCAGCTCTCATAGTGATGGACGGAGTTAAAGTATCTGCATAATCACAAGCCATTTTCACAGCATATGTCGCAGAAAATTACAGCTGCCTGGTGTGAAGACTGGAGCATTGTGCAACAGTAGATCTTATACAAGATGGGTGAATGTGTGCATGTGTATTTGTATGTGATGGGAAGGTTTAACTTTTAGTTGGTTTATTATGCATTTTTCCTAATCACCGGTGTTTCACTTTGCACTTCCTATTTTTTGTTTACCTCTGTTATTAGTATTTGTATTGTATACATGATAACCCTGAGGTAACTCCTCAGTAAAAAAAGGTACCAAAATCAGTGACTTGATGATTGGAGACTTAAGCGGAGTTCCATCTGTCACTTCCTTGGTCTCACCTTGGTTAAAATTATAAGGCAAAAGTAAAGCACCTTAGAGACAGAAAAAGAAAACAGACCTTTTATGTGACAATAAATAAATAGGCTCCTGTTCTTGTCACCCTGATATGTATTTTGCTCTGGTATTTTTACCATTAGTTTGGACAGAGTGTATCGGAGGAACAACCATCGAGAGAAGGGGCTTAATGAGCTCTTTGTCTTACTCAATTTTCACTGTCCTATATAATGTATTTTTTTCCTCCTGGTTTTTTATTTGTTGTGCTGTAAAGTGATAGCTTGCTATTTCTACATATAAGTACAGCACAATCCCCCAAGGAAAATGAGCGGTACTCATTATTTATTCTGTTATTTATTTGTTCTGATGCTGTTATCGCTTGATACCAGTGGAGTAGTGGTAAAAAATTGCGTGTGAATTATGATCATCATAGGGCCAAACAGCCATATGTATAGGCAAAGATTAGTTTTGTTTTCCACAAACTTTCTTTTTTTCATACATTAATAACCCAAGACCCAATTCTCCAATAACTTAAACGAGTCTTCTTAAGTAAACAGCAATGTAGATAATTTGTTTTTTTTCTCCAAAACAATCCATATTACCTAATAGAAAAACAATTCCTATGAGCATTCTTTGATACGACACCTCTGTGGTTCAGGTCTGGCCTGTTTACAAGTTTACACTTGGTTAAGGTTATGAAAAGATCATTCATGCTGTTAAAATAATGCAAAAATAACTGTTAGTATGAGACATGATCTTCAATGCTGAAGATGTCTGAAGTAATTCGAATGCCAAACCATCCACAAACTCCAACCTCCTTCTGCGCAACATTTTCATATCATGTCGTACAGACTGTAAACATGAGCAGCTGAGTTGAAAAACAATGGGCCTCCTAATTATGAGTAGTTGTACACAGGAGGTGTTTCAGCAGCATTTTTCAAGTATTTATTTTCACTCATCACATGCATGTCTAACGGAACAGATCGGTTTCTATTTGAATCAATATAGCTATCCAAACAGGGTGCGTAGCGGCTTGCGTTTTGCTCACACTTTACACATGTAAATGCAATTTCAGTTCTGTGCTGCCAAAATGTAGATGACCTTACACTCATACTGTGACTGAACACATTCTGTGTAGACACAGATGGAGGACTGAAGGTGCTGTGCCTCTTTCACTATGCGAGCTGTGTAGACATTTTCTAACAGCTACGAAGTGTGAATACTGGTTGCAATATGGCTGCAAAGCCTGTCACTGTCAGTTACAAACAACTTCAGTTAATTAAAAAGTAGCAATGTAACTTTTACTTATTTAAAAAATTGCTACAAATGTCTAACATAAAATAGCTAATGTGGACCTGATTTCAGTTCATCTGCTGTGACAACCTTATTGGAATAATGCGTGAATACCAAGCCAGTGGCCAAAGTCAGTATTGCGCGTCATGTGACACCCACTTCTAACTGTTTTAAAATTTTATTTTATTTGACCTTACATATGCCCCCAAATTTCTGCTGGTATTATCAGAATGCATTAGGTCTCTATTCATGGCTAAGGAGACAGGATGTCAGCTGACTCAGCCAGGCAAACGCTCTAATGCTATGGGTCTAAAAATGTGTAAGACTGAGAAAGCATAAAAAACGGTATTTGCATATGGGCCTGGTAAGGAGTTCCAGCTTAGAACATCTTAATACATGGATGGTGAATACTCCCGAACTGGAATAAAAATAGGTTTCCTTGTCCTTCCCATTCTGATTACATGGTGTGAAAGCATCATGATTACCTAGCTTCTTTCTCCATTCAAATCAATTGAGTCTAAAATTTGTTATATATGAGTCTCCCTTTGGTTTTGTGGCAGTGTAACAATATCACACCACTTCCGATTTTGCCAGTGATGACCACAACCTACCCATGCCTCTAATGGTGTAGGATGAAGCCTGAAAACTGCATTAAAACTGCCTGTAAGAGGCAGGTTAAGTAAGAAAATTCAAAGACTCGTATTGCAGTGCAGTTTTGTTGGCAACTTTATCACCACTATCAGCATATGAGTTGCTCCAACACATGCTTTTCCTGACCTTGTGCGCTTCCACCCCACAGGCAAGATCTTGCCTAATGCATGTTGCCTTTGACACACTATCCTCTAGTGGTTTTGCATCTCCCACACTAGACCCATATAAAATTGCAGCACTACAGTAGATAGGTCAGCAAACTGTCCTCCGTCTTGGCACGCACAGTCATCTACACAATACCTTGGTTTTATGAAATACAAATACTATTTTCCATTATACTGTATACACCTCATGAAATGCAGCTTGATAAAACAGTAATCTTCTTTACTGAAGATTCAATGAAATTATATGCTGTTGTAGATGGAGCATGGTAGTTTTTTCCCCATCTTTTTTATTGCATTGTTCTCCGCTGTCAAACAATACATTTTATTTAGCTTCCTCGAGTGCTTCCCTTTGCCGTTGTTTCCCTTCATATTGAATTAAATCAAAATGTCATGTCTTTTGCCGCAGTCATTACTTTGTAAACTTTTGGATTTCTAAAATAAATAAAAGTAGACCGTCTCTCAGCAGCATTTATACCTGTCGTATTTTCTTTTTCATTTTTTATTTTCACAAGCATCTCTCTTGGATTTATGCCCTTGTGAAAAAATAGTACTTGTGACACATACTGTGTTTCCTATTTGTTTGTCATTGGTCGTTTTTGAGTCAAAGCTCACTTAAAGACAGAAAACTGTTTGACGTCAACATTCAAATCATGCTTCACAGAACACACAGACCACAGTGAATATTGGAGAATTTCATGCTCAAGCATGTCTGAAGAGGGACACAGTGTCTTGACACAGAGGTGAGAAAGTGATAGAGCAGACATATGATATTATATGTAGAAGTCAATTATATTGTTCTCACTGAGAAAGATCTTTTACATGGCACACACACATCTTCCCACACGAATATTCTGGAAAGGAGAGAATGGTGTTTAAAATACTGAATTTGAAAATGCTAAATTACTGTACACATCAATTCCTTTGGCTTTTATGTATGCATGTTGTGCTTTACAGAGGTTTCTGTGTCTGTAGCGCCGGGCCTGTTTTCTTCATTCAGCTTTACATGATTGCTTTGGACACCTGTTACAAGCCAAGTGGTCGTGCTCTGTAGATCTGCTTTCCAACTCAAGTCTAGCAGAGATGTTTAAATGTTTCACTAACCCGTTTCCAGCCAAATCCATTTCATCCTTTCTGCAAGCTCAGTTACAGACAGATAGATCCTTTCATCCCCCAAAGAGGTACCCTGTGCTTCAGTGAAACAGCGTGGCAGACAAAAGCTTGGGGGGATGCCCGTAGCTAGCCTGCAGTCTCATCGCCTATCCATAATCTAGCCTGCCTCTGCCATCGCAGATTACCTCTATGGAAACCAGCGGTGCTTGGCTGTGCTGGTGAATTGCTGGCAGCGATGGCAGCAGCATATGTAATGACACCTTCTGTCTCGTACTGACAGAAAAAGATAAACATTCTCTTCTTTGCAGCTCTATGCGAACATGTCTCCATGGTACCCATAGTTTTTGTTGCTGGGTGACTCTGAAGGTGAGAGTGAAAGGTTATCATGTTGCTGTATGGATGAAGACTTTAGTCCACCGTACATGGACGTAATCCGCACTTTCAAAGAGAAAGGGATTACTGGAGATGAAAGGATTCTGAACAAGAGATTTAAAAAGGGCTAGTAATGCCACCATATGCACAGACCCTTGACAAAGGCGCACACACATAAATAGGGTTAGACTGTTTTGTCATTACTGCTTTTCTAGTATGTGTTGATACTGACTTTGACTAAATAGATGATATCAGTCAGTGTCTCCAGCATTTGACATGATGACTAGAATGGAGTTTTTCCACTCCACTTCCACTTCTCTGGCTTCTATATTTTCATTTGCTTTGTTTACTTCGCTTTCATTTTTTCCTGGTGTTTCTTTCCATCTCATTCCCCACTTCTCATTCTCTCCCTTTTGCCTTGTCTCCTCCCCTCATCTTCTTCTTCCTTCTCCTTTTCTTTCCTCTCCTCTTCTGTCACATTTTCCTTCTATGTTTTCTTTATCTCCTCCTTCTCTTTCTTTCCTTCCTTCTTATTTGCCTGCTCCTTTTTTTTCTTATACTTCTCCACCTGATCTTTTCCTCCATTTCTTTTTCTTTTCTCTTCTTCCCCTATTCTATTTAGCTTTTCCTTCTCTGCCTCATTTGCTTTTTTTTGTCTCTGCTCGCTTTCCCCTTCTCCTTTTCCTTGCCTGCTTCTTTCCTTCTCCTTATCTTTCTTCATTTTTTCTTTCCTCACTCTATCCTCTTATCTCTCACTGTCCCTTCTTATCCTTTTTTCCTTCCATTTCATTCACAACCCCTTTTCCTATTCTTCTCATTATCAATTATTATCATTATCAATATTGATATTAATTTAACTTTAAAGCACTTTTGTTCTATTATCCCAATGTTCCATAGGCCTTTTAGCTCTTCCCGGTCTAAAGATAGCGGAAAAATTAATAATACTTTTTATTTTTTTATTTTTTTGGGATGCAAATACAAGAGTAATGCAATGTAACAGCAGCAGATTGAATATTTGCACACAACATCAGCTATCAGCAGCTTGTCTTTATATCTCCAAACAACTGGAAGTCGCAATAGCAAGTGACAAATGACAGCAACTACTTAGTGTGTGCATACCTTGAATGACATTAAAGTGCCAGTCATGTTTATATAACAATGACAGAGACACTGACAAACACTGAAACCTGCAGTATTATAATAAAGACATGCTGATTAAATAGCCACCCAACGACGCTTCCTACAGTCTGCTTGCTCATTTATTTTTAGAGGTCCCTGCAGTGTTGAACACACTGAAGCAATAATTCTGGCAGTGCCTGTGCTTTATCCATCCAAGCACTGAAAAGCCATAATAGATATTGCAGTTTTTCATATGTGTGATTGTGTGTGTGTGTGTTTCCAAATTAATAATTCAAAAAAAAGAATATGTGGTGGTGGTGTTTACTGTATATACCTATGTGAGAGGATAAATCCTGCTGATGTGTTGCAGTGATTCATATGTACTTGTTGTGCTTTCCACACAAGGTTGGTTTAGTCGGGGGTTGTGGGACATCGAGGAGGGCACCAACTGTACTGAGGGTTTGGCCTGATGGCGTATGAAAAAAGACTGCCTGGGCCGACAAACTACTTCCCGAGCCCTGTTTGTTATTAATGAACAGCTTACAAGACAAATGCACAGTGAGGGGGGAAACGTACAGCCTGATGGTCAGGACTTCCATGTGTGCCTCCTCACTCTCTAAATCTTCCCAACATCCCTCATTCACCTGATAGTTTATTGACAGTGGGAAATATTTATTCTGCAGGCTGTAAACTGAGGTTGGCTATGGTAATGCACCAGACCTTATTCTGAAAAACATCCTTTAGCAACACCAATCCCTCAGTTAGAATGATCTCTGAAAGGCTTTAGAAAAGAGGCAGTGTTGTTATGCAGTGGGCTACTGAGAAATGCAGAATATGTTAGGAAAAGAATCCTTCAGTGAGAAGTAAATAGAGTAGCAATATGTGGCAGCAACTGTGTACAACGGCCATAAAACATCCCCAGCCCATTTATCTTTCTTTAGTTGTATAAAAATTATTTTCACATCCTCTTGGGGTTGGTACAGTTCTGCAGTATGCTGTACAAGGTGAACTAAAGTTGAAGTGTAGGCTCTTTGAATAAAAAGTCTCACTAAATCTAATTATTACTCTTGTAGTAGACAAGCTGCGGACCCTAAAGCAGACATATAGGCAGGTAGTTAAAAGGCTCCTTAATGGCAGATCTAAAAGGGTTATTACTGGTAACAAAGCTGCAGGTAAAATGTAGGGAACAAAAAAATATATATATTTGAGAGTCACTTGTGATAGCCACATTGCCTTAATACAGCACAGAGGGACAAAATTGTACCTGGTGCTATTCTCCAGCAGTGTCTGATTGACACAAGGCATAGCTACTCATTAAGCAGGCTGTTTGCTGATTAGCAGTCATTTGTATTGTAATCTTATCAGAGTTGCACTTAAATAGGAAATGTAAAATCTGAGCAATATTCTGCACTCAAGGTAGCACCGCAGTGAGCATTATCACCCTCTCTGTAGGAATGCAGTGGTTCATGCCGGTGCAGGGTGATTCTGCCAGTGGTCATGAGTAGACAGCCTGAGGTTGTCTGAGTGTGTTTGTGTCCTAAGCAAGGCCAAGGAGTGGGAGAAATTACCAAGTTCACATGGTTGAAAAAATTTACCAGCTGCATATAAGGAGCCAGACAGTAATGTGTGGGTAAAATCTGTTTAAATGTCATCTTGATCATGATGCAATCCAATCACTGAACAGATGAGGACCTAAACTACAAAAAAATGTTTTTCCACTGTACAGTACACTACAAAACCAAGTAAATATAGTAAGCATAGTAATATATCTGAGTATACTTTTATTTTTTTTCCAATGCAAAGAGTGTATTTCAAATGTAATATGCAGTAGTGACACACCTATTTCTTTCAGCCTTTGGGAGGTAGTGGAACCCTATCAAGGGCAGGAACAAGATTAGGCTTTAATAACATGGCTTACTCCCACTTGACTCTGAAGATTTACAAATGAACTGGTTTCGTTCACCTAAAACATATAGCATCTAACGTGTACCTGGGGCAAAAATCCACCTACAAATTCCATTCACACCTGGCCATTATCTTGGGTCCTGGAGGGATAAAGAGCTAATTAGAAAGAGTACAGGGGTCCTTATGAAGTCCAGAAAGGTTGCAGCAGTTTGCTTTGTAATCACCCTCATCCAGAGTGTACATGCTCTCAGGGATATGCCTTAATATCAAACCAATTTTGAAATGATTTACCTGCAAGGGAAGTAAACAATTTTGCAGCAGCTTTTATCGACTGGGCAAAAATTGCTTATTGTGCAAGAAGAAATGTAACTTGAGTCAACACCATTAAAAAGAATGCGCAGGACGCATTTCCCTGACCCCTCTATTGTTATCATTACTCCTCATTCAACAAATCCTCTGTGCCTGATATTACCAATAATAATTCAGCGAAGAGAATCCATATTGCTATGTAGCTTATGATTGAAAAGCTGGTCTACACTGTTGCATTTCACTGCAATTTCTCTTTCTGTATTTCTCTGTTTCTGTCTCTGAAATCAATCATCAGTAAGCATAACAACAAGAAAGTTGTCTGTCTTATCATTCTGACCCTCCTGGTGTCTGAAACACCTGCAGTTAAATCTCCAGGACTCTCTTGTCTCTCAACAGTGAACGGTAAAATTGCAATGGGAGTGAATGACCTTTTAATCCGGGTGGTTCTAAGTGTATTATGACACTGGCTTGCAACAACAAACCTCTTTCACATAATCTAAGAGAAAGTGTAATAGTCTTCTGAAGAACTAAGCTCAACTGCAGGGTCTTCTTATATGGTAAAAATATATGAAAGGAGTGTGGATTTTACCATTTCTTAACAGAATGAACAACGTAAAATGAAAAGATTTGGGCATTTGCATGTCTATGCTAACAAGTATGTTATATATGGAATTCAAAATCATTAACATCTGAGATCTCCTGAAGTTTGGGCTGATAATCAAAAGACAGCAGTCATTATTGCAATCCTACTGGTATTGGTTTCCTTTTTGAGAAATGTGGAAAAATTCATTTGGGCCTTAAACTTAGTAAAGTATCTTAAGAATGGGCAATTTCAGAATGTTCATTCATGCTTCATTTCTTAAGGCAATGTTTGTGCTCCTTAATGACCATTTACAAAGGAAATATTAACATACAGTACCAGTTTGATAATAATGACCACTGAGTGCACATTTTCTAAAATTCTCCCTGGGTTGTATGGATCTTCAAGTAGCCAGCACTTATATTTAAAGCTTTGAATTTTAAAGGTTCACTGTAATATTTCTGAGGATTTATTGACAGTAATATACTATAATATCGCAGTATTGTGTCGTAATGTTTCTAAAATAGCCGACAACGGACAAACAGCACTACATCACGGCGTTCTTCTTCTGCTTGTATGAATCCGGTTGTGTAGACGCCCGTCACTACATTAAATGCGTCCGTAGAATAATAATAATATACAGTCTCTGAGCAGTCCTCTGGTTTATTAGAAGTAAGAAGAGAAGTGACATTTGGACAAATGTACGAGCACACGTGTTATTTAGCACGAGAGCAGACAGTCTGTGGATCTTTACACCATGAAGCCAGAGGAGTCAGGACAGATGGAGACAGATGACGGCATAAACGGTGTGGATTTTCCCAGATGTAAGGCTTTGATGTGGGAAAGATGTCTGTTTTCTGCTGGACAGGTAATTCAGTTTGTCAGACTTGCTGTTGTTTGATAGCTTTAGCTAGAAGCTGGCCATAATCACCGACAGACCTGACGTGTTTTTCCTGTCCACTTCTGTTAAATATGTAGTTGGATTAATTTCATGTAGCCTTGTTGTTCTCCAGCGCCGTGGTTTGGTTTTTCCAGTTAGGTTAGCGAGACAATCAGCTGATCAGTAATTGGCAATAAAGGGTAAAGTTAGCTTAGAGCATGGAAGCATCAGCCAGCTAAACTTTTACTGCTCTGGTAGAAAAAACATGTAGTTGGATTAATTTCATGTAGTGATTCTCTCTCCAGCGCTCTGTTTTGGCTTTGTCCGGTTACTTCATGAGACAATAAGCTGATCACTAATTGGCAATAAAACGTAGCTTCCAGCATGAAAGCTCAGATCTGCCAGCTGAACTTTTACCACACTGGTAGAAAAAATATGTTGTTGGATTGTAATTTAATGTAGTTATTCTAAGGCGCTCTGTAATGGCTTTGTAACGTGGACAGAAATGTGACGTTACCTTCCTGAGATAAACCGCTGACGAATATTATCAGCAATAAAACGGTAACAGCATGGAAGCTCAGATTAGCAGCTAAACTCCTGCCCTGGTTGAAAACATGTATTTATTTTACTGCTAATAGTGACACATAACATGACTATGTGCCCATCAAGTGACAAATAATACTTTCTAAATTTGCAAAACGTTTGTTTTTTTGGATAGTGCTTCGCCACTGTGCACATAAATGTGTAATTTGTACTTTCACATGCTAAATGCCCATTAAAAACGTTGCACTGTTCAACCACAAGCTGAAATGATGGCTGTCAGTACTACTTTGTGTTTCTGTTGTATTTTAAAAAATCTAAAAAGACATTTTGGTAAGATGTGCAGATTGCTTATCTAATTAATAAAGCTAAGTGAGAGGAGCCTTGATCCTCACCTGACAATGCCTTTGTAACTTTGTGTATTATGTGGTTTGTAATGGACTGTGGTGCAGAAACAGTGAGGCTTACATTTTCCTGTATTTGTTAGTGGTCATACTTGATGCACTAGATGTGATACACAATAACATTTGGTTTTACTGAATAATCAATTAAATATAATTTCTTAATATATCAATGTAAAGAAACCGATTGAAGTTACTGATAATATTAATGTGTAAAATATTCAGATGAGAGTAAAAAATAATTTATATATAGGAAGTCGACTGCATTTTTAGAAATTTGAATCTATAAAATAACCTTATTGCTTCCTACCTTTCTTTGTAGTGCAGCCAACGTGCTCTAGTAAGTCAAATGGTCTATTTTTGGTATTAGATTAGAGATTATTCAGTTATAGTAACTTTAAAAATGATTAGCTTGAGCCCCTGCCTGGCGGGAAAGAAGCATTGCCTGACAAATGTTCAAGTCTGTGCTGCAATATTTTCAATAGATTGACTTTGGTTGTAAAGGTTCTGTGAATTGTATTATTCATTATAATACAATTATTATATTTTAATTTATATCATTTTATTATTATATTATTTGTAAAACCTGCAGTGATTTCTTAAAAAAAAATAGATAATGGCTAGAATGTATTGCAGTAGAGAAATGTGGGGAAAAAAACCCTGAAAGATCTCAGAAATCACGTGAGAATTGGTTGAATTTGCATCAAATCATTTCACACCAAGATCCTGACTTTAGGGGAACTAATTTTTATTTATTGTTGCATCTTTGAAATTGTACTGATTCAATCCATTTTGATTAAATAGTAAATGATTTATAGACAGAATACATTTTTGGTGGCCTGCAGCCCCATGTGTATTACCTGTTTTCCTAACCTGAACTCACTGTTATCACTTGCGCAAAGGTATCTAGTAAAAAGCTAATTTTATTTCTTCAGTTACATTGATTGCTTTTTCCAAAAGCCTGAGCAAAGAGGCCACAGTAGTTGAATTGGAAATGATGCAAATTCAAACTTTGGCCATTAGTGTCCTGCAAGCCAATCATAGATAGTCACACAGCTGAACAATGTGGACTACACAACCAAAAATTGCTCAATTCTGATCAAGGTTGCGCCTCAGTGGCTCCTCTTTTGATAAATTCAAGCTGCATCATCAGAAACCTTTTCCTGATGGGCCCAGACAATAGCTCATCACACATAAATAGTATTTGCACACAGTCGAAATAAGGGAGCCAGAGTCATCCTACACATTCAACAATATGCAAATTATATTCACCAGGACATATAAATAATTGCCAGTAGCCAACTCGCTGTGTGTTTTTTTACCACATCCACAGGCACAGTTATGGCTATTGTACCTTATCATGGTTCACTGTGTCCTTGTGATTTCCTGTGAAAGACAGGTGATGACATTCCAGTCCTCTGAAACTACTGAATGTGTGTGAATCCTGTGGCCCATACAAGGGTCAGAGCCATAATGTTCACACACTGAAGATCTGGTGGGATTCCTCCTGAATTAAATCATAACTACACAGATAAAGCTCTATAGAGCTAATGTGCAGGACTTGTCAGCCAGGTTACACTATCTCTGCACTGCATAATGATGTGTGAGCATCTTGGGCTCTCTGCCGGCTCTTAAGACTGCAGACTGGAGACTCGCCCAATGCGAAGGAAAGTAATAAATTACTCTAGCAAGATTTGAGTTCTGCATAAGTCAGGGGGAGCCACCACAGGGGAAACAGATTGTAGATTGTTTTGTGTTTAGAGAAGAAATGGGGAGACTGGTTTTGGTGTTTAGATTAATGCATCTGCCCTCTTTACAAAATGCCTTTGAGCTATAACGTAAATATGAGAAATTATATTCAATATTGTATGTATGACTTTAGGATTAGTGATTTGCCTATTTTGTGAGTAGGTGAAAATATTACTTACTGTCTGATATTCATGGAGTACAGAGGCAAGCTCTTTGACACTCAGATATTGCAAACACAGACAGCTGTTTATGATCATTACCTTGCGCACTGATGGAAGGAAGCGCCATGTGGCTCAAACCAGCAGCTAAGAAACAGAGAGAACTGCCATTTGCAGGAAAAATTAATAAATAAATAAGTTTAACATCACAAGAACATTTATTCTTTCCTTTGCATTAAATGTGTATCCATATACAAATATAGATATTTTATCAAGTTATATTATAACAAAGTTATTGCAAATTTTAATTTATTTAATTGTGAAATTAATTAAAACCCACATCACACTACAAAATGTCAATACTAATACCCTGAATATTATCATAGCATATCAATATTATCAATCAACTAGGGCCTCTCTGAAATTCAGAAAATTTATTGGACATCTGACAATGCTATGTTACACTGCTTTTTTGTCAAAGAGAAAATCTAATCAATACAGACACATTTATAGATGTAAATGCTCAATGGCTGCATAAAGCTTTTTAGCGTTATAGCAACACTGGGAATTTACTGAGCTGTATTAGTGCCCTCAACTGTTTATTCTGTTAGATATCTGGTAGAAATAATACAGCCATTCTACATCAGCTATTGTATCACACTTTACTGCCTTGCATTTTATTGTAAGGTGTTTTTATTTCTATTCTCCCCTAGAAGTCAGTAGCTTGCCCTGAAGTGAACCCAAATCCAAGCAATGCCCCTGGTAAGACTTTCAAAAATGTTAACTGCTTTAGTATAGTTGACCTTCTCATAATGGTGTTATCCAGGATTTTAGTTTTAGGTAAGACTCGATGTTTCTGAGAAACAAAGGGATTGTGCATGCAGAAAACTGAAAATTGTGGAGCACTTACAGCAGACACTGAGAGTAAAATTAATTGACTTTGGCTTAGACTTTGAAGTCTCTGAAGTAGGGCTGACCCCAAATTGTTGAAGATCCGATGATTCGATAGAAGGAGTCTGATCCAATTCCCAATCTCACAGCCGTTACGAAACGAGGATCATACCACGGCTGTATGGGGGTGCTCAACGTCTGATTTTACAAAGAACTACTGGTTTTTCACTCAGACATGTTCAGGCTCTGTTACTTCAACATTCCTGTCTCAGAGGCAGATCAACACCAGCTCCTTAACGTTACTTCAGTCAACGCATCCACCCGCATATCGGCACAATCTTCCCAGAAAAAAGGCAGCGTGACAGTGGCTATAGACAGGCAGGGAGACAGCTTCACACAATATACTGTAAACCCCTATTGTAACGTTACAGTAATATTTTTATCAGCTGCAGGTTGAAGTAATCCATGCTCATTACAAGATCACGGTACATTTACTGCATTTAGCCGACGTGCTACAGCGTTAGCTCGCCTGCTGCTTTCAGTAACTTTACTATCTGTGTCTACTATCTTTTACTGGAGGCTCATTGCTGAGCCTCCAAATGTATTGGATGATAACGAAATGGGTAGTGAGCTGGACTGAATATTATAACGAGATTGTGTCACACTTTATAATATTAAGACTGCAGTGAGTAACATGGCTCTTCCTCTGGGTTGTTGTCGCTGTGAAGTTATCGTATATTATGTAGGTCACGTTAGTTACAGTGACTGAGAGGTGGAGAAGCTGTGTAGCTGAGTATTGGTAAAACCACAATAAGCTAAACTGAACGTTATGAAGCAAACAGCGGCAGGTCCAAGCTACGGCAGCGTTAGCTGGCTGCTCCTGGCTGCATCACTATAGGCTAACGTTAGTAAACAAATCACTCCATATTAGCTTTTTACCGTTACATCCTTTCTTGCAGGCTAAATCAACAGTGGTACACAGGATAGTAACATGGGTCGCATTAGTTTGTGAACTTTGCAGCGGATAACATTAGTAACTGCTCGGCGTTAGCCAGCGAGCTAACTACTCTGTGTTTCTCCAGCTTTACTAATGCTCACTTTGTTCTTACTTGACATTCTTACTCGCATCTGAACCTGTTTGGTCTGATGGGCTTCAGCACATAAAACTTTATTTTGTTTTGTATACTTACTCTGTTTTGCTGTGAGCCGGTTGTTTTATGGTGTTAGTGGACTGCATGTCGTTAGCTGCTGTGTTGTGTTGGAGCGCGTACAGGGCTGAATCCGACCCGGAGACCCCACATTAAAGCAGAATAGTGGCTGATGCAAGCAACGGAGAAAACGGCGTGTGCTTAATTTCTAAGTGAGTTTTGAGCCCACTGACAATAAGGCAATGACTTACATATAGTCCTTTTAAAGTGCCTGAATTAATCCAAAATTGTAACACTAACCCTTAAGGTAGGGGGCGCCAGTGCGCATGTGTGGCATAGCAGGTGTGTATGTGTGTGTTGTAGAAGAGGGAGAGGGACAGAGAGACCAGTGAATGACAAGCGAGCAGAGCAGAGAGAAAACGGTCAACAATAAGCCTCTGTTTAGCTGGAAATGTACAGCAGTGACTAGTGAATTGAGACTGCAGCTCTGCAGCTTGTCAAGATTAACACTAACACACACACACACACACACACACACACACACACACACACAGATTTGACTATCACTTGACTATAGGCAAGACTTGGCAATTCTGATTCCACAACCATGAAAATTCTTCATCGGGGACAGCCCTACTCTGAAGCACAGAGGGCTTAACACAACACATACCAGGTGGTGCAGGTAAGTATTTGGCACCATGGCAGAGCTCTGGTAGAAATGTCAATATTTTCAATAGAATAGATATCTTTGCAAATCTCTATGCCCAGAATGGATAGGAGGATCCAATGAAAATGGATAGCAAATGAAAGGCATAAAACCTTGCATGTACCTGCTACAATGAATTATGTTTCAGTCAGACCTTCAAATGCTTGATGAACTTTACCTGACCAAAAAATTCTATATAAACAAGGATGTAATTGTAGAGCCACAATGTTGGCATAGGGAGGAGGTCAAGGTGAATTAATGGGTCAACAAAATGTCAGACTTACACAGAAGACCGCTGTTCATTTCCTGTTATAAAATCCACAAGTCAATGTGAGTTTCTTTAAACCAAAATTGTTCCCTTACTGCAATCAAGTGGTTATTGTTGCAACCATTACAATGAAGGTCCCCTGTTATGACCTGGCTCAAAAGGCCACAACAAAAGGGAGACCATGGTAAAAGTTTAACAAAATATGTTTATTTAAACCAAAATTTACCAAATTAAGAGGTATTTCAAACTAATATCATCAAAGCATGAGGTATGTAGTCTGTGGTTTCAGTAGTGTCTGTGCAGGATGATGGTTGCATGAATGTATATGTGTGAATTTGATAGTATGCAAAAACAAGATAAATACCACAAAGTAACCAAAGGAAACCAAACTAAAGGAGAAACCGGGGAGCCAGCTGAAGGGAGGTCTGACCTGGCCTTGACAGCAGCCTCCTGCAGAATTAGAAGACAGAGTTACAAATACTCTACAGGGCAATTAGCCCAGGTGCCCAGAGTTACTGCAATCAGCTCTTCCTCTACAAGAGAGAGAGAGAGGCTACGCCCACTCATGACCCCACAGGGCGTCACAGAGTAGTAATAAAGTAGTAATTTCAACTCTATATAAACTGCTCAAAAAAATTAAGGGAACACTTGATCCGCACAGTATAACATGAAGTCAGTTAAACTTAAGAGATATCAATCTATCCAATTAGGTGGCCACAGACAATTACGCTCTCCTTATCCTTCCTGACTGATTGTTCTCTAATTTTGTGTTTTACTAGTGTCCTTGTCACTACTAGTAGCATGAGGCGGTACCTGCAGCCCATTCAGGTTGCACAGGTAGTCCGGCTTCTCGAAGATGGCACATCCATACGTGCCGTCGCAAGAAGATTTAGGATCAAATCCTCAGAGCCGCTGTCATACCTTACACTGGTGCAGTGGGCCCTGGGTTCCTCCTGGTTCCTGCACTGATGCCATTGACTAACTCTCATGTTCCCCACACATGAATCCAATTGAGAACCTCTTGGATGTTATTTATCGTGCATAAATACATATCGTGACATCACACTAAGTAGCGCTACAGACTGTCCTGTCCTGATCCAGGTCTGGTAGGAAATCCCCCACGATACCATCCTCCATCTAATCAGGAGCATACCAAGACATCTTAAGGTGTGCATCGCTATTTTAAGCCAAGCCATGTTGTTTTTCTAAACTTAACCAAGTACTTTTGGTGCCTAAATAAATAATTAAGAATGTAAACAACGTTTCGTTTAACAATGTTAACAGGCAGTTTTATTTAAGTCTAACCAGATGTTGCATATTTATTGTTGCTAACTTGACCGGACATTGCATACTGTACGTATTGTTGGTAACTTGAGCCCTACACGTCTAAAAAACGACGCTACCCGGGGCATTAAAAAGTGATGCCATGGGTTGTTGACCAAATGTCCATATATGACGAGTTGGGAGAATGTGCTGGTCCAACTCGACTTTTAAGCCAACACAGACAGGAAGTCGTAGAGGTGTTCAGAATAACGTACAGTTTAAAAATGTACAGTTTCAGTTACAACTAAGCTAACTGGATCTGCTGACGAAGGCCATGTGATAAGGTCAAAAGCTCTGGAACAAGCAAGTACAGTAAATAAATCTTGGGTTAACAATTTGGTAGAATTTAAACTACTCTGTCATTGCAGCTGCTACTGCATCTCTTAAAGCACTTTGTTGAACTTGTTTTCAATTACTAAAACTGAATAGCGTGACAGTAATGGGGCAGTATTTTTCTGCACTTTGCTTTTCATGATGGTATATGCTTAAATAGTGCTAAAAGTAAAGTATCATGTCACCATAAGTAAGTAACAATTTATTCATGTGTTATACATTCTACAGTAAGAAATAAGAATAACAAATTCTACTTAAGTAGCATACAAGCATGATTGATACATCATTTGGCATCCAATATTACTTATCATCAAAGCAGTGACCTGAGTTCACCTCAGGTCTATGTTTGCAGTACAGAAGCTCTCAAATGAAATGTGGGCCTAATTACATTTTATCTGATGCCCCGCAGCAGGCCCTGCCCTCTGAGAAATTAATATCTGAGTGTCCACTGCATCTAGTCTAAATTACATTTCTTTTCAAATGCATCAGCTGCCATCCTTCTTGTTAATGTGCAATGCGGGAATGAAAATGTATACAGTTATTTGTCATGCCCCAAAGACCAAGCGAGGGGCTCGGCTGCATGTGTATGCATTTCAAAAAGCAATACCAACACAGATAAACAAGTTTCCTTTCTTACATGTATGACTCTTACTTGACGCCTTCCTAAACATTCAGTGTGGATGAAGAAGAATAAGAAGGAAAATGGTAGTCAGAGAACAAGCTGTTGCTGTGTTTGCAGTCACACAATATTTACTTGCCATTTCCTGTTGTGAGGGGTTGAATTGAAGTTTGTCACTGTAGCCAGATTTCTGAAAAGACACGCACCGTGCTGAGTTGCCTTCCTGCTGTGGTTGTTACATATGTGTCTCACTGCCTTCACGTCTTCAAGTCAAGCTGAGAATCGCTCTTGTGCTGAGGATGTGTGGTGTTCTCGCAACATACAGTAACTAAACACCACAACTGATGCTAGAAAGGGGACTTTTTGAATTGATGATGAATCACACACCTGTCAATGATGACCCCTAGTCGCCCCTATGGAGATGAGGGTGTGGATCATTACATCTCAATGGTCACCTGAAACAATGTTTGTGCAAATATTAAGACTAGCTGCTCATGTGTGGGGCAGAGAAAAGCAATTGCAATAATACACAGCAAAGAGAATTAGAAATGTATGATATTCATGTGTATGAGCTCAGAGTGTGTGTGTGTGTGCCTATAATAGAATGCAATGAATACAAAATAGTGGTGCACTCTGCAAACTCATATTTGAAAAGATCTGCATAGCATCAACAGATGAAAAAAACTGAATTCTCATATTATTAGGCAGACATTTGGCAAATAGTAATGTTTCATAAAGGACCAGATACAGCAGCACACAGTGTAGGAGAAGTTTAATTTTACTCCATGTGGTCATCAATGTATTAGTTTAGATATGCTGATAATGCATATTTGTAAGAGTGACAGTAAAGTGTACAAATGTCTGGAAAACCTCCTTAAACTACATAATCATGTATACTTTATATTTTTGCCAATCATTTTCTTTTTTGTTTTGTCTTTTTTTTTTTTAAACCTGTCCTGCCCAGCAGCTTGGTATAGTGTATGATGACCTGGATACCATATTGTGCCAGACAGATTTTACTTTAACAAGGGAGTATTAATATACTCCTTTGTCTGTTTTATTATTTATTTAATTATGTATTGATTTGTCACTGGGCCGGACAGGGGGGCAGACACGGGGATGGGGGGGCACAAACAGACAGCACAGAGAAAGGACAAGACCTGTAAGAGAAGGGGGAAAGGGGGATGGAAGGTGGGGACAACAGGGAAAAGCAGTGGGAAACACCAATTGCAGAAAGCAACGAAACCTGTAATAGAACAGAGAGGGGGGCTTGGGGAGGAGAAAAACAACAACAAACAAACACAAACAAAAACAAACAATAAAAATTATAATAATAGTAAAAGACAACCAGCCGAACAGCAGCAATAAACAGCTGACATAGTAAGACAACTAAGAGAAAAATGAAAACAAGAAACAGTCACACACACTAAATAAGCAATACAGCACAGCCACGAGAGCTGGGATAATAACAATTAATTTAAATAAGTAACTGAAAGAAAAGCATCAGGAATAATTCTACCAGGGACAACCTAAGTTTGTTTGTGTCTATGTGTGAGACTGTGTGTGTCTGTGTGCGTGTGGGTGAATGTGTCTGTATGTGTGTGTGTACATGTGTGTGCGCATAAGCCTGTTAAAGAATGTAGTTGTTAGTGAGAGTGGGGCGCCACGACTGTGCCACACTTACCCCGGCAACAGGCAAGCAAGAACCCCAGTAGCCAATAGTGGTCGGAGAAAGAAAAAAAATAAATCAATCAAAAAAACAAAGACTCCCAGATGCACCGCGATGCAAACGCGGAACACCCCGATCCAAATGCCAGTTGACAACGTAATGCCGACGGAACGCAAGAAGCGTAACCCGCGGCAGAGCAGCGCCCGGACCGACCGCGGCGCGCACACAACATAGACCAGTGAGAACTCCAGGCACAAACCCAGAAAAAAACGGAGCACAGCCCTGCCCCGCACCCACACTGCACATCCCGAAAACTAACTGTATACCTCAGTATCCAGAGGGATCCAACAACTGGCTGACAGAGAAATGGGGAAGCATGGATCCGAGGCCAATGAAGCAAAACAGGGACGCAAACTGGTCCCTCCAAGCCTACGAGGAAATGCCTCCCCCGGACTCCAATGCACAAACTAAACGCCCAGCAGCCATTCAGAGACCCTGCCCAGGGAAAAAGCACAATGCATCAAGATGCATCGACAATTGTCCTACAATCCCACCGCAGCCCTCGAAACCGCAACCGGATCAACCCACGCAGAGACCCCCACCCCCAGAAGCCAGGGCACCCTGCGACCCCCCAAAGCGCAAAGGACCCCAGACCACATGTCCCGGGGGAAGCTGTGCCCCGCCCCAAGGAAGAACTGGAGCATCGTTTTCAAATGCATACTACAGAATTTTCGATTTGGGGTTGTATGTTGTTTAATTAGATGACTGATTGAAACTTCCAAACTATTAAACAACCAAAAATGAACGCGGACCTGATGTTCAATGAGATGGATTACAAAATTCAAGCAAGTTTCAAGTCTGGTAATTGATTTTCATACAGCACCAAAAATGAACATGGCTGCCTGAAACTTCATAAATCTAAATTCATCATAGTTTTCAAAATGGGTAGATCTAATGTATTATGTGTTTTGATCTTTTAGAGACTTTGCTGGCAAATCTGTCATATACACTGTACGTTGCTGATGTAAATAACACATTTTATGAGGTTGCACCCACATACTGTTGGTCGGCAGGACTGTCTGACAACTTTAATGTTATAAAACCACATCCCTTTTCTGCCAGCCTCTGCAGCAAGAACACTTCTGTCCTCCCTGTGGAAATGATAACTTGCCAAGAAAAGAAATATATGCATACAGTACATATAATACATAATATACAATAAATACATGACAACATACCAGGTTGGGTGCTGCACGGTATACTGTACTTATATCGCGTTAAACTTATTTAAATCATTTTAAAGTACAGTCCAAACTAGGTACTAAATGGTATGACACTGACTGTGACAGAGGGACAGGAGCAGTCACCCCACCTGGATTTGAACACAGGTCTACAGGGTACTAAACATGCAACGTGACCATAACGCCAAAGAGCCAGGCTGATTGGTATGGCAGTCACAGTGCATATTCAACCGTATTGACGGTAGTCCGTAACACTGACATAGCAGGTTGCACAACAATACCCTAACATGTGTGTCTTTATATAGAAACCCTTTGCTATAATACTGTGACAACATAATGTCTGCTGCTATGAGAAAATAACACAAAAAGTGTGTGGCCCAAACAGCTTGCTTTTGTGTTTACATGGTGGTGAAGGACAGTAACACTGTAGCAGAATTGGAAGGATTAAAGAAATAACCCATACAATCTTTGGGCCACTGCTTAATCCGCTCAAGTAAATACCTGACACTCAATTTCCAGCAAGACCATCCAGAGCTGTTTTGACGGCTGTTGTCAGCACTGGGGGTTAACTACATCTACTGAAGGACATTTGAGGGTGATGAGGTGGCCATGGCCTCTTCTGTGTCCCTCACCTGCACACCAGTCTACTACTGCCCGCGGAATGCTGTAGATTACAGATAAAGGCTGTAAATACTGCTGATATTCATTGTGGCAAGACTGACAATGGATACAATATGAAAATACTGTATATCATAGTGCATCACTTACCCTCTTAAAAACAGACCGGAAATTGTTATTCATAAACAGAAAGAACCAAGACGCAGTTGCTGCAAATATGGTAATTGTTTAAGACTGTCTTGCGCCTGAGTTTGTTTGTTTGTAATATTTGGCCACCATTCAGTGTCTGCTGTGGCACAGTTGCCCTTAATTACTTGTCAAAGCATGAGGCACCCGCAAGTGTTTCTCTCTCTCATTTATTACGTAGCAATCAGAACTTCACACTCCCTCTGTGCTATTTCAAACCACAATTCACATGCATTCAGAGATGAAAAAAGAAGGTATCTAAAAGGGTAGAAAATATCTTGAGTGGAAGCTTATAGCATGACATAAAAACACTTCCTACTCACCCACTGTGTTTCTCCAGAGACTTTTAAATCCTGCATTCTAACAGAGAAGCAAAGCCACAAGCTTTGGGGAAGAGAGAGCTTTATAAACTAAGAGTGCAGGAGCTATGCAGACTCGTATTACTCTTCACAGTTGCTGCATTTATCCCCTAATTCCTGATTATTCTGCAGTGAGCTGCTAGGTGTGCTCAATTTACAACAGAATAGAAGACAGATTTCATCCCTGGGGGCACAGCTGCTGAATGCATTTCCTCTTCTTCTTCTTTTCTATTTTTTAATTAGAGCTTAAAAGTTTAACTGCTCAACCATTTGGGGCAGTGGTGGTGATTATCATGGGTATGGTATTTTAATAAAAGATCATTTTGCATTTTTAGCTGCAGGTTCCCAGTAACGGGAGTTTTTGAGCACTGGCCCTTTAGGCAGTGTAAAAGAAGAAGAAGACATACATAAGGGGAAATTCAATGTACTCACTCTGGTGTTATTATTGTTATTAGTATACACACACAAGTCTGAAATACACACACATGCAACAACACACAGAGAGATGTCAGAGTGACGGGGCTGCCACTGCCCTGAGCAGTTGGGGGTTCAGGGTCTTGCTAAAGCCCACGTTTGGCAGTGCCCAGGAGGTGAACTAGCACCTCTCCAGCTACCAGTCCGCACTCCACAACTCTGGTCCGAGCTGGACTGGAAACGACGACCCTCTGGTTCCCAGTCTAATCCTTACGGACTGACCTACTGCCGCCCCAAAAAACATTTAGAGGAATTCCCCTTTATAGAAGCAGCTATTTTCTATAACAGTGAAACAATTATTCTGAAGCCTTGCCTAAAATGCCTAAACTTAATAATAAGTACATATGTGTGATTTGTACAAAAGCAAATATACCTAAAATTTTAATTTGAATGATCTAGAATTTAGTATCCACATTTCCAGTGACCTTTTCTAATATGAGAAGGGTTATGGTTTGGCATTTTTCTCAACTTTGATTTTGAGTTGAGGCCTATCTTGTAATTTTGATGATGGACTTTGTATGCACTCTACAGTTACTACAGCCTATTTGCAAGGTTAATGTACAGTTAATGTGATGCTAGTGGCTGGTGTAATCATGCTGCATTTATATTTTGATCAGCTGCTCAATGAGTCCATTATCGTACATATATTTGTCATAATGATAGTGTAGGATGACACATCGGAATTTTGTTTTACTAAACGGGTCAGGTTTTAATGCAGCAAAATGATTCGCTCATTTTGAATATCAGATAATAAAAACTTAAATACCTTCACTAAGGACTATAAGGCTATATGAAATTATACACAGAATCATCCTGGATACAGATGAAGCTGTCACTAAAGTTTCATATTTTTCCATCAGGAAGAATTTCTTCTGAGGAGTTTTATCTCTAACAGCACAAAGCAGCTTCATCTTTTAAGCTCTCATTAGAAAAGCGTCTGGTTTTTGGCCAGATAAACAGTGAAGAAGAGCAATGTGTGGAGGGATGGACAGGTAGGTTGGGCATCAGTGGTTAAGACAATAAGTTATGCTTTATGGGCAAAGACTAATTCTTCATTCCTGTAATTGAAGAAGTAATGGTAGATCAATAGGCTTCACCAGGCCGCCCTGTTCTGGTATGCACTGACACTGTAGCAAAAGACCAAGCAGCACAAATAGATCTTTTATCAGCGACAGGGCTTAGTGTGTTTACAACACATCCCTTATCTTTCCAACTCCCATCTGTCCTACTGCAGGAATCCAATTATGTTCCCAATATTAACCCCTTTAGAGAATTAACCCTACACGCCACTACTCTTTGAACAAATACAAGTGGGTGAGGAACCTGCTGCCAGTGTTAAATGAGGAAATAAATAATGGATGCTGGCTTTGCCCCTCTCCCTCTGTGCGCCACTGATCCTACCCACCTGGAGGGCTTCTAAATAAGATCCTACGCTGGCTGAGCACAACACAGCAGTTCATTGATCCCCACCCTGTGGTAAGGCCTCTTCCCTCAGGTGGGCATATGAAGGTTGAAGAGAAAGGGCATAATACACTACACAGGAGACAGACACTGAAATACACGTACGTGCAGACGGTGGATGTCTGAATGACTCACCTACCCTCTAGGAAGCATAGTACAGATCAAAAGCAGCTTGGATGTACATGTATGTGTGTGTTAGGCTGGTGGTATATTCGAAAGGAAATCAAATGTGGTGTGTTCTCAAGAAATTCTTGCTGTTTGAATCTATGCAATTCATATGGTTTGTTTGTTTAATGGAGCTACAGCAGATGGAGCAGCTTGTGGGTCACAGTGTGGTGGTAAAACCGGAAACACACAGCCCACAGAACACATGTACATTACACAGTACATAGGCAATCACAGTTCCAACTGAAAGTATATTCAGAGGCAGTAAATTAAGCTGTAGAAATGTTTTATCATGTTTAGTTGTGCATAATGCAGCAAAATTGCAGGTTAAGACCAAATGAAGCATACCAAATCACAGGCAACTAAATCAGTTAAATGGCAAGAACTTTGGACAAATGACTAAAGGAGAAAACAAAACAAAAACTAAAATTAGAAACAGACAACATCAGGTGAACCAGACCAAAAGGTCAAAGTCATTAACCAGTAGTCAGTGGATCGCTGGAGAAAAGTTGAGGTCATTGCTGTTTGTTATAATATTCTAATTATGCCAAAAAATATGGCAGAGCCATATGCCAACCAACACCACCCTTATGAAAATCCATCCATCCATTACCTATAACCCATACAGGGTTGCAGGGGAGCTAGAGCTAATCCCAGCTGACATTGGACAAGAGGCAGGGTACACCCTGGACAGGTCGCCAGTTCATCACAGGGCTGGCACGTAGAGACAAACAACCATAAACACTCAAACACACCTAAGGTCAATTTAGAATCACCAATTACCCTACCTGCATGTCTTTGGACGGCCGGAGGAAGCCAGAGCACCCAGAGAGAATGCACTCAGACACAGGGAGAACATACAAACTCCACACAGAAAGGCTCAAGACCTTCTTCCTGTGAGGACACAGTGATAACCACTGGGCCACCATGCCGCCAACTTATGAAAATTAATTACAGTATTAATACGTATGCTAAAATATTGTATAGTGTCCAATAGTAAGTTTGTAGTGTTCTATTGTATTTTTTTTTATTTATTACTATAGCTTTTTCTGTAGTTCTGTTTCATTGGCTGTAGTAGTCCTATAAAAGAATATTAGTAATACTGTATATCTGTAGATCTTTGAAGTATAATAGTATATAGTAAGAGACATACGCGTCCCACACCTCTGGTGCATTATAATCCGAAAGGATGCAGAAACTTACCATTGATGCATGATATTTTTTCCATGATAATGCTAATGTTACATTGTGAACAACACATCCTGAAATTGAAATCACTCTGCATAAATGCACACGCAGCAAATTCCAATAAAATCCTAACGATACCCATTTCTAAACAACATCAATTTGTCAAAAAACACATTTTAATGTGTATTGTTATTGCTGGAGAGAAGATAACTAGTGCAGTATGTGTGAACCTCATGTAACTTATTAACCACAACCTGTTTTCACAAACAGTTCACAAACACAAGTTCCCTGGATACATTCAAACGCGTAATGTCAATATTATATTTCTTCCTGTAGCAGAGCAAATCTCAAAAGTGTGTGTGCTAGAAATACATTCAAAACCTTCCGGTGTAGATCCCACTTCTGTCTCCAGTGGCTTTATGGCATGAAAAATTTAACCAAACTGGCTGATCACAACCAACTCACAGATTCTGCACTCACTGCAGTATTACTGAAATCACAGACACACACAGGTGCATCTAAAAAAAATTTGAATATCGTGAAAAAGTTATTTCCGTTATTTAAATAAAGTCATATATATATTATATTACCTTTTGTTGTTTTAATCTTGATGATTATGGCTTAGATCTCACAGAAATCAAAAATCCATATCTCAAAATATTTGAATATTAGAATAAAGAATATATAATACAGAAATCTAGACCTTAAAACCATAAAAAGGTTTATTTGTGCACTCAGTACTTTGTTGAGTCTCCTATACCACAAATTACTGCATCACAGTGGCATGGAGGCAATCAGCATGTGGCATTGCTTTGGTGTTACGGAAGACCAGGTTGCTTTGATAGCGGCCTTCAGCTTGTCTGTCTGGTGTCTCTCATTTTCCTCTTGACAATACCCTATTGATTCTCTATGGGGTTCAGGTCAGGCGAGTTGGCTGGCCAACTAAGCACAGTAATACCATGGTCAGCAAACCAGTTACTAGCCGTTTTGGCACTGTGGGCAGGCGCAAAGTCCTGCTGGAAAATGAAATCTGCATCTCCGTAAAGCTTGTCAGCAGATGGAAGCATGAAGTGCTCTAAAATCTCCTGGTAGAAGGCTGCATTGACTCTGGACATATGCTTACTGCTTTCTTACAGTTCAGACGCTTTGCTGCTTTCTCTTGCCTCTGCTTGCATTCTTTTGCTGGCAATTTTTTTTTCCTGCAAGAAATTATGAGCAGTGGCTCTTGGATAATTTTAGATACCTTGGACTGTCATTTATTCAGATAAAGTAGGCTGTTGCCATATTTTAAACACTACGCAAGTGCAGCCTATCAATAGCACTAGCCTGTACTGCAGTAATTGGGGTTGTAGCTAATGCTAATTAGCAACAAGATGCCCCCCTTCTCCATGAACGAATTCCACCATCTTCTACAGAAAATTGCAGTGCTGGAAACGAAGATCCACAGGTTAGAAGTGAATGTAGAAGTGGATGGACTATGTGGGAATTACACTACTTTACCATGGACCCAAAACAGTGGACAAGAGCATGCTAACGCATGGCTAATTAGCACCATCAAGACTACCAATAAGCAGGAGGCCTGTGTACTGGGTAATAAATCTAAAAGTGGTAGTTCTCCCTGGAACTCTCTTGGTGCAAAGGCAAGGCAAGTTTATTTGTATAGCGCATTTCAACAACAAGGCAATTCACAGTGCTTTACATAAAACATAAAAGCAGCAAAGGGAAATTGAAAAAACAACAACATTAAAATATAATTTTTAAAATGGTGAAATAAAACAGGATAAAATACATTTTAAAGAGTTAAATAGGAAATAGAAACAGAGCCTAAGAGTAAATCATTTCCCTGGGAAATGGGAGGACGAGTAACAGGCAGAACCCAGCACCCTGAGATTTGTGATGCAACTGACTGGCCTGCATTATCATCCAGGCAGAGGGCCTCTTCAACCCCTGTTCTTAGTAGGACACAGCCATGCACCTCCCCAACAAGCAAATGTGCAACAGGAGAACAGATTTTCACCACTATTGCAGGACACTGGATTTACTCTGCTTTCCGAAGAATACTGTGTCTGACTTGGCAGAAAGAATCCTGCATACGGTGGCTGAACATCCTACTGTGTAAAAAAAAAAAAATCATACTGCACATTGGAACCAATGATGTTGTGTAGCAACAGCCTGAAGTGTTGAAAGTTTAATACTTCAATAATCCGTTGAACACAGTCAGCTCTCTGAATGCAGATGTGTTTATCAGTGGCCTTCTACCGCCAATTCAAAGAGGAGTTGAGAGATTCAGCAGATTGCTGGCATTGAACACATGGCAATGTACTGTCAAATCAGTGAATTTCATTGAAAATTTTAACTTTTTGTGGGACCGCAGACATTTTTTTAACACAGATGGACGTCGCCTTAACAAGTCAGGTGTAACGGTAGGAGACAGAAGGGACCCAAACGCAACGCTGAGGCTTTGAAAAAGAGGTTTATTGAGGAAAAAAGGGGGACGCGGAGAGACGGGAGTGGCAGGTGAGGACACGGGGGACCGAGCAGCTGGAGGAGCGGAAGGAGCTTAGGCTGGAGGTTCGAGGGAGGCTGGCAGAAGTGGAGGAGAGAACGCGGTGACTGGGGACCCGGTGGAGTGGAGGGGGGGAAGCCGGAGGGCGTCGTGGAGGCTGGCGAGCAAGCCCGGCTGGCCGAACTGGGAGGCAGAGGTGAGTGAACCTGGCAGGAGGAAACAGACAGACAGAGTTAGCAGGTGACTAGGATGTGAAACAAAGGGAAATTTCAAAAGAGCCAGAACAAAGCGGTGACACCAAGTCAGGAGCTGCGACGATCAAGCGAGGATGGAGTGGAAAGCCGGGGTAGAAATACTGGTCGTGATGAGGCTGATGGCTGGCAGGTGCGGCGGCCGGGGATGGAGGTTAACAAGGTGCAGGTGTGGGTAGCCAGCCGGGCTCTGGAGCAGAAAGGGAGAGAGCACACAGAGAGAGAGAGAGAGAGAGAGAAGGCACAGGAAAAACCAGAATGCGAGGGAAAGGAGAAACAGGACAGTCACCAACAGCCGGACTGTCACCGCGACATCAGGAGTAAAATTCTTCAGCTCCAACCTGTTTTACTTTCTGTGTCACTCATCTGTTCCCTCAAAAGAAAAAAACATAACACAACACGCCACGCCACAAACCTTGAAGGAGAGCCACCACAGCTCCATCCGGAAGAGAGCTCTAATCATGGGAGATGTCAGAGCCAAGAGGAAGTCTACACCACACTCACTGAAAACCAACAGCGAGGATTCACCATCTTTAACCCCTCAATCCCCATCCAGGTCATCCTTATCTCCAGACACCCTTTCTCCCTCCTCCCCCCTGTTGAAGTTCACTGACCACATGAAAAGCTGGTTAGTGCTGGGACCAAACTTACCCTTACCCCTTCCCTCGCCCTACTTCCATTTTCTCTCCCCTAAACTTTCCTTACTGTCCACAGCCAGGTTTGACACATGTCACACGGCGCCCGACCCGTCCTCCCACTCTTCAACGGCGAAAAAGCCCAGCAAGCTCTGACTGATATGTACTGGGTCCAGGCTACAAGGAAAATGGCAGTCATGACTCTCTCCAGGACAAGCCAGGGCCCAGTGTGCTGGTAGCCTTCTCAATTCCTGTCTTGATAGGTAACAGAAAAATAATGGTGATGTGTTAAGAAACAGGAAGCACTCAACATATCCTGGAAATTTAGTATTAATTCCTCGTCAGTTGCAGCCTGTCGAAAAAAATGGGCCAGATAATGTTTTTAACACACTAAATTTAGCTTTATTAAACGTTGGCAGGAAAAACATTTTTAATCAACGATTTTATAATCATGCACAATCTTAATTTCATGTTTTTAACTGAAACTTGGTTAGACCAAGATACCAGTGCAGCTGTCCTTATCGAGTCTACCCCTCCCAACCTCAGTTTTATGAGCGAAGCTAGAGTGCATAAGAGAGGAGGTGGAGTTACCATTTTGTTTAATGACTACCTCCAATGTAAAAAAATGTTTGCTTCTTTTGAATATGTGGCTCTTCAGTTGAATTCCTCTTCTCAAGCTCTTCTAAAAATCTACAGGCCCCCTAAATACTGTGCAACCTTTTTTGATGACTTTGGTGAACTGCTGTCTATAATCTGTATTGACTTTGACTGTGTAGTTATTGTTGGTGATTTTAACATCCATGTTGACAACCCCCAGGACAGTGGGACTAAAGAATTGTGTTGTGTTCTTGATAATTATGGACTGACTCAGCATGTGGCGGAGCCCACACACAATAATCTGCACTCTGCGCATGCGTTGGCGTCTGTAGCCACCTGTCGGAAGCTCCGTCTTGAACCGGACTCTTATCCAGTTTTAATCCACTTTTTTCGTTACATTTTTTTTTATATCCTTTTATTTAACTTAACTTTATTTAAGTTTTACGTGGGTTAAGGATTTTAGTCATCCGACATGGATTTTAAGATAGATGACCGTAAAAACGCGATCAACGCTACTGATCGCAACAAAGCTCCGGTGACTATGCAAGCCGAGATAACTCTGCCCCATGAGGACTGCTCACTCCTTAAGAAAGCGAACAAGAAGATTGCTGACCTTATGGAAGACATCCGACGACTTTCAGAGGAACTCAAAGAGAAAGATTCCCTGCTGACTGGCTTTATGGATGTAGCTTCAGTACAAGCCAAACAGATTGTTTCTCTTAGCGCAACCGCTAACATCCAGGACACCGTG
>NC_060154.1:3712757-3735673 GCF_021292245.1 Micropterus dolomieu
ATTTTAGCTTCATTACACTGGCTCCCAGTATGTTTTAGAATTGACTTTAAAATTCTATTGATCACTTTTAAAGCTCTTCATGGCCTCTCGCCTTGTTATATTTCTGACCTTTTAGTCCCATACGCACCAGCACGTACCTTGAGATCCTCGGGCAGAGGTCTGTTGTCTGTTCCAGAGTCTCGACTGAAAACTAAAGGGGACAGAGCGTTTGCTGTCAGGGCCCCGAGGCTCTGGAACAGCCTGCCCGAGGAAATCAGGTCGGCTGAGTCAGTGAACTCTTTTAAGTCCCTTCTTAAAACATACTTTTATAGGAGAGCTTTTCCCGATCTTATTTGACTTTATTTTATCCCTTTTATTTTATTGTATTTTACTAATTTTATATTAAATTTTCATGCTCTTATCTTTTTTTTGTATTATTCTTTACACTTGTTAAAGCACTTTGTAACTTGTTTTTGAAAAGTGCTCTACAAATAAGGATTATTATTATTATTATTATAATAAGAGGCACATATTGGACTTAGTCATCTCCAAGAGACTGAACATTTCCAAGGTTGTGGTGACTGACCATTCCTGTGTTTTCTTTAAGAGCGCTATCTACGTGCACACAAATTTTCAGAGGTAATCACAAAACGCCATATCACTGAAAATACCTGTGAAAATTCTCATGGTTCTCAGTCAATGAGCTTGTATATAATTTCAATTCTAAAGTTACAAATGTTATTGATGCCATTGCAAAGGTAAAGGTGATCTCTGGTAAGAAAAATTCTCCATGGAGAAATGCCATGCTGGTAAGAACTCAAAAAAGAGTGTCAAAGTCGAAAGCACATGGCGGAAAACTAATCTCCAGGTTCATTATGACATCTATAAAGAGAAACTTCGCATTTATAATTTATAATAGAGAAATGCAAGGCGGTCCTTCTTCTCTGATATCATCACCACAAACAATAATAATGCAAATGCGATGTTTGCAATTGTCGACAGGCTAACCAACCCTCCTGCGTCTGTAGCCTCTGAATTCTATCCACCAGGGCCTGCAATGAATTTGCCTCCATCTTCACAGACAAAATTCAAACAATGCGTTTTTGTGTTGTATGTGTTGTCCCTGTGTCCACTTAAAAACAAATCAAATATCAAGCCACAATTTGATTCTATTAACCTTAAAAACCTGGAGGACATAATACAACATCTGAAATCCTCCTCTTGCTGCCTTGATATTCTGCCAATAGGTTTATTCAAAAATGTTTCTGATTGCATGGCCTCATATCTTCTACAAATTGTCAACATGTCTCTTCTCTCAGGTTTCTTCCCACATGCCCTAAAAAGTCATTAAGCCAGTCTTAAAAAAGAAAAATCTAGACAGGTCACTCATGAGCATCTATAAGCCCAACATATTACTAGACAGACTTGAAAAGTGGGTGGGACTTTCTGGCGCAGTACTAAACTGGTTTGAATCCTACTTAAAGGACAGGGACTACTTTGTGTCTATAGGTAATCACACATCTGAGCTAACAAAAATATGGAGTTCCCCAAGGCTCCATTCTGGGGCTTCTTCTGTTTAACATCTACATGCTTCCACTGGCTCAGATTATGAAAAACAACAAAATATTTTACCATAATTATGCAGATGACACACAGATTTACATAACCATATCACCGGGGGACTATGATCCCATACAAGCGCTGAGTAACTGTATTGAACATATTAACATTTGGATGTGCCAGATGAAACTGAAGTTATTGTTTATGGACCAAAGGAAGAACTACTAAAAGTCAGTGCTCAGCTTCAATCTTTAATGTTAAGAACCACAAACCAAGCCAGAAATCTTGGTGCAGCCATGGATTCAGACCTGAATTTAAGCAGCCACATTACAAAGTCAGCCTACTATCACCTGAAGAATATATCAAGGATTAGAGGACTTATGTCTCCGCAGGACCTGGAAAAACTTGTCCATGCATTTACCTTCAGTCGACTCGACTACTGTAACGGTGTCTTTACAGGCCCCTAAAAAAATCCATCAGACAGCTGCAGCTGATTCAGAACGCTGCTGCTCGAGTCCTCACTAAGACCAAAAAAGTGGATCACATCGCTCCAGTTCAGAGGTCTTTACACTGGGTTCCTGTCTGTCAAAGTACTGATTTCAAAATACTGCTTTTGGTTTATAAATCACTGAATGGTTCAGGGCCAAAATACATTTCTGATCTTCTGCTTCGTTATGAATCCAGACCTCTCAGGTCGTCTGGGACAGGTCTGCTTTCTGTCCCCAGAGTCAAAACTAAACATGGAGAAGCAGTGTTCTATTTTTATGCTCCTCATATCTGGAACAAACTCCCAGAAAACTGCAGGTCTGTTGAAACTGTCAGTTCTTTTAAATCAAGACTTAAGACTTTTCTTTTTACCAACGTCTTTAATTAAATCAAATGTACGGCTGTAGATCAATATTGTACACTGCACTGAGACGTTTACTGTCTATTTTTTACCCTGTTTTTATTTCCTATTTAACTCTTTAAAATTAATTTCATCCTGTTTTTTATTTTATTCTATTTCACCCCTTTAAAAAATATATTTTAATGTTTTTTTCGCAATTTCCCTATGTTGCTTTTATGTTTTATGTAAAGCACTTTGAATTGCCTTGTTGTTGAAATGTCCTATACAAAAAAACTTGCCTTGCCTTGGATTGGAGACAACATAGTTGAACAACACCAGCAGATGAAATGGCACCCCAAATCATCACTTACTATGGAAACTTCACACTGGACTTCAAGCAGCTTGGATTCTGTGCCTCTCCACTCGTCCTCTAGACTCTGGGACCTTGATTGAGAATTTACTTTCATCTCAAAAGAGGACTTTGGGCCTCTGAGCAATGGTCCAGTTATTTTTCTCTTTAGCCTAGGTAAGACACTTCTGACGTTGTCTCTGGTTTAAGAGTGGCTTGTCACTCCTAAACTAGCAATGCGACACTCATTTCCTGGACACGTCTGTCCGTGGTGGCTGTTGAGTCCAGCCTTCCCCAAGTTCTTGAAAAGGCTTTGCTTGGCAATCCTCTCAAGGCTGCGGTCATCCCTGTTTCTTGTGCACCACACTTTAACCTTTCAGTCAACTTTCCATGAAAATGCTTTGATCTAGCACTCTGTTAACAGCTAGCCCTTTCAGCAATGACCTTCTGTGGCTTACCCTTCTTGTGAAGGGTGTCAATGAGCTCTTCTCAGGTTGACATTTAATTCTTTATTCCTATATTATTCTAAAATTTTGAGATATGGATTTTTGATTTACGTGAGCTGTAAGCCATACAAATATTTCACCTTACATGAAATAAATCTAGAACATATAAAAGGTTTCACTTTTTGACTTAACAGAGAAATGTGGGAGAAGAACATGATGACAAGAAGGAAATTCACAAATGGTCTCCAAATCTACACCAAATGGCTACTTCTACAGAAAACAGAAGCTTGAGCACCAGTTTTATTCTTTTCATTTTATGTTCTGTCTGAATAGCTGTAATAAACAGTTAGCTAACTGGCAAGTCGCAAGTTGTTGTCATAATTCATGTGTTTGTAGGGCCGTGTTGAGGCCATTGTTAGCACTGCATGAAAAAACACAGTCTGCTTACTCATCTCACTAAATCCACTGTGCTGGCACAGCAGTATTCCCAACACTTCAGCAAAACAACGTAGGGTTCAGAGATGTTATACTTTGCTTAACTTTTGGAGAAACACAAGGCAACATCATGTGGCACTGGGCAATCAAATGTGTGCAAACAAAAAATTCCTTGCAGCATATTTCTACTGTGCACCTGCTGATCATCCCGACAGAGATAAAAATGACTGCCACCATAAACAGCTTTATTTACATAAACACCTCCAATCAACCATATATGGTAAAAAGACAAAACACAAAAAACTTCCCTTTAAAAGGCTGCGGTGTCACACTTGTCACTGACAACATGGAGTGAGAAAAAAAGGCCAAGAAGAACAACTTTAATGCAGAATAATGCTAATCTGTTACTTTGCTTCAGTCGCACTGTATATATGCCCAGAACAGTCATTGTCTGTTCAGTATATGAAAGACATAATGTACCCAGTACAGTTGGCGGGAGCAGATAGGTGGACACCTCAAATGATGAATTTACACACACCTGTATGGAAGCAGCCAGTCTGTCTCATGCCGAATCAAACAGTATGGGATTATTTTTTTTAAATCTTATCACAGTTGCTTGTCTCACAGGTTGCCTGTCCCACAGGGAAACTTAGGTTACTCCAGATGGCAAATCCACCCCCGACTGTCTCCATTTTCTTTGACAAGAGGAAAGTATAAAAGCACATCTGAGAGGAAGAAAAATTAAATAAAATGTGCAGTGGAAGTTACAGTTTGAGTCACAGTTGATTAAAGTACCCTTTTTTTCTAAAAGTCTTGTAGCTAAGTTACAATTTTTCAGAAGTCACAATCTCTGCAATTGACCATTCACTAAGCCACACCCCGAATAACAGCTGGCCAATCAAAGCGCAGTATAGGACTCGCTCTAACTGAAGTCCGACACTTTCAAAGATGCGCTCCATTGACTCTAATGTAAAAAGATTTCATTTCTAGCTTTTTTAGGCTGTATTTTTCTAAAATATGGTCAAACGCTGTTCCTGGGGCACTTGTAATAGTTACAGTCGCTACCCAGAGAGGTTGATAGGAAAAGTACAATTTATTCTCTTTCCAAAACCTAAAATAAATCCAGAAAAACTTTGTTGTTCCTAATGTAATGTTAGTTAACTAACGCTAGTTAACTTCCTACTCAATGTAACGTAATAAAGTCCTACTGTTCTGCTTTGTAATGATTTTAATAATGAATAGAGGCCTACCCAGCTTTACAGGAACAGTGTAGATCGTTCATATCGTTGTCTTTTGTCTCAATCGTCGGGGGAAGTGGTGGTTCATTTGTATTGTGTGATCGGTAGGCTTTAGCTTCTATCTTTAATTTTTTTCATGTCCGTTTGAGTCAGTTCAACAGACTGAATACAACTTTCAAATCTATAATGCAACTGCAAAACTGTCTGCTTCTTTCTGAGATCGCTTTTTCAAACTAATTTGACAAAAGTTCTCCGGGGAGTGAAATAATAATACAGTGGCAGCGCCGAGAGTTTGTCGGACTTAGCAACAGTAACTAAGGGGGGCGGGGCTTAGCGAAGGGTCAATTATTAGAAATCACTGAACATCTACAGGCCCTTTTACTCCCATGTGAATAGAACTTTTTTATGTTAAATTTTTATGTTTCCGGGAGCATGTCTGTCCTTTGAGGGAGGATACAATTCGGTCAAAACTTGACGTTTATGCCACAGGCACAAAAGGTGAAAGTGTTGGCCTTTGTCTTGCTAGGCGGGAGTCGATGACAGGGAGTTGGTTATGTTCTGGAGCACACTCACACCTACAGAGGTATACATTCATCAAACACACACCATTACTTCTATACCCTCCAAGCAACGATTGGGTCGCATAGACTCAGACTCTAATTTAATGTAATTTCATTTATCACTCTGAATTAGATTTCATGTTTCTATTTAATAATTTAAATCCTCTGGAAAGCACTCTTGGCTTTCATCTCAGTATCAAGGAAGATGACCAGAGGTAGTGGCCATAATACTTTGTAGTGTGGCACAAGCAGTACATGGAAACAAGAGAATGTGTACACCATATACATGTCAAAGTCCAGGATGACTGAAGTGTTGAGTCTAGCGTTGAGTCTCTATACTGTATAAGTGCAGTTCGCTGCTTGGTGCTCTCTCATTGGTATTGGTAATCCCCGTACACAACCCTAATCTACAAAAAGTCTCTCTCAGCAATAAAGTAATTTCAGCTCATGCTCACGGATTCAAATTTACTTTACATTTCATCACTGCTGCTGTTGTTCGTAAAATAGAAGTTAGTGTAGTTAGTGGAACTCTGTAGCACAGAACAATCAGGAACTCAGTGAACTAGCGGTTCTATATATTTACTACAAAGACTACGATGTGTCACATTAAGTTAGTTAGATAAAGTTGCGAGTAACTTTTTTGTTTAATTTTTGAGCAATGTTTTGCCAGCAATGTTCTCTTTTTGAGAATCACCCTTATCATGTTCACTTAGTTTCACACTTTCAAACTTGGAAGCATTGAACAGTTGGGGGTTAAGGGCCTTGCTCAAGGGCACCACATTGGTGGGCAAGCACTGCTCTTTCACTTTCCCCTTTCCTGCTGGTCATGGAATTGATCCAGTGACCTTCCCAAGCCTGCTTCTCTAATATTTGGCTACCATTGCCCAATTAGCTGAAATGAAGCTGTGTGAATACCATACACAGTGATTAAACTTCTTATTATATTCCAGTCTATCACATCTTCTGTTTGTTAATACATATCAATCTGTCAAATTACTAAACAGACTGAATGTCATTACATTTAAGTGAACCTCAGCTGTGTGAACCTCAACAGATTTATGGTCTAATGTAGGCAATAGATTAATGGTATAATGTGGAGAACGTGAACAAATTTATAGATATGCCAAGAATTTCCCAGGTTCAAGGACAACAGTAATACAAATACTGTATAGTGCTCTGTTTCTGTTTGTGTGTGTTGAGAAGTGAGTGAGAAGATTGTATAGATAGATAGATAGTTTGTGGTGCTCTTTAATATTAAGCACCACTTAGTCATGCTAAGACAAGTGCTTTGGAATACAAAATGCAAATAAGGAGAAGATTAGTCTGTGTTTATGGATGGCATTTTATTTTAATTGGTTCATTATTTCCGGAAATTACATTTTTAAACTCTCCTGACTGCCACAGCTGTGTGCGGTGCTGCATCGAGGGAATCAAGGCTACAGGTCAAGAGTATCCCTATCTGCAAACCAGACTCCTGTGTACAAAATATCACTGTGTGAATTTGGATGATCTTTCCCTTTCCGTTGTTATAACTGATGATGAAGGGAATGCATTGGCGCATATCTGCAGCTTCTTCAGTGACAAAATTATTGAGCTGAAGCGACTGATTGCTGGAATGTGGTTACAGACACAATTCAACATTCATATAACTTTAACTTTCAGGCAGTACAGTTTTAGCTCATGGATTCCCCTTTCCCTCAGCTAGTCAAGCTATGGTCTCACCTTGAAAAGCCATGAAACTGAACCACTGGTGTTGAAGCGAACAGGGAGTTGGTGATGTTCTGGTTGGTGATATTAATGTTGATGGGGTTTTTTTTCTACTGTTTCCTTCTTTTGTTGTTGGTGATGTTACTTCTCTTGTTGCTGCTAACCTTACATAACAGGATCTAAGCTGAATATGCTTCAGAAATGTTTGTCAATTGTCCTTTCAGTGTCCATCTGACAACCAAACATGCTTCCATTTTCATTAATGCTAGCAAATTTTGAACATGGCCCACTTGGATTCAATGCCCCCTAACTCCCCATATGTATGTGTATATAAAATTATTCCGGAGGTGGGAGTCAGAGACCTTGTGGGGCCTCAGACAGACATTCCCAGTTAATTCCCAACTACATGTTAGGGTTTCAAGGCCTGTCTAGAACTGCAGCCTCCCCCACCATCGGTTCCAACTCACCACCAGGTGGTGATCAGTTGACAGCTTTGCTCCTTTCTTTACCCAAAACATACGGATGCAAATCTGAAACATGCTGTTTGTTAGGGCCAATCCATGACTATCACAGAAATTGAATAAAAAAGCACCACTCAGGTTCAGATCAAGGTCGTTCCTCATCACCCCCACATCCAGGTTTCTCCATCACTGCCCACGTACTGTAGGCTTTGTCGTCCCCAAGCTAAATATAAATAGAATCCCTAGACGGTTTCCTTATATTATATTAATAGGTTTTCAATGTAGTGAGCCCCCAAGAACCACTGAAGGTTATTTGAGTGGATCCCCAATAAAATTTTTGTTTTTGATAAACTATAGTGTTAAAATTGTGTTTAGGGACGGCTATCATTAGGTTTTTTATCAATACTAATCTTGGTTGGTCATGGTCTGGTTCATTATCAACACTTTTATGAACGAAGATGAATAAAGTGTTTTTTTAAATTTTAAATATAGAATATGTTTAGAATAGGATACCAATTAATGTGTCTAGAGCAGCAACAGTAATGTTTACAACAGGAAAGTCACTATATACTTTATACATTATATACTCTTTCTACATGTTTGCTTTTTGAACAGCTGTATTTATTAAGTATTGGCTTTTTACTCACACAGGTTTTATTGCACTTACTTAGAGAAACAAGTATAGAAGTCGTCAATTCAAGTAATCTTGGAGTTATCTTTACTTCACCTGGTTCATTTCACTGCCTCCACCAACGCCCCTCTGTTCTGTAGTCCGCTGACTTCGCTCTGTGTGTGTGTGTTTGTGTAGGAGCTCACAGAGGGTAGGATTTCTATGATTTCAACACAGATTTGTTGTTCACAATGTAATTCGAGTAATCTTGGAGTTATCTTCACTTCACCTGGTTCATTTCATTGCCTCCACCGAGGCCCCTCTGTTTTGCAGTCCACTGACTTCGCTCCGTGTGTGTTTGTGTAGGAGCTCACAGATAGCAAGATTTCTATGATTTCAACACAGATTTGTTGTTCACAATGTAATGTTAGCATAATCACGGAAAAAATAGGTTTTGTCCATAGTGAGTTTACTGCGTCTTTTCGGATTTGTCAAAAGACCCAGGACGCATACCTAACAATGTCACTGCAGCTTCCAGAACACCTTTGGGAACAGGAACCATGCAATGCAACACCTTCCGTTTCAACTAAATAATCAACAACCTGCACATATTTTATAGTTCCAACACATGGTGCTGAGCAAGAGGACACATTAGGCTGTGTTGTTTTTCCTTGTACAAAAGGTAAAAGAAACACCGCGACCAGTTCATACAAAAACATATAAAGTGTCTAATTGTTTCAATAATAGATGCATAGATAGATAAATAGAATATACAGTAGATTCCTTTTTTTCTACACTGAAAAACAATGGGAATTCTGCCTACGCATTTAAAAGTACTGTACTGCATGGTTTAGGTAAATGTGTCTCCCGGCAACGAGATTAAGCCTTTAAAACTGATAGAGCTAAACTTTGCAACAAAAAGGAAGTTGAAATTTTAACCGGTTTGAATACCATACATGGAAATAAAAGAGTATATTGAAAAAATTACCTCACACTGATGTCACATTCAGTATTGCAAATTCAAGCCTTGTTTATAACCTTTGTTCCTTTTAAACCCCTGTTTTTCTTTGATGTCTTCATCTTCAATCTAGGGGTATGATACAGAAATGCCAGACAATATATATATATATATATATATAAATATATTCAGAGGCATTGTGTTATAAAATTCAGCTAAAGATGACTAACCTTTATTTTACTTCTTTGCATGTCATGCCCCCAATAAAGCAGAAATAACCAAGTCCAGAACAACAATGGTCCTCAAGTTGAATGAACAGTCCTCCTGGGATCGTTTGCTGTCATCAGCAACAAGGACAAAATTAACACTGGAATGCTGCTGTGAAACAGCATCTGTCCCACGGTGTGCTGTATAGAGCCACTGCTGTCTATAAAATAGTAGTGTGCCTCATAGATGACAGGTTTTCATCAAGATAAGGCTTGATCCAGAGATAAAGTGCCCCTCCTTATCAACCATGACAGTTCTTGCTTGTTCTATCACACACAAAGTGTAGATGCATGCCGCGCCGTTCACAGGACTCCCCACTGGCATCAATAGCAGCAGGATTTTTGAACGAGATTTCACTGGTCTCAGGCTTGTGAGCAGCAATCCCTGCTGCAAAGCTGCCTTATCTGACAAGTGTGTGAGAGTGTGTGTGTGGGTGTATTTTCTTACTGAGTGTATGTGTTTCTGCTTATGTATTTGTGTGTATAAAGGAGTGTATGTTCATCACTCCGGATGACTACACACAGACTAGTTATCTGAAATCAAGAGCATGAGGGCATTAGAGTACCCTCCACCACTACACTCCTCCCTCTGTCACCCGTCTATCCATCCATCTTTCCAGCCATCCATCTATCCACCACTAGCACTCTATCACCCCCCTTCACTTCCCCCTTATCCTTCATCCACAGCACAGAGCTCAGACTCCTGGGGAGATTATGTCTGCCTGTCAGCCTCTCTGTTCTGATAGGTTAGAGCAGAGTTTTTATTTTTTCATCCCCTTTGCACACGTAAAAGCTGACATGATTGGCACTCATCTCAAGTTCTGATTGTTGTGCTGTGTGCAGATTTGTGGGGGAGTCACTTCTTAGATTTTGATACAGAGGCAAAGCTCCGCTGACAGCCAGAACGACGTAGGTGCGGCAAGCAGTCAGCTTCTTTATCGGTAAATGCAGGCATTCTCTTGTCTCCAAAACTTCTCCTCCTGGGATGTGTCTTGTATTGCTGAGTCATAATGGAAAACGGTTCAGTGCTGCCACATCTGAACTCAAAGGAAATCTCACTAAAGAACTCTGTTCCTCTAGGAATGCAAAGACAACAGAACATCTATTTTATTTAATTGATTTGGTTGTTACTTACTTAATTTGCACAGGAAGATTCATGTAATGAGTGGCCAAAGCAAGATTTGAATCAGGGCCAAAGGTGGGCATGAGTAATTGCACAAGTTAAAATTTCAACCATTACTGCATACACTTTACAGTCAGCGACATCTCCTTCTTCATTACTGCTGTGCTGCTAGACTTCAAAGCTAGCCCATTACTTTTTCCTGATGGCCAACTTCCATTAAAATTTTTACCCAAACAGAATTACTTCATTATTGCTGTCTAATGTACAAAGTCAATGCAATTCTAATTCCACAAAATCCCTGCAAAGTTCAATTCAAGACAATATCCAAGCTGTGTTGTTTACTACTCATTTGCGAAAACATTACACTTTTGAAACTTCGGCACAGTTTGTGAGTTGTAACAAATGTTCAATTAATGAACCTACAAAAAAGAGGAAGTCAGTTTTTCTCCTATTACACCTTTGCCGCCATGCTATACATTTTCTCAGGTACAGTCAGTAGGCTGAAATTAAGCTATGAATGAAATCACCTTATTATATTTTAGAACCATACAGCATTTTTTTGCAACTGTGCATCATTTATATTCTTAAAACTTGGAACTTTCTTCACACCAACCTGCTAAAGTTCAACATTTAGGCTTGTCTTTCTTTGTAGCACCCACTGTTCTGACAACTGTCTCCTATGACTGACTACATAGCTTCCTTCTGTAGCAAGCAATCAAGGAGGTTACTTTGTTCCAAAATGGTGCCACTCACTTTTTAGTCATTCTCTGCAGCTAAAGCTGGGCATATACACAGCTGTCACAACTGTCATTTTTCTGTCGCTCCCACATTAAACAACCTTCTCTCCTGTGGGTTCTTGTCCAGCCAACGTAATGGTGGGCACACAAAATGATATGGCACAGATGAGGAGTCACCGCACATTAAAGGATTTTCTATTTGGATTCAGTCATGAGGGATCTTGCAGCACAAATGTGAAACATACTTTGTTTTTCACCCTTATTGTGCCAAAGAAGAACTTGAGAGGGAAGAGCAGCTTGCAGCAGTTATTGTGGGTGAACTTGTTTGTGCAGCAACAGACAACATTGATGTTGGAAAGTTTGAAGAGATGCAAGGCAGTACAGGGTAAAGCCAAACAATGATTGCAATCAAAACATTAGCTAAACAAGTCAGATGTTTGATGCTGATTAGAACTGAGTGAGCATTCATTGACTTTTGCTCATCATTCTCAAAGCATATCTTCAGTATGTGTTTCACATTAGAAAGTACAAGGTAGATTTATTTATCATTTTACAATGCAGGGTAGTATAATTAGATGAAATTGTAGTTCTCTTTATGCTGCTCACAAAAAGCAAACACAGATGGGTGGGTAAATAACAAGTCTTAGAAATAAAACTATTTTACATGGCGGAGGTGTCATGGCCTGAGGTAGGAAGCTGCTCTGAAGTCTTACGGTCCGACAGAAGATACTTCTGTATGTCTTGCCAAACGTCAGCAGGCAAACTGGCATCTGTTCCTGAGGAAGTCTAAAATGCAGTTGCATGTTATGGCACTCAAGCCTAGAGTGCTAAGTTTGACAATCAGTTTCATGGGGAGATTGTGTTAAATGCTAAGCTGAAATCCACAAACAGCATTCTGATATAGGTGTTGTTTTTCTCAAGGAACACTATCCTGTGACAGTGATATGTTAAAAATGTCAGTAATAAAATCAGCTGGCTGAGTGGTACATGTTTTAGTACATTGCCAGAGATGTTATCAGGCCCAGATGATTTACTGATATTCACATCTGCTGTGGATACTGACTATACTATTGCTTCCCCTGGTGGGGATGTGGACATGCTGGTGGAATTTAGGTAAAACAGTTCTGAGACCTGTTTCATTAAAATCACCAGCTCTAATGAAAAAAACATCCAATTGTTGTCATGTAACTGCTGATGACCTCATACAGTAGTGCATTTTTTGAATTTGCATCCTGAGGAATATAAACAGCAACAACAAAAACAGTGGTGAATTCTTTGGGCAAATAATATGGACGGCATTTTGAAAGTAAAAAGTCTACATCTGCTATTGTCCAACCAGGTTGACTGCGTTTGAGCAACAAGTATCATTGATGTAAACACAGAGCCTGCCTTCTCTGTTTAGCATGGAACATGCTCCACCAATCGAGTGCAATAGAGTCCAATAAAGCTAGATTGATCGAATAGCTTGATCCAGGATGTTGTGGTGCTCCAGGTCTCAGTAGTGATGAGGGCACAGCAGTCTCTGAATTCCCTTTGCTGAGTTAGCCTGAATCTTATTTCATCCATTTTATTTTCCTGCGACCGGACAAGGCCAGGGTAGACTGGGTGTTGGAATAGCCTTAGGTCTGACCTGGGTTAGCTTTTATCTCCGCTCGCTTTTCTCCTTTCCTCTCTAACCTTGCGGTGATGTTTGGTCCGGCCGGTCTGGTCATCTGGACGGGAGAATCCATTAGCAGTGATTGTCTCAAGGTCCACTGCACTCAGTCTGATCCCTGCACTTCCCTTTTCTGATGTTGACAATTAAGGTGAATGGAATTTTGTTTGTGCAGCTCAAAACACCAAAAAAAAAGGCATTTGAAAACTCAACAATAACATGTTTTTCAAGTAGCACTGTATTGGTTAATCTGAATAATCCACAGACCTCACTTTCAAGATTTCAGGGACTATTTCTTTGAAAGAAAGTGGTTCCAACCAAAACCTTCTGCGTGGCTAGCTTTAAATGGGGACAAAAGGGGAAATATTAATTTGAGTGAGCTGACCCTTTAAGTCAGCCCCGATAACTGCACAGTATCAGTAATGAAGAAAGACCAAGAAACTGTTTGTTAAGTCATATCCAGCAGCAAAACTTTCTACTTCCCAGACCCTTAATGGGCCACACGACTGATCCACATCTGCTAATTGGTGCTTGTGTGCTATAGGGCAATACTTCCTCATTGATCATCATCAGATGTTTTAAAATAACAGATGACATCATTCAAAACATGTCAGTAGTTCACTAAGTTCACTGGCTCATTATATTATAGTGCTGGTATTGAAAACAGCTCTATTTCTCCAGCCTGAGAAATCCATTTAGGCTTAGAGAACATGAAATAATAATATAGCTGCTAACAGTGCTGCTAGAGGACCATGAAGATCTTCATGAGCTATACATCTGGCTTAATTTACAAGTGCAACAAATGAGATATGAAGCTGGACCATTGGTACTTTCATTTATATTCTTACATTATGTTCTTTTTGTGCATGCAGTCTTTTGTGTCTTTCTACAGGTTAGCTATCTGCTTGTATGCTCGCCTCAGTGCATCCACCCTGTCGTTGCAACTATTACTGTTGAAAATCATTGTAATTTCTGCCATTAGGTGTCCTTTCCCACAAGTACCCTGATGCCTCTTTGGAATCCTGACTGCTGGAAATACCTGCAGTCTCAGCATGAGTCTATGAGTCACCCTCATCTTCTCAGGGAACAGAGAAAAGTACGAAGAAGGATATGTCCAGCTCTCCTGGAGGATCTTAAACTGCTGGAATATTTAGATACTGTTGAAAGAAGTGACGCAAACCGCAGTCAAACATCTAGAATGTCTTGAACAATGCTTTAAAAATTCAGTATATGGCAGCAACTCTGTGTGTTGCCATGTGTCGAACTTTGCACACTCTTTGTCTCAGCGTGAAACAATGCATCAAGGCAATCCTTAGCAGGAAAGTTCATAGTGGGAGATAGACAGACAGAGGAACAGAGTGAAACGGTGCGAGAAGCTTACTGGCAGTGATGGTGGTGCCAGATGGGAGAGGGAAGAGCTGCCCAGGAGAGGCGCCAGTAAGCAGAGACAAGTGGTGCCAGCCCAACTGTGTCTAACAGGAGGTCCAGCTATTTAATCAAACCCAACACTGAAACCGCATCACTGCCAGATGCAATTCAAATCCTTTTAGTTTATATAGATGATTAATTAGTTTTATATAGATGTCCTACCACACCCTCTGTCAAAGATGTTAGAATCTTCATAGGATGGGAGACATGGGAGATGCGACGGATTTCAGAATCATAAGATACTGGGTGATCTAGACAGAAAGCTGAGTTGAAGATGTATACAAAGAAATGTAAATTCACTCTTCCAACAGTGCTATGTTTACACAGCAGGCACTTGTTACATCATGTGAGAAGGTTCACACACACACATACCCAGTGAATCTAGTGAAGAGAGCTAATGCTAACTAATAAGACTATTGCTCATAATGTCAAAGTATCCTTCTGAGGTGGGTGATGGAATCATCTTGTGCTGCTCTGATGGTGATGAAGGAACAATCCAGCAGGGGAGGGAACAGCTAGTTTTAGCAAGAAATAACTGGAAGTACCTTGATTAAACTCAGAGGTGTGAGATTTTCATCAGCATGATATGGCTCAGTGGGGGTGTTGGGGTAATAGTAGGTGCTGAGAGTCTCTCCTGTTGACAGAAAGGACACACTGCTTGTCAGCAAAGTCATCTTTTCCGTGCACAACATCTGCGCTGATTTTGTGCTGCACTGTAAGCAGGCCATTAATCTAAACCAGGACCACTCCTTATCTTGCAGAGCGACAGGCACCCTCACACTGTGTACAGAGAATGAAAAATAGATATCAGATTTTTTTTTCTCTTTCACTGCATTTGTCTCTGTGTCACTCTCTTTGGGCACCTTATTCTTATCAACCACTTCCTCTTTCTTCTTCTGTAAGGTCATTTGAATTTGACATGGTTTTGCGTCCAGTTCTCTTAAGAAGTGCAACTCAGAAATATCTTTTCCCGAAATAGCACCGTGCCTCTTGACCCTGTTTTTGAAGTGCTGCAGCCTCGGCATTGGATCGATGCACAGTGGTGCTGATGCTGTGGCATTTCCACAAGGAGATGGATGTTGTGGGATCCATAAGGCAACATAGTGACATTTACATAAGGAAGAATGGATGCTGTTGGGCCAGGGAGGGAAAAAAAGAGGTGGGAGAGGAGCAGCGGCACAGCGGTTATCACCCCATCTTCACTGATGCTCCTTGACAGTCATTTTGCCCCTCCTGCTGTGGTACAGAGATGGTACATGAAATATTTTCTTTACAGCATCTGCAATTTCAGCCAGCAAAGGAACCGAGGTGATGACATATGTCAGTGCACTGCAACCAGCACTGGAGGGAGGTTAATGAATAGATTTAAATAAAGATTCAATTTTTTTCAGTCGATTGGAGCAGCAAGATGATTCAAACCTAAGCCTGCCTGCCGTCTTGTGCACAGTGGGTATTTATGAAAGAGGACAAGATGTGCAGAGGGAATCTGAGCGCAGCAGAACTCAAAGCTGAGCCAGCCAATCTTGAAGTTATTCAATCAAAAATGAGTACATTTCATATTATGAGTACCATATTCAATGTGGGCCAAGGTGTGCTGCCCACAGAAAATGTTTCAAAGCTCAGGAAATGATTACTAAAATGTACTGTTATATGTCAGAGCGACCTGCTGTAGACTGCTCCAGAGAGTGGCCTTTTCTTGTCAAGGAAAAGTTTCGCTTTGAGTGAAAAATTTTTTTTTTTAAAAAGTACTAGTCTGCAATTTGTCTTACCAACTGTTAGAAGTCATTATCCTCATTTTAGTTGTTAAAATTCCCCTAAATTAAATTTAAATGCATCAGTTACATAGTCTAGTCATAGTAGATTTCAATTGCACATCTAATGGTTTCATGGTTAATTAGAGTTTTCCAAATAGAATGTACTCAGTCCAAAACTTTTCTCTAAAAAAAGTTCTGAGATGTAATAGCAATGAGACTATAGAGGATTATAATGGATTTGGTGCATTCCACGCTCAAGGGTTTTTCAAATTGCTCCATGGAAACCATTGGCTTAATTTTGTGCAGCTGTAACATTAGTCCAATATATTGAAGCATCTGTCTCATTTACTCATCTCAGATATCCTGTTCTGTCATTTGCAGGAGTGACTACCATGGAATCACTCAGATTGTATTGGATATAAATGGATCAAAATGGAGGTTCAGGTAAGCTATTGACTGCTGGAGTTATTATCAATTATTGTTATTGAATTAATCTGTGTTGTGATGCTTACAGCGGAATCAACGTGGGATTTTAGGAGTTCAGACCACCGAACAGATCGGTGAGATAAAATATAGAAATAAACAGAGTATTGAATTGTATTGTAAAAGATATGCCATTTAAGCTTGATTTTACTGCATGTGGAGAAATTTTGCACATGATTATACATATTGTGTAGTATAGCTGACCAATATTAACTTAATTCGTATTATATTTTTGTCAAGAATAATCTGATTATGTTCATGCAAATGCTGTTATTTATACCGTATCACCAGAAAAAGATGAACTCTGAGATTTTTAATAGTAATAGTATACTATATCATCATCATGTTCTGATTGTAACAATTATGAGCACTGCATCCACACAGAGAAGCTGTTGGCCAGCAAAAGACCCGCTTGTGCATTCTACCATTCAATTCTAATTAGTTCACAGACTTATAATGTGCTTGTCTTTTCTGGCTGAGGTTTGAACACATTACTGAGTCCAGTTGGTTGTCTTTTATCATTGAATGGTCTCATCAGCTCAATATTCCACTAAGCTTCTAAAGCAGCACAGCAGGGAGATATTTTTTTTTTCAAATTGAAAAACCCTAATCTGTGCCAAAGAGAATTTCCATATCTGCTACTCTGTTGATTCAGAAACTGCTTGCCCTGTCTCTGAACTGACCAGTGAGCACAGGATTGTTACAGAGTGCTTCAGGTCAGGCAGGCGCCTGGCTATGACCATGTACTTCTGTCTGGCCAACTTCGGCAGCGTTGGTGCATTAGTGGTGCCCGTGTTCACTGTTTAGAACTGTGTGAGGCCCATCTGGGCAGTGCTTTAAGAAATCTAAATAATTTGTTGACTTACTCATTTAAATTCGTGTCTTCCACTGAAACATTTTTGCTTGGTTAAATATGAACACACCAAGAACAAGTACAAGCACAGGAAATAATTACAGAGATTATGTTTCAGGTTTGAGCTTTTTCTTCTCACAGATTCATAAAATATTTCAAAACAATCTTCTCAGCTGAAAGAAAGACAAAGACATAAGATGTTCCTTTTAGCCTATATGACTGGATCTTATACATGTTGTCACAGAAGTTGACATCTGAAATGCACAGATCGTATCCCTGCCTTCATACTCCATAAATCACTGAACCAGAGTGACATGTGCAGGTCTACAGCACCTTTGAACAAATCACCCCATTGTGCTCAAAAGTGAACATCTGCATCTGGAAGCCTGCAAACTTGCCGGCTCTGAGAAAACACACATATCACACCTTTACAACAGTGCTGAGACTGCAGTGAGGGGTATATTGAAAAGCTGTTTCTCTGCGTTGTGTGACACGTAACATCTGCAAGTCATCCGACACATTGCAGAATTATATCTCTCTCTCCAGAGATGAGTTGTGCCCTGAAGACAAACTGCAGAGATGAATCTCCATAATTGTCTCCCTCCTTCACAGTTGGTATGAAAGTGGGGGCCCTGTTCTCAAGGCAACCAAAAGTAGCTGCATCTGTTTGGATAAATGAAGCAGCAGTTTTAAAACTCATATGCCTGGTTACCTGATAGACTTTACGTTTAAGAAAAAACAATGCAGTCTTCCTTTAAAATTAGATTGCAAACTACTCCCGCAGCACATTATTGAAGCAGGAGTTATTTGAGAAGTTATGAGTGTTTTGACACTTTTTTCCCCTTTCTGTGAAAACTCCATCTGTGAAAAATCCATTCTAAATGATATGAATTCAAGTTGATACTGCTGCCTTCATGCCAGAGGGGCTCAGTGTTTGATACTGGGCTTTTGGTAAAGTATCACTTTTTTGTGATGGAAAGCCACTACCATGCTAATATGAAAGTAATGGCGTTTTTTAACCTCTAGTAGCACTATGACCTCTTTTAATGAGGGGCTCCTTGTTCACAAGACACATAAATTTAACTTTTGTTTGTTTACAACTCCACAGGGCACCTTAAAAATACACTGTCTGGGTGTATGTATGCATAAGCATGGCAAAAGACAAACCTTGTCTCCTAAAAGTAAATGTTCATATAGTATTTGAAACAGCAAATACATTTTAAAAGAAACACAGGGATTACAGTTTTATCTGCAAAACGGTCAGTAATAATGCATTTCATTTGTTTTCCCTACAATATCCACTCTTGGCAACTAAAGCATGGTACTTTTTTAGGTGAGTCAAATGATTTGGTTGTGCTGGCTCTTGGTTGCTTTGGACACCCACTGTACCATGACCTTGACCTATGATTTCTCTATGGTAGTTAAAGATACCTCCTCCTAGACTGAAAATAACAAAACATTGGTACTGTGGCACAGTCCAGGCAACAATTATTTTTCCTCCAAAATAATTTAGTGGTATATAAATATTATTTACGAGACAGGGCGGTAAGAACCACAGGTCATGCCTGCAAGATTACATAATGCAGCAGACCATTGCAGACCAAACCAAGACGTTTATCATTGGGTTAGAACTTGTTTTAAATCCTGTTTGATGCTTGTGTTCTGCTGGCTGTGTAATAGCAACCTTGTCTCAAACAAATTACATCTAATGCAGCTAATTTGCAATAGCAATTTATGTTTATTGGCAACGTTTTGCTGGATGTAGTGTAATGTTCTTACAGTGCAGTGAAAAAAAGGTGTACAGGAGGAGGCCAGGGTGGATGGCTGGGTATAATAAACCATTGTTTCCTTTAAAGGCTAAAGGCTATTTACTGACGGATGTTCATTTTGTACCATCAACAAATTAGGTTACTAAAAAATGTTAACAGTGTGGTAGTAATCTCTCTGGGACACATGAATGGCTTTGGAATCATATGGAATCTTTGATATGAACTCTATGTTTGAGGGTCCTCTGCATCACTGCAGAGCTGCTCTATCAGTAACTATCAGGCCAGTGTGATGAGCTCTTGGTGTGTGAGGGTAATTTGTGATGTGGCTCCAATGTCTTTTCATTCCTCATTGCACTTTAAACCTCTCTACACCTTGATGCAGTGTGATGAGGTTTGGATTTCATTTCTCCCTGTCGCACTCCAATCTGTCTCATTCATGGGGGAACCACATGTCCTGTGGCTGTTAATTGTTTGGATAAAAAATCTCTATTGAATATTAATTGATTGAAGATAGAATTGATGCATCAAAAATAATAACAAAGTAGGTCCAATTAGCAAATATTTGGAGAGGACTTCAGGATCTTTGGTGACACTTAAAATGACAAAGAAAACAAAATGACTAAATGGCTTTGAAGGCATAACCATATTTTGTTGTGTAAATGTTGTGTAAGCACACTGCTTCCAAGTCATGACAATACCAAATATAAGGAATGTAAAATTTTGTAGTTGTTTATCTGGTTGCTATTGATTTTCTTGAATTATCTAGTACTCTACTACAGCCCCTCTGTGGCTTTTAGCAGCAGTCCCATTTTACAGTTTTTGTACAGTAATTCTTGAAGCACTATTTCTGAAACCATTAACACTTGTAGCCAATGCACTTACCAACTCTGCCAAACTGAATCCACATTATCTGCTTAACACTCAGTTTGCAATTCAATAACACACTTCTAGCAAAACTGTAAACATTGGTCTTTATTTTGCTACACCATTTAGCCAATTGGCATGATAATGTGAAAACACTTTCAGATAATTAAAGCATTGTATGTGATGTGGATGAAATCTCATGGCCAAACCCACAAAGGCGGCAAGATGAAGCCTATATTTTTCCTGCTTTTTATGTTTGAGTGTGAGAGAAGAACACAACCTTTTTTATTGACATTGCTATAATGACTTGTGCATATATTTATAACACGATATAATGCTTCCATAAGACATTATAACAATTGTCATAATCACTTACAAACATGCATTAGGCACTATAGTAAAGTTCATAAGTCATTATGACCTTTTGATTTAATGTTTTATAACTAATAGTAATACCAGTTTACACCACTGTGCTCCAAGAATCTCCGACCATGTTCCATAGTACATTATAACCATCGACTCTGCCTCATTACAAATACACTTTAGTCACAATTTAGAATTAGTGATATAAAATGGGATAATAGCTTATAGTAATGTTTAAAGTTATATAGCATGTCATTGTTTTGTTTTCAAGTATTAAAATGTCCATCCCTGTATATTACAGGTGGACATAATACCACATGAACTAATTCTAAAAACTTATAACATGTTTGCTTTTAGTAAAGTGACATACATTTTGTGCAGGAAAAAAACCCACTTTTATTTATGTTTCTTCACTTTATGAACAATCAGTATGAATTCTGAACATTTTGCAGTTTAGCACAATAACACAACTTAATTACATCAAGGAAACTCATTCTCTTTGTGTTGAGAGATTGCTCAAGAGAATCTGAAAGTTATCTGTGTGTGAAATGCTATCTGAAAGCACACATGGTTGCGGGATTATGTTGCAAACCTTTGTTCAGAATGAATGAGGTAGTGTGGCATATTGGTAGATATTCTTTCCGCGTTTATTGCAGGATCTCTGTATGACATCAGCTGTGCTTCTGGCTGTAGCGTTAAGAGGCTGTCTGGTTTTTCGTTTGGGATTGGACTTTGGGTTTGGCCCAGTTCTGTGGTGAAGCCTTAATTTTTGATGCATAGCCTCTGTGTAAGATAAGACAACCTTTTTTATTTTTAGATACTTGTTTAGATTGTACAGCCCGTTTGTTTTTCTGCACACCTTTGCGAGCAGCAACAGCAGTCTGCCTCATCCTCTCAAAAATTCCTCTTCACTGTAGTAGTGATAATAAACGTTTAAACTAACATTGTGATATGCTTAAACTATGGATATCATTATAGGCAAGTCAAGTGAGGTGAGCAGGTGCGTACCACCTGGCAGTAAATCACTGTTACATCATCTTGTCACAAGATCTCTGACGTAATTGCTGACGTAATCTGCACTCTGCGCATGCGTTGGCGTCTGTAGCCACCTGTCGGAAGCTCCGTCTTGAACCGGACTCTTATCCAGTTTTAATCCACTTTTTTCGTTACATTTTTTATATCCTTTTATTTAACTTAACTTTATTTAAGTTTTACGTGGGTTAAGGATTTTAGTCATCCGACATGGATTTTAAGATAGATGACCGTAAAAACGCGATCAACGCTACTGATCGCAACAAAGCTCCGGTGACTATGCAAGCCGAGATAACTGGACTGCTCACTCCTTAAGAAAGCGAACAAGAAGATTGCTGACCTTATGGAAGACATCCGACGACTTTCAGAGGAACTCAAAGAGAAAGATTCCCTGCTGACTGGCTTTATGGATGTGGCTTCAGTACAAGCCAAACAGATTGTTTCTCTTAGCACAACCGCTAACATCCAGGACACCGTGTTATGGGACCCCTCTAAACTTCCCAGGCTTTCATCCTGCTCGACTCCGAAGCATCAGTCAACCTGGGCTGAAGTGGTGGTCCGTGGCTTTAAGAGAGGCTCGGATGGGGCTGCCTCTCCTCCGGACATCGGCCTCTCCAACCGCTATGCAGCCTTGTCTAACGACACTCTGGTCCATCCAGCGGATTCACCTGCGGCTTCGAGTCTCCCTGATACGGATCTCTTTCGGCGCACAGTGCCTGCCGACACTGTTGCATCTCCGCCACCGGCTACATCTCCTGCACTGGGCCGCCGGTCTGCCGCCTGACCTGATCGGCGGCCGTCATCCCGGTCAAAAACCTCCGCTTCCCGACGTAGGATCCTGAAGGAGGCTGTGCTCAGACGCTCCGGAGGCCGACTCTACCCTGCACCGTCGGGTAGCCCTTCTCTCAGGTCTGTTACTGCTACTCCAATACAACACTCGGCAGCTCACACACTCCATCCTCAGTCCGCACGCAGTGTTGAAGCAGATTCTGCTCAGTCCTGCTCTGGATCCCAACAACCAGCATCTCCTCGTCCTCTTTTCTCCCCAACCACACTAATAATTGGTGACTCCATAACCAGAAACATGCGTTTCTTTAACGCTACCACTCGCTGCTTCCCCGGTGCCACCACGGCTGTCATTTTAAAAAAACTCCAGGACCTGATGCCGTCGCTCCCGTCCTCCATCACAAGAGTGATAGTCCATGTCGGAACAAATGACACAGCTCTTCGGCAGTCTGAGCTGACAAAATCAGATTTTAACTGTCTTCTTAACTTTTTAAAGCAGTGCGGAAAGTCCGTTTTTCTCTCTGGTCCCATTCCCACAGTTGGTCGCGGTGCTGGCCGCTTCAGTAGACTCCTTGGCCTCCACGACTGGCTCCAGTCCGCCTGCAGGGCTCACCGTGTGTTTTATGTGGATAATTTTAATATTTTCTGGCAAAGAATGTCTCTTTTTAAGACAGA